>NC_133531.1:62348098-62958641 GCF_048544455.1 Silene latifolia
TTTTCTTTTCTTCAAATTGTCCGTTTTTAGTATATTTTTGACGTAAATCACTTAATCCATTATAATTCATTGTAATTTCAATTATCGCTATTCATTTATTGTATTTATTATGTATGGTTTATTTATTTGTTTTTCACATGTAATTAACTCTAAATCCTAATTCGACATTAATAAGTGCTAATTACTTGTTCACCGACATAGTTAATTTTCAAATGTTAGGATTAATCTGTGGATGTTGCATTGCATGCATATAATCGACGACATATCAAATACGAACGATTTCCCTAATCATTACTAGAGGCCGCTATCGAGGCGGGCGGGATTAGGTGTTTAGTAAAAGGACTTCCTAATACGTACCCTCACCCCTAACTCCAGATCTCTGTGAACGTCCGTGTTCATTGGCATCCACGAGAGTCATTCTAGACATATAATGCTAAGGGTAACGAGTTCTTAGTGTTCATGACACTACTTTATGTCTTGACATGGCACGAGGTATTCGAACGGTTCCAATTTCCCATAAAAATTGGTGGCGACTCTACAAATGCAGGCTTATTCAACCTTTCACCGGTTTCAATGCCTTACAAATCGGTAACGGCCCACAACATGCTTTGGCTATCCAAGGTTCCGTGGGAGAAGTGTCGCCGCCTTAAACGATTTCACAATCGAAACGGGCCGATGCGCGCAGCGCGGGTGCGCGCGGCTCGGTTGCGCGCGGCGCGTTTGGCCCATGTCCATATTTTGTTTCCAATCTGACAACGGTTTTGTAATAAACCTTAATTTATTACTATTATCTACAACGGGTTAGAAATAATCGTTGTCTTAAAGCTTTTCATTTTGTTTGATTTTACCGCCAAGAAATAAAGCATCATTTTTTTATAGATAACAATGGCCTGAACCATTTTAACTGTACACGTCCTGAACAATGGTTTAGGTATAACTGTTGTATTTTATATTTCATTTTGTTTGACTTTATCGCCATGAAATAAAGCATCATTTGGTACGATTTTTCCCTAACCCGCTACAACAGCAGAAAAAGTTTACGACAGCAGTTTGATATATGCCAGCTAATTACAATATGTTTCTCAGAAAATCTTGCTTATTTCCATTAATTTAAAGGATTACAAGTTTACACCTAAAGAGTACAAACTACCACCATAAATATAAACTAGGTAAATAACAATTAGAAGAAGAAATTTGATAATTAACTTAAGCCATGCCTCATTATTTTTGAGTTCTACGATATCCATGGTTAACTTCTTACATTCTTCTTTTGCCTTCAATATTTCACTGTCATATCCCTGCTTCGCTTCTTTAATTTGATGTGCTATACTTCTCACTTGAGTAATATCAATATGTACGCTCTTTTTCTCATTCACTAACCTGTTTATAACCTTTCTCTGCCACTCAGTCAATGGTTCATCAACCCACTTGAAGTAATTGCATCCACGCATTTTAGTCTCGGGATTATAGAATTTGGAAGTAAGAAACTTTATTCCTGGATTTTGCAAAGTCCAAGAAGTCCGCAATGCTGCCGGAACTGAACTTTACACAGACATCATATCCCCCATCCCCTATATCAGGTGTATAATTATTTACCTCTACATCAGATTCCCCATCCTCATCCTCTAATTCTCCATGAAAAATTTAACGCCTATAATCTCTACTGAAACTATTCTTTTTTAAATGTATTTTGACATCTGGGATAGGCAAAACCCTAATATTACCACATCTATTACAAGGGTAGGGGATTGATGAGTGGAGATGGAAATTTTCACTAACGAAATTGTAAAATTTAACAATTCCATCTGTTAGGCCTGGAAATCCGCAGACGACCCTGATCAGTATCTCACCTTAAACTGACCATCAGGCGGTCAGGGTATCAGTACACATGAAGATAGGCGCCAGACCATGGAGATGACAACGGTCAAAATATCAGGACGATATCAGACCAGGAAGACATATTACAAGAGGAATATATGCGCAGCATTGAATAGGAAGATCTCGCAGTGAATGGAGAATATTGGCAACTATTGCGGGTAATTATGGAGAATAATCCACATTAATGTCGCCATCACACAGCCGTTCAGCAAGAGCTTATATAAGGGATATTTGGAAATCATTTGAAGGATCATCACAAGACAAGGCAATATACAACATTCTCATTTCATTCATAGATAACTACGCCCAATTGTGCTCAATACATAATACAATAGTGAAATCCTCTCCTGGCTTGGTGCTCGTGGTTTTTTCCCATTTAAGGGTTTTCCACGTGCAAAATTCTTTGTCTTATTGTTGTTATTTTTTATTACATTTACAATTAATATTTTGCCCCTAACGACCTGACTATTAGGGTATTTAGAGCTAGTTAACCCTACCATAATCTACCCTGACCTGATTTCGCCTTGGGCAAAATCCACATAAAACAATTGGCGCCCACTGTGGGGCATGTAGCTCTTTAAATCCTTTTTTCTCATCTTACAAAAACTCAAAAACCCTACAAAACTGGCCCAGCCTACCATTGAAGAACAATTGAACGTAGCTCTCCAGCAAATCGCTGAGTTGGAAAGCTTGAAAGAAAAAGTAGTCCAAACTGAAGCAGAAATCCTGCAACTAAGAGAATCTGAGTCAGCTCTGAAACAAAAATTAGAGAAAACCTAAGGAGCACGCTCTAGGTTCTAGCCAGGAACCCCATTTGCATCAATCATCAAAAACATCGATTTCTCCAGTTTTGGGAGCCCAAGTGGTTCTAAATTCATTAATGTTAATGGTGACGGTGAACCAAAGAATGACAATGAGAAACCAGATGAATCTGCAGCAGCCATCATGATGGCAGTCGTTCAGGAGATCAAGAAACTCAATGAAAAATTTGACAAGATACCTGGAGTACCTGCCAGCATGGAAGAAGCTACCCCTGACAGTTATGCTGATTCGCCTTTCATAGACGAAATAACAAAAGTAGATTTACCAAAGAAGTTCGTGGTCCCATGCATGAGGGTCTATGATGGAACCACAGATCCACAAAATCCCGTGGCTCTCTATAAAAAAAATGCTGGCTGCATCTATTCCCAACTAATTTAGACAAGTCAGCATGTGTAAGGGATTTGGAACGACCCTAACCGGCCCTGCTCTGCAATGGTACATAAACCTGCCAACTGGGAGCATCCATTCCTTCGCCAACCTGATCAACAGCTTTAACCAGCAGTTTGCGAGTAGCAAAGAATTGGAGAAACGATCCAGTGACCTTTACCGAATCACAGAGAAGCCTGATGAAACTCTCAGGACATTCCTTGCAAGATTCAACAAAGAGAAAGTATCCATTCCCAGATGTGATGTTGGAACAGCAGTGGAGGCATTCAGGCAGGGATTGCTACCACACAGTGACTTATACAGCGAGCTCACTAAGTATCCCTGCCATACCTTCGAAGACGTTCAGGCCAAAACGCTTGCCTTTATCAGGCTAGAAGAAGACAAAAGCTATAAACTTGGATCACCCAGTGAACCGAAGGGTTATGAGAGGAGCAGTAGGAAGAGCAACAAATGGAATAACTATAGGCCCACTCCATATTCCAGGCCAGATAAATCAGAAGTTAACCTGGCTCATGAGTATCAAGGTAAGGCTAATGTTTTTCCACCTATTTCTGAACATAACTTCAGTGTTGATATTGCAGGGCTAGTCCAGAGACTTGACAACATGGGATCAGTAGTCAGATGGCCCAGAAAGTCGGAAAATCCCAACCCTAGAAGGGACAATTCCAAATGGTGCGAATTCCACATGGACATTGGACATACGACGGATGACTGTTTCACCCTAAGGAAAGAAGTGGCTTATCTACTGAAATCCGGATACCTAAAAGACCTGATCAAGACGAAAGGCATGAATGCGAACCAGAGAAAAGAGGATCATGAGCACAAGCAGGATCGCAGCATCCCTCCACCACCTCCAATATACGAAGTAAAATTCATATCTGGTTGATCAGAAATCTGCGGCCTGACGATTCAAAGAAGAAAAAGATAGCCGGGGACGCCAAAGACTGTCTCACCCTGCAAACCAGACCATATCCCAACAATCACTTTCAACGATTGTGACCTGGTAGGTATTCCTGATGTTCATCATGATGGCCTGGTAATTTCTATGCAGATTGGAACCGCCACAGTGAGAAGAATCCTGGTAGACGGAGGCAGCTCAGTAAACATGATCATACTTGACATGCTGAAAGCCATGAAAATCAACGAGGACCAAATCACCAAAAAATCCAGTGTCCTGGTAGGATTCAGTGGCGAAACCAGGAGCACTCTAGGACAAATCCACCTCATAACCTACGTTGAAGGAGTCTCATCTTGTGAGAAATTTGGAGTCCTTGATTGCCTGTCATCTTACAACGCGATCTTGGGTAGACCCTGGATTCATAATGTCAAAGCCGTACCATCAACCTATCACCAGTGTATCAAGATACCAACAAACTGGGGCATAGCCACAGTCAAAGGGGATCACAAGACAGCCCAGGAATGCTACACAACAGCTTTGAAGCCTTCCAAGGCAGGTAAGTCCCTTGCATAACAATTACAGTACCCTGTCAGGAGCACTTATATAGCACCTCCCAGAATGGAAACAAATCAGGTAATTCTGGAACCTGAGTACCCTGACAGGTATGTTTTAGTAGGATCTGATGCCCCGGATAGTGTCAGGCCCGAACTGGTAAAGTTTCTTAAAAATAAATCATCCTGGTTTGCTTGGTCACATTTTTATATGACTGGAATTAGTGCCGATATAATTACACATAAACTCAATGTTGACCCATCTTTTAAGCCCGTGCAACAGAAAAGACGAAAATTTGCAGCTGAAAGAAATGCCATAATTAACGAAGAAATGGAAAAACACTTGGATATGGGAATGATTAGGGAAGTAATGTACCTTGAGTGGCTAGCTATCGTGGTTGTTGTGCAGAAAAAGAATGGAAAGTAGAGAGTCTGTGTAGACTTTACTGACCTGAACAAAGCTTGTCCCAAAGATCCATTTCCTTTACCACATATTGATGCCATGGTAGACGCCACAGCAGGCCATGAAATGCTGACATTCATGGACGCTTCCAGTGGATTCAATCAAATAAAGATGCACCCTGCTGACCAGGAGAGTACTGCATTCATTACAGACCGAGGCATATACTGTTATACTGCCATGCCGTTCGGCCTGAAGAATGCAGGGGCAACGTACCAGCGCCTGGTCAACATGATGTTTAAACACCAAATAGGTGATATCATGGAAGTGTACATAGACGACATGGTGGTAAAATCTAAAAATGCTGAGGATCATGTGAAGCACCTGGAAGTAGCATTCGAAATATTGGAGAAATACAACATGAAGCTCAATCCTGCAAAATGCCACTTTGGAGTCTCGGCAGGCAAATTCCTTGGATACATGGTCACAAAGAGAGGTATAGAAGCCAGTCCTGAATAGATAAAAGCTATCCTGGAACTACAGTCGCCCAGATCTGTCAAGGATATCCAAAAATTGACAGGTCGGGTAGCTGCCCTGAACCGTTTCATATCGAGGTTCTCTAAGAGATGCAAAACATTTTACAACCTCCTCAGAAAGAATAAACAGTTTCAATGGACGGATGAACATGAGACAGCCTTTCAAGACTTGAAATCTTATCTATCATCTCCACCCTTACTGGCTAAACCAGAAAAGGGAGAACCCCTGTCAGTATACTTATCCGTTACTGACACAGCAGTCACTGCAGTCCTAGTAAAAGAACAGGATGACCAACAACACCCTGTTTATTATGTAAGTAAAAGCATGCTGGATGCCGAGATGAGGTATGGATTACTTGAGAAATATGTTTTAGCTTTGATTATGTCATGTACTAAATTACGACCTTATTTTGAAAGCCATCCCATTGTAGTCAGGACCAACTTACCCATAAAATCTGTCCTACGTAAGCCTGAACTATCAGGCAGGATGGCCAAATGGTCAGTGCAAATTAGCACGTACGATATCTCCTTTGAACCCAGGGCAGCGATCAAATCGCAGGCCCTAGCAGACTTTGTGGCTGACTTTAGCCCTAACCTGGAACCCGACCTGAAAAAAATGGTCAACCAATTAGAAAATAAAACCCCAAACCAAGAATGGACCCTATTCATAGATGGGGCATCCAATGCCAGGGGAACAGGGTTAGGATTAGTGCTTAAATCACCACAGGGAGATATGTTAGCACAGGTTGTAAGCTGTGAGTTCAAAGCTACAAACAACGAAGCAGAATATGAAGCTCTAATACCAGGCTTAAAGGTATGTCTAGACCTCGGCGCTCAAAACCTAAAGGTAAAAACTGATTCACTTCTAATTGCTAATCAAATAAAGAGAATTTATACGGCTAAGGATGCAAAAATGATTTCGTATTTAGAATATGCAAAAAACCTTACCGCTAAATTTGCTTTAATTGACATAGATCAAATATCAAGAGACTTGAACACCCAGGCTGATGCTTTGGCCAACCTAGGTTCAAATTTTACCCCTACAGTTTTCGATAAAATACCAATTGTTCATTTATTAGAGCCAGTCATCAGCAAGCCTGAACAAATCAATCCTGTCAATCAAGATAATAACTCTTGGACTAAACCCTATTATGATTGGTTTCTCCTAGGAATACTGCCTCAGGGGAGATATGAAGCAAGGGCTTTTAAAATTAGAGCTTCAACTTACGCTATTATCAATAACACTTTATTCAAGAGATCGCAGGCTAGACCTTACCTAGGATGCTTGGAGCCTGACGAAGCCAAACTAGTACTTCAAGAAATACAAGATGGACACTGTGGCAACCACAAAGGAGGAAAGAGCCTGGCAAGTAAAGTTCTCAGGACATGCTACTACTGGCCTACACTGAGGGTCGATCGCTCGGAATACTCTTCAAAATGCGAAGCTGCCAAATCCATGCACCAATCATACATCAACCATCCGAGATCTTACATTCATTCTCGCACTGGCCATTCATAAAGTGGGCCATGGATATTGTAGGGAAACTGCCCGTAGCTCCAAGATAAAAAGTATTCATGTTGGCTATGACTGATTACTTCTCCAAATGGATTGAGGCTGATTCTCTCAGGCAAGCAACTGAAAAGGAAGTAATATCCTTCATCAGGACAAACATCATTTGCAGATATGGAGTCCCGTCAGAAATAGTATGTGATAATGGAACCCAATTAGTGGGGAAAAAGACCCAAGCATTTTGCCAAGAATGGAATTTCAACCTGGTAACATCAACCCCTGGATACCCAAAAGCTAATGGCCAGGCTGAATCAAGCAATAAGGTAGTCATAAACTGCCTAAAAAAGAAGCTAAAAAGAAGACGAGACAGATGGGCTGAAGAACTTCCATTAGTATTATGGTCAGACAGGACAACTCCAAAGACATCAACAGGCCAAACACCTTATTCTTTGGTGTACGGCTGTGAAGCTGTCATTCCTGCAGATGTACGGGTGCCAACATCAAGGCACAGCCTGAACAATGTTGAAGCAAATATAGACCTGATGCAGGATAACCTGGTTCTAACAGAAGAGCTAAGAGATGCCGCCAAAATCAGGATGGCATCATACCAACAAGCAGTTGCCAGGACTTACAAAAAAAAATGTGAAAATAAGAGTTTTCAAGGAAGAAGGCCTCGTCTTACGCAAAGTTTTTCCAAATAAGAAAGAAAAATCAGCAGGCAAACTGGCCCCCACATGGGAAGGCCCTTACTTGATTGATTCAATTGTTGGACAATGAGCATACAGGCTCCAAACACTAGAAGGAGAAATAATCCCAAGATCCAGGAATGTAACCCATTTAAAATTATTCCATATGTAAAGATCAGATCAGGCTACAATCAGGTACAAACTCATATCATTACTCAACCTGATGTGCTACCTGAAAAACTATGTGTTTTACATGCTTTGTATGCAACTCATGTCTATATATTTAACTAACCCATTTTCTCTCACTTTTTGATTCCTGAACAATTATACATGATAAATGTTTTATATGCATAAATATTCAGGATTGAGGGCTACTCTACTATATATCAATTCCTGAAACAAAACTTTTCACTTAACTATGCCTAACGAGTTGGTAACCATCACCAGATACAGTAAATGTCAGGACCAATCAGGCATGAAATAATATCCTGACCTGACTAGGTTTACTGCCAGTGATTACAACCGGATGGACGCAGCAAGATAGGTGCAAGGGTGTTCTCTCCCAACCACTTAGTCTAAAAGCCCTCCTGACAGGCCGAATACCAAGCCCTCCAGATGGGCAGGGGACATAAGCCCTCCTGACAGGCCAGTTTTCCCACCCCTTCAACCATTATGGCAAAAAACTATACTTGGTTGAATTACTCACGACGGTTCAAATAACAGGATAAATCAAAAAATGCTTTGCAGGTTAACTAAACACAAATTTTGACAGGTCCATCAGGATGGGAGAAAAGAAAAACCCACAGGCTCAAGCAAAGTCAAAAAAGCAAAATCAGCCAAAAAAGGCCACCATGCCTATATCAATAAAGCCCTTACCCCCTGGGGCAAAGGCGACAAAATATTCATAAAGGCCAGGGATAGTCTCCCTGACCTGGATAAAGAAAGAAAAAGAAAATATAATTGTTCGTCCAGGGACATCCCCTCTGGATGGGCCAAATACCAACTAAAGAAATCAAATTACTGCTTCTCCTTAGAAACAGTACCAGAACTTCCACCCTTGGCCTGATCAGCATCAACATCCTGCTCCCCTGGAGAATCGACCTCTTATTCATTTCCCATATTATGCAGGTCAGGATACTTTGAAGCAGCAAAAGCCATCTCAGCTTCAGGGTTCCATTTCTCCCTGGCCTCGACAGGCTCCGACCTAGCAGCGACCCTCCCCTTAATATAAAAATAAAGAGAAGCATCATCTAGCATAAACTCCAGGTCATCCCTCTCCCGGGTGAGCTCTTAATTCCTGTCCAAAGCTTCCTGCAAGAGCCGCTTACTTGAATCTGCCTCAGCCTTAGCAGCGTCCCTCTCAGCCCGCACCCTCACCAAGTCAGCAGCTTTAGCAACCAGGTCAGCCCGTGCAAAATCCAGTTCAGACTTCAGCCTATCATAATCTTATCTCATCAGATCAATCCTGGCTACCAAAGAAGTAGCCTGATAGGCTTTATGGAGACAGGTCGCAGCACCCTGACCAAAAACAGGAAGAAGAATATAAATAATATACCCTAATAACAAACATACCTAAACAGAATACGCATAAAAATAAAAATAGCCTACCTCTCTCACAGCAGCCAGGGCACTTGCCAAAAGGCTGACTGAATGATCCACTGAAGCAACCGCCTGAGTAGCAGTCTCAACAGGGTCAAAGGTGAGCATAACGTCTGACTTAGAAGCAGCATAATCCCTAATCTTCACCCTAGCAGCCTCCATATTGTCCACCCTGGCCTTCACTTCCCTGACCGGGGCAGAAATGTCAACGTCTTCAATTTTTCTTTTTTGGGCTGCTAAACTTGTTTCAAAGAGGGCGTGAGGTCTGATAGTGACCTTAGGAGCGTCAGGTTGTTCAGTCAAATCGATAACAGGCTCAGCATCTCCGCTTCCCTGGGAGCCTTCCTCTTTGATCTTAGCCAACCTGGCTGAGAGGTCAGCCATACCAAACCTGGCAAGGCGAGTAGACGACCTGGTGGCTGCAACACGAAACACAATATTAGCAATATAAACTAAACATCACCAGGAAGCCAAAGTAAGAAGAAAAAAGAAATTAAGATAGACTTACTGCCTGAGATAGTGGCACTAACAGCCCCAGAAGGTTTAGCCACCCTGGCAGCGCCATCAGTCTTCAAACAACGAGCGAGATGGCCAACTCCACAATAGAGAGGCGAAGACCTTTCCAAAGGAGGAATAGCAAGGAAAGCAGAAATATTGGCAGTGGAATACTCAGTTTCAATAACCCAGTCATCAACTGCACACATAAAATGTATGATTCAATATGAATTTCATTTTATTTTTTACTAACGAGTAAAACATGCAGGACAAAAGAAAAACTAAAAAACTGACCAGCAACGCAAGCTTCGTAATTTAAATATGCGAGGTTAGGACCCACAGAATTGGTCCTGACAAACATGTACCCAGCAGCCCAGTCCTTATCATGGCCGCTATCCAGATTGCTCAAAAGGGGAGTAGTAGAAGCCCTGACCTTAAAACTTATACGGCCAAGACTATTGGTTTTGACAGCATAACAAGCTTTCAGATCATCAAGGGAAAATGAGATATTGCATTTTTTACAGAGATACTCAACGGAACACACAACCTTCCACACCATAGGCATCAACTGATAAGATGGAACACCAATCTCCTTAATAACCTCAATTATAAGAGGAGAAAAAGGAAGCTTATAACCTGCCCTGAAAGCCCAGTCATGAATGCAGAACCAACCAGGACAAGCCCAGTCAGCCTTGATAGGAGAATTCTCAGGGATCCAGACTTCAAAGATCGCAGGATGATCCCCTTATCCTTCAACACCTTTTCAAACTCAGGCTTCAAACGATTTGCAAGAGACTGATCGTCCTTCAAAGCCTTTGTAGGATTGAACTGGAAATCCCCATGGAAAATTGAGATCATCTCGAATGAAGAGTCACTCGGCTTATTGATCGTGGAAGGTTGAGCAGCAAAGGAAATGGGCAAATTCTTAGAAGAAGTTTCCTCGGGATTATGGGAAGGAGGGGTTGCAGGAGTCGCTGCCCTGGTAGACTTCTTTTTTGCGGCCATTATCGAAAGATTATGAAGATTAATTGAGGATTAGAGAACTGGAAATTAAGGAAAATTAGAGAAGAAGCTTTTTAAGAAAGAAATAAGGGAGATTATTCTGATGGAGATCAATTTAATGAAGTTAACGGGTATTTATACTAGAGTAAATTAGGGTTTTAACCGCAAGTGGATGGATAATCATTGAAGGAGTTGCAGTAAAAGCTACACGCGTCATAAACTGAAGGAAGTAGCCGTTAGAGGAACTGACTAGGCAAAATTCAACCGTTGGATAATTTTCCTGAAATTAAAGTTATCTCCTCATTTTTTGTCTTGACACATTGAAAATGAGGAGATAAGGGGCAACTGTTAGGCCCTGAAATCCGCAAACGTCCCTGATCAGTATCTCACCTTAACCTGACCATCAGGCGGTCAGGGTGTCAGGGTATTAGGACACATCAAGATAGGCGCCATGCCATGGAGAGGACAACGATCAAAATATCTAGACGATATCAGACCATGAAGACATATTACAAGAGGAATATATGCGCAGCATTGAATAGGAAGATCTCTCAGTAAATGCAGTAATTAAGGGCGTAATATTGGCAATTATTGCGGGTAATTAAGGAGAATAATCCACATTAATGCCGCCATCACACAGCCGTTCAGCAAGAGCTTATATAAGGGATATTTGGAAATCATTTGAAGGATCATCACAAGACAAGGCAATATACAACATACTCAATTCATTAATATAATTACGCCCAATTGTGCTCAATACATAATACAATAGTGAAATCCTCTCCAGGCTTGGTGCCCGTGGTTTTTTCCCATTTAAGGGTTTTCCACGTACAAAACTCTTTGTCTTATTGTTGTTATTTTTTATTACATTTACAGTTAATATTTTGCCCCTAACGACCTGACTATTAAGGCATTTAGAGCTAGTTAACCCTACCCTAATCTACCCTGACCTGATTTCGCCTTGCGCAAAATCCACACAAAACACCATCATTATAAATGAGATCACCAATTTCACCATCAATCATCCAAGTACGACCCATATATAAACCAGTAGCTATTCAGCAATTGCATAATCTAACATGGTTCTTATAAGAACTGTTGTAATTATATTATTAATATCTTCCAATTTCCATTTATTTTTTGAGGTTTTTATATTCTAACACATTTCTTATGAGAACCGTTGTCATCTATAAATATTATTAAAAGGGTAAACCTTAAAAGCTACCTAGACAATGCCACCTCGCATTACTAAATGTCACCTTGCATTACCAAAATTCCACTTCACCAATCCTCCATGTAGTATGACGTGTTTAATTAAGAGGGTAATTCATGTTCGTATAATGATCCATTTAAAACGATACAGAAATTAAAAAATATTTACATAAAAAATAAATTAGCATAACAAACATAAATTTTGGCCTTTTTAATTTCTAGATAAATTAAAAACAATTAAAAATCAAAATTCATACTAAATTTTAAATTTCTATGTTTATTCTTAGAATATTTTAAGTAACAAAAATATATCACATAATTCTAATTTTACGCCGTTTATGAAATAATAAAGAATTTGTAAATATTAAGGGCAAATAATAACATATTTAACATTAAACATTGACATTTTAATTTTTAAAACTACAATTGGTTAAACGAAAAATAAAAATTTACATCACTCTAATTTTAAATTATTTATATGTGCAACTCCTTCTTAAATATTATTGTAATAAACTTGCTCAATTTCATTAAATTGAATACATATGTAAATCTATAAATATGATTTATTGATAAAAGGGAAGACAAAATATCTACCATTTTTTAGTTCCTAAGATAACTCTCTAAACAATTCTCATGGAATGTGGATTTTGTAAAAAAAAAAAGTAAACCTTTTATATTTCATTTCTCATTACTCTATATTTATGTCTATATTAAATTTGCTAATAATGAAAATAAATGCTCAAAAGTCTTAAAACATTTATACATATTTATGTATATATTAAATTTGGTATTAATAAAAAAAAACCAAAAGTCATAAAACGCATCCTCATTTGGCTATAAATGTTTGAGGGAAGACAACATTTGTGAGCCGAAATTCAAGCGAATATTTTTGTACCCCCATCGCCAAAAGAATTATATATTTGTGTCAATAATCTTTCTTATCATTGTATCAACATCAAGGTAAGTTTACTAAGGTTTTAAATTAATAATTTATTTATTTATTTTTAAATTCCGTTGGTTATGAAATAATCTTCACATTTTTAACCTTCACGTATATGTTGTTTTGTTCTCATTAGGGGCTATCAAGATTTGTGGAGTTAAGCTATTCATAGGTAAATATACTTATATCTTTATGATTCAATACCCTATTTCTTACATTATTTAAGGGAAACTTAAATTAATAACGATAAGGTTAATATTACATAAATCAAATTCCACTATTTTTTTTATCAATCACTCAGTGAATTTTTTTTATAGATAGTTTATTGGAGAAAGAAGACTATATATTTGAAGAAGAGAAATACTAGAATTGCTTAAACAAATATTTCCTCCATTCCACTCAATACTATGTTATAAACTAACTACAAAATTGACTACATGAATGTGAATGACTAATTGTTTTTAGGTTCATAAATAAAATTTAGTATTTCAGAAACTTTCAAATGTATGTTTTATTTGGGTATGTGTTTCTTTTTTATTCATCATTTTTTCTTTGAAAAATAGCTCTCATAGAATGAAATTGGAGTTGTGAGGATATCAATCTTATTAACAAGTTGGACAAAAAAATATTGTTGACATAGATAATGGATAAATGAAAACTATTATCTAATATTTATGCGCACATGTCATATTATCTAATGCATATGTCTTATAACACATAAGAGATTGCAATGAGATTTGTAGTAGGCTCACTACTACAATTTTGCTCAAAGAGAACCGTTAAAAACCGTTCTTGAAGCCTCTTTGAACCGTCCTGTGGCCAAGCGTTCTCTTTTATGTAAGAGAACGGTTGGTACGAAATCAACCCGTTCTCTTTGAAATAACAACTAGAACGGTTGCATTACTTACCCGTGCTCATTGATTTATCAAGGAGAACGGTTTCTATTGAGAACCGTTGTCTTTGATAAAGCTGCTATATTTGGATTCTAATTTTTAAATTTGGCGCCTATTTTCGAAGAGAACAGGTTTAACATGTAACCGTTCTCTTTGTTTCTGATATTTGAATTTGGCGCATTTATTTTATATTTTCAAATAGAACAGGTTTAACATGTAACCGGTCTCTTTGATTCTGATATTTTTTTTTAATATTTACGATTTTTTTGTATCCCTACACGATTGAATCGGATAGCGCATATAAATTATACCTGCAATTCATATACTCAAGCAAGTTTTACGTAACAAGAACCTGAACATTCATATTTAATTTGAATTCACAAGACAAATCCTTGTAAAATTATACCAACTCTTGTCATGTCATTAAGAGCCTAAAGGCTACAAATATCAAAAATAAGTAAAAAACATAAATAAAAATCCTTCATTCCTCATCACTTAGTTGCCTAAAGTGCAAAAATAATTAAACGCCAAGAAGAAGCTGCCAACATGGTCTTCATCCAACATTACTTTAGGGTTTGAAATTGAGTGTGAATTCAGCCCAAATATTTCGCACCTCGTCAATTTGCTCAACCGTATATGATGGTGGGGCGGTTATCATGAACTACATACATAAGACACCAAAAATTTAAGTTAATACACTATATACGACATGTAAAATAAAATAATTACTATGATGAAAATGAGAAATACAAAGAGATGAAAAATGATTGAAATGATAAGGAAAAGAACATACATTTGGGGTGATATTAACATATCTTGCTTTGATAAGGTCCAACATATATCGGCAAACATAATATCCGCATAATACGCTCCCAAGAGGCTGCATAGAACACTAAAATAAAAACCCATAATGAGATATACATATTATAAACCACTCACGAGAAACTAATATGGAAAGAGCTGAATAGATATGGGCAATTGCCCGTGCAATGCCATCACTAATATAATGGCTCTGCATATGCAATAGAAGCCCAGGAATGCAATATGGAATTCCTAACCGACGATTTCTGAAACAAAGTTGGCCTACAAAGCTGCCACTCATATCACCAGTTATTGGTTTAACTTGGTCAATTTGAATGTTCAAAGGTTTATTGCTCTTGATAAGATAATTATAAGGATACATGACAAAACAACAATGAGATGCAAATGATTGAAATTATGAAAAAAAAACATACAGTTGGGGGAATATTTATATATCTGCTCTGATGATCTTCAACATATATCGGCAAAAATAATATCCGCGTAATAGGCTCCCAACAGGCTGCCAAGGGCACTAAAATAGAAACCCATAAATGAGATATACATATTATATCTGCTCCCTTGACAAACACAATAGAGTTTTTCGTGAAAATAAAGAAGATATAATACCTGAATTATTTTCCAAGTGGTTTTGCCTTGAACCCGGCAAGTAGATCGATAACGTTTCTTTTCTTGAAGGCCCTATATTTCATTTAACTAAAATAAGTCGTCACTTCATATATAATTCAAATCACTAATATCAAATTTGAAAAATATAACTACATAAGAAAAATTATTATTGATTAAGAGAGTGGAGCATGAATCTCCCATGGACCATGGCAAGATTTGTACAACCTTAGTAAGTCTGGAACAAATTTTCCACAACAGGGGCTGTGAAAATGTTAGTTACAGGCCTTATAGCTATTGAAATCTATTAAGATATTGAAAAATACATGATAAGCAGCTTCAGTTTAAACAAAAAAAAATGTATTTACGCCTTTAATTTTAATCCCTTGGTAACCAGCTCGGGAGCCATAGAACCTTGTCTTATTCATAGAAACATTCTTCTTGTTGTTTGCACTTATTTCCTTTTACACAAGTATATATATAACATACAATAGTTAGAATACTTATAGTAGAAAGTCTTTCAATATTTTTTGGATAAAAACAAAACAATATAATAAGCGAATACTACCTTAAATGCCTCAGTGAGTCACCACAAACATATTCCATTCATCTTGTGTTATGTGGTTATACAACTCTGGTCGTGTCCTCTGTATTGCTCCCATCTCGTCGTATGTCCATTCCCGGACTAAGGTGCATTTCCACATTCTCCATAAATGTCCTGCCTTCTAGAGACACCAATCATGACGGTCTTTGATGACAATGAAAGCGCCCTACACAAATGACCAAATTAAAAGAAGTTTACCATGATATTAATATACAGATAAGTATAAAGCTATGCAAGAAAGTAGAATTTCCATGAAACTGTCCGAAATTTCACCCCTCGTGACATCATCCACATCGTCCCACATTTCCACTATGCAACTAACTATAAAGCAGTTTAACTATAATCATGAATCATTATCTTAAACCATAATACATACTCATGTGTCAACACGACAAGGACATTTTCTCGAAGGGATATCGGTATTAATCCATTTTCCTCATTGTGATCAATTACTCCTAATGAGTAATGCTTGAACGGGTTCTACGTCAACAAACATAATAAGAATTATAACAAAGTTAAACACCAATATATAGATTACATTATATGGATTGTTAAGCATATGTAATAAGGAAGAGTCTCTTGCACATTTTGCAGGTAATAAGGAAGAAGCTTATCAGCTTCTTATTCAGACGTGTGTCAGGGGAGGTAGTTAATTGGTGTTGTATGTGCAAACATGGTCATATGCAGGAGACTCGTAATCACTTATGTTTCAGATATTTATACTCTCATGAAATCTTCAATGGGGTATTAAACTGGACTGGCTTAAAAGGAATTCTCAGGACTGGACCGACAGTATATTGTGTGTTAGACTGTTAGCTAGGAACTCTTATAGAAAGCATTAGCGAAGCAACTGGGTGAGTGAGTTGCAGCATATGGGCATGAGAAGACCTCATCTCAGATAATCAAGGAGATTCAATGCATTATTAGCATCAGAATGATTCATCAAAATCAGTACAATTGATTTTATGTATGATAAAGCCTTCATAGATATACGAGTGTTATAGATGTGTGAAAGCTTTCACAAATATCCGAACATTTATGTTATTTTAGGCCCTCAAGAAATAGTCGTACTATATAATCTGTAACAATCTGCTGAACTAAAAGAATGTTGTTGAGTGACCAAACCTTGATAATGAGAGTCTCTCAAAGCCTGAAAACTCTCTTTATGTGTAATTTCTACTCTACTGTTTGTAATAACACGTTTTTTATCCTTGATATTTTGTTTATTTTTGCAAAGAATATAATGAGTCCTTAATTATTGGTTCTGTCTTAAGTTCTCATGAAAATCCCATAGCCGATCATCTCCATCCCAGCCACTACATGTGACAAACTCACTAAACCCCCATATTGCAACAACCATAGCTTCAAAGTCCAAACCCCTGACACCTTATATAAGACTGTAAAGGGGAAAACAACATATTTATCTTATATACACAAGTGATATGATAGTTGACCCGATAAACACTTACCATCAGCAATTCTCAACCACCAGGATAACCACTCAAAACCCAATAAATTGTTCACAACCACTTACTAATAATAGAATGCTAGGTTTATTGTACATATATCATACTCAAAAGGGAACTAACCAGCCAAATATTCAAACAAACAATCAAAAACAACAAACTCACAAACTCAGAATCCCAATTCACAATTTTTAATATTTAAACATACATAGTAATTAAGCATTCTTTTGTAACTATTTTTGTAACAATCCCTAGTAATATATGCGGCTAAGATATGGATTTCATTCTATGTGTGCCCATATTGAATATTAATAAAATTAAGCTATGTTCTTGGCGGTAATTGAACAAATGAAAATTGTAAGACAAATAATTAACCATGAATGATCAAACATATGGATTAATAAAGTGTTAAACATTACCAACAGCAACGACAATCAGCGATGATGAAGGCATGCACTCCCAGGAGCAACGTGAGGCGGTGGCCGGAGGGCGGAGGATGCAATGTATGAGCAACAACAATGGAAGATATGATTCTTTAATTTTTAGGGCATAGCGGTGCGATTTTGTTGTGTTTTAAAGAGCTAGACTGGAAGCGAAAAGAAGTGTAAACGGCGAGTCTAGATTAGGCATTAGGGATTTAATAGAGAACGGTCAAGGATAGGGACCGTGCTCTTTATTTTAATAAGGAGAACGGTTCCGGATATTAACCGGTCTCTTTTATATTTTAGGACGGTTGGTCAACTTGACCGTTCTTTTTGTTAATGTACCAGCACGGTTCCAATATATAACCGTTCTCTATTGGAGTTCTAAATCCCCGCCCAAACTAAAAATAAAAAGAGAACGGTTCCGCTATCAACCGTTCTTTAAGTGGCGTTCTCGAAGGCTTAAATTGTAGTAGTGGCTATTATTTAATTCATTTTATCATTTATGCAAAAATATAAAATATAGAATTTTTGACAAATTGGTGTAGATGATATAGTAATACTAGCATTTATTAAAGTTCATAACTATGCTACTATATGATTTATGACAATTAAAATATTGAGAAGATAAAAAACCTTATAATTCTATATGTTTTAAGCTCCTTACATTGTGAGATTTATTATTCTTAAAAAAAAAGAAATAAAAAGAGAAATAATTCAACATTATGCATTAATTTGCCCTTTCGCCTTTACTTACTAACTTTATTTGCCGGAAGACAAAGCGACGTTCAAACTTTTACATAGAAAATTTAGTACAAAATCTATACAATCTAATCAAAAAGCAACCTTAAGCATATAATTTTTTTAAATGGTGTCATGAATTACTGGACTCATTGAAAGGTAACTTTTTTAAAACCATATGTTTTTAGTATATTAATCAAAATAACAACTAAAATACAATATATAGTTTTGAAAATAAATCAAAATTGTCAAAGAAATAAGGCATTAACCAACTAACTTTTATGTATTTCAAGACTATATTTTCTAAATAGATCAACTAATTGCTCAGACAAATATAAACAATACGATGAAAAAAACAAAAGTAAAACAGATAAACCCGTGAATCTCACGGGTCACAAACCTAGTTATATTATTAATACTCCTTATCTTCCGATTTCCATTTATTATTAGAGTTGTTTACGGAGTATAAACTTTGTTTATAAACTCATTACGAAAAGTATGAAAATGTTTATTTTGATTGTTTAATTTTTGATTGAATATTTATATGTTATTATAATTAATGTAATCTAAATCATTATTATTATTTCATTCATTTGTCTGTTCGCAAGTTATTTAAAATCTATGTTAATAAGCACTTGCATGTAATTAAAGTAGAACTATATATTAAAATGAGTATATCATACAATGGCAAAAAAAAGTACAAGAAGGAAAAAAAAGGAAACAGAATAAAAAAAACCCATAAAAACAAACAGCTTGCTAAGTAAATTAATTAAACACCCTAACAGGATTTTGACTAGGGGATGGGTAATCGGGATAAACTTGATTAGAAATCAATCTTACAGCATCGGCATCAAGACGGTGATCAAAATGAGGGGCTTCTTCGTCTTCCCCATGATTTCGGTACAGTAATAAAACTATACCAAAAAACCTTCTCAGAAGATGAGCGTACTCAGCAGTGGCAACACATAAGTAAGGCCCATCGTGTACATAACAATCCTTAGGGTCGTCGGCATAAAAGTCACGTTTTCCCCTTTGATGGTCACGTGATGGATACCTTGCACCGAGTTGTTTTGCTTGGCGAAAATCGTCAAGACCATCCCCTCGAAACTCGATCAGAGCATATCCAAGAAACCTACGACTCAAAGTCCAAGCCGGGTGGATTGCCCTAACATTTTAAAACCCATTCTCTATAAGGATGTCCCTCAACGGGCCGGGGTAAGGCTCTTAGAAGCTGGCGTCACAGCAGCATCGCGTGTGACTGGGAGATTGTGAATTATGCACGTAATCGAATTGATATAGCGGGTTACCGATTGCTAAGAAGCTGCGACTGCGGATGATAAAGACGACGACATTTTAATTATGATATGTAAATATATGTATATTATTTTAAAAGTGAAGTAGATAGGTTAGTAATAATAAAGTGATTCTTATTATTACTGCAAATGTGATGTTATTTATAGTATAAAGCTATAATTAGATTAATTTCATCCATACGTTACATTTAAACTTATATTAATTGTGCATGGATCAATGAGGTGAATAATGGTCAAACAACCAATAATAATAGGGCCTGCATTGGTAAAATCACAAACTTTTCAGTTTCACAGTGGATCTGTGTTTACAACGGTTTTAAGAAAAACCGTTGTTTATTAGTGTAATATGACAACGGCTTTAAAATAACCGTTGTTTTTATATATATTATGATAACGGCTTAACAAAGAACCGTTATCATTTTGTGTTATACATAACAATCAATACTGTAACTTTGAATCGAAAACCGTTGTTTATTGGTGTAATATGACAACGACTTTAAAATAACCGTTGTTCATATATGTAATATGATAACAGCTCAACAATGAACCGTTATCATTTTGTGTTATATATATGGTCAAACAATCAATACTGCAACTTTGAATCAGAAAAAAGTAAAAATTACAGGGCATGCATTAGTCAAATCACAAACACTGGAAAATCACAAATAATTAAATTGATAATATGATGACATTGTTTGATAATTTAGTATAAAATGGAGTTTGTCCAACCGTTGTGTTTTTACTCATTGGAAAACGGGCCGTTGTTAGATTATATGTTTAACACAGTATAGTGAACCGATTCTTATTTAACTTGTACCGTTTCCACTTTCCAATTCTTAACTTGTTAAGTTTGCAATTCTTAACTTATTATACCGGTTCCAATTCTTATTACATAAATATATAGGAATGAGATCATGTGAGGATACACTATCTTTTTGAGGATTGAGTATTTTATTACAATATCACAGGTTGTTCAATACAATATCACAGGTTATTCGAAACAATATCACACGAAAAAAACAGCTGCTTTTGATAATTTTTTTTTGGACAGGTCTGATTTTTTCGTGATATTGTATTGAAGAACCCGTGATATTGTATTGCAATCCTCAATCCTCAAATATTTAGGACTTCTCACCGGATCTTGACTATATATATAAATACATGTTTTCCATTCTTTTTTATTATTTTAAGTAGAAAGTTAGTCCCTCCCTCTTTAAAAAAAAAAAAAAACCTAGTCCATTAATTTTCCACATCCATTATGTCATCAAGTTCATCAACTTATAGTGGTTCATATCATTCATACGCTATTGCTGATGATGATGATGAAGCATCATATGAACCTCTTGCAGGACCCCCAAATAGAATTATGTACGCTAAACCCTTTACGTGCATCATTCACAATCCCCCGTACACAGAGGACGGGCATGGAAAGGCTATACTTTCGTATAGCCTTGACTGGTTAATAAGTTTGATTCTGTTTGCCTGATGAAATTTGGTTCAAACTATCTACCCGGATAATTATGCGCATGATGGTTTCGGGCGGTGCACCCTCATCAAGTTTGGCGGAGGTGAGGAGAGGGAATGCTCTCGTCAGGCTCGCAAACTTGAGCGGACATTCTATAACAATGACTCTTCGAGACTCTGGTTTTATCACGATGATCAATGGGTAGGCCCATAGTTATGGGTTGCGAAGGAATCTGACCGTCTCCTACTACTTCCGATTCGGCACCGCCAAGGTTACAGTGCCGAGTAGGGGACTGATATAAAACGCGGAAGCAATTAACAAATTGAATGTGACAATTTAAGACTCGAATTTCAGCAACTAACAAAAACAGAATAGCGAAAACAAAAGGCTTGTTTTTGTGATTTTATGACGCAATAACAGCAGCAATACTAACGAAACAACGGGTGAACAGTAACGAATAAATAGTGACGGGTGAACAGTAACGATGAACAGTATGGCGGTGAACAGTGACACGAATGAACAGTACAATCACGAAACAAGAAAGGGATATTTAGCCTTGAGATTCGACTTGAATTCGCAGCTAATAACGAGGGAGTTCGGAGCCCGAACAACAATCGCGAAAGACTTGAAGTACGTTCTCAAATCTAGGGTTTGGTGATCAAACTTGATCGGGTTTTCTGAGTTTTTATTAATCGATGAATGAGAAAAGCATCAGCTATTACAATGCCTTATATAGGCTGGAAAATAAGCTAATAATCTGACCTAATAGTATCTCCTATGAGATATTATTCTTGCATAATAATATAAGATAAATAAATTCCTAAAAACTGAAATAGGAAATAACATAATAAGGAAATAACATAATAAGGAAATAACATAAATAGGAAATAACAGAATACGGAATATATTAAAGCTCTTAAACAGCAGCTCTCTTGTACACGCCTAAGGCAGCTCCTCACGTGTAACTTAAGGAACATCGATGATCAAGACTCCGACTCCTTGGACTTGGAAATGCTAGCCCAAGTAAGCACTCATTCTAGAACTAGCAACAACCAGCTCTTGTTCACTTGTCGGCCCAATCGTGACCTCCTCGACATCAAATGCATCATCCCCTCCCTCTTGAAAGGGAATTGACCTCAATTCCGACAGCCCTTCATCATCTAAGTATGGCGAAAGATCTCCCACATTGAATGTGGCGTGAACACCATAGTCTCCGGGAAGTTCAAGCTTGTAAGCATTGTCATTCACCTTTCCAACTACTTTATAAGGACCCTCGGCTCGAGGCATGAGCTTGTTCTTGCGCTTTCCTGGAAAGCGTTCCTTCCTCAAATGCAACCAAACCAGATCACCCGGTTCAAAGAGTCTAGGCTTACGGTTTTTGTTTGATCTTTTCTTGTAAGCCTCATTTACCGTCTCAATTCGTTTCTTAACCTGCTCATGTAATTTCAGCTTTGATTTGAGCTTAGACTCAGCATCCTTGTGCACCAACTCATCACTAGGAAGCGGAATTAGATCAATAGGCAGGTAAGGATTGACGTCATGCACTACTTCGAATGGAGAGTGCTTCGTAGCTACAGTAGGAGTCCGATTGTATGCAAACTCGGCATAAGCTAGCTTGATATCCCAATCATTTTGTGTCTTGCTAACCAGCCCTCTAAGTATAGTTCCCAAAGTACGATTAGTAACCTCGGTTTGCCCGTCGGTTTGGGGATGATGCGAGGTACTAAACAGCACCTTCGTACCCAATTTCCTCCACAAAGTGTTCCAGAAATAGCTTAAGAATTTCGAGTCTCGATCGGACACAATTGTTTTTGGGACACCATGTAAACGCACTATTTCTCGGAATACAAATCAGCCACATTCGCAGCTTCGTCGGTCTTGTGGTATGGTATGAAATGTGCCATTTTCGAAAAGCGATCAACCACAACCATTATAGCATCCTTACCTCGCTGTGTTCTTGGCAAAGCGACGATAAAATCCATTGATACATCCTCCCAAGGCCGATTAGGAACCGGTAAGGGCTGATATAAACCCGGCTTAAACTTACTCTTCGCGAGATGACAAGTAGCGCACTTGCTCAACAAATTCTGTATATCACCCAACATCTTCGTCCAATAAAAATGCTTGTGCAAGATTTCGAGCGTCTTTTGAGTACCGAAATGACCAGCAATTCCGCCACCATGAGCCTCTCTAACCAACAATTCTCTAACTGGATGCTTAGGAACACATAAACGATTTCCCTTGAAGAGAAACCCGTCTTGCAGTATGTAATCCTTGAATGAACCAGCAGCACATTCATTAAAAATCTCGCCAAAATCAGCATCGCTTGGGTAATACTCTTTCAACATCTCGAAACCAAGTAGCCTTACTCCAAGAGTTGTAAGTAATGCATACCTGCGAGATAACGCATCAGCTACCACGTTGCTTTTACCCTCCTTGTACTTGGATGAGAAATGAAACGATTGAAGAAACTCGACCCATTTAGCATGTCGTGGATTAAGTTTCTGTGGCCCGTTAATGTATTTCAGAGATTCATGATCAGAATGCAATATAAAATGATTCGGCCTCAAATAATGGCTCCAATGATCCAAGGCTCGAACAATAGCATAGAATTCCTTGTCGTATGTCGAATAATTACAGCGAGCTCCACCCAATTTCTCTGAGAAATAGGCTATGGGACGCTTTTCTTGGACAAGAACAACCCATATTCCGACACCACTAGCATCGTACTCAACTTCAAATGGTTTTGCAAAATCAGGAAGTGCAAGAATCGGTGCTTCACATAGCTTCTGTTTAATCAACTTGAAAGCTCGTTGGGCTGTTGTACCCCAAACGAACGAGCCCTTCTTCAAGCACTCGGTAATAGGACTCATAATGGTACTAAAATCCCGAATAAAACGACGATAAAATGAAGCCAACCCATGGAATGAACGTACCTCAGTCACGGTTGTAGGTACTGGCCAAGAACGAATAGCTTCTACCTTTGTCTTATCCACGGACACCCCATGCTTAGAAACGACATAGCCAAGAAAGACAACTTCATCGACCAGAAATGAGCACTTTTCGGTTTTGCCATATAATTTTTGAGCCCTTAATACCTCAAAAACAGCCCTTAGATGACACAAATGCTCATCTATGCTTCTACTGTACACGAGTATATCATCTAAATAAACAACAACGAATTTGCCAAGAAAAGGTTTGAGTACCTCGTTCATTAGTCTCATGAAGGTGCTAGGAGCATTCGTGAGCCCGAAAGGTATAACCAACCACTCGTACAGACCGTGCTTGGTCTTGAATGCGGTTTTCCATTCATCTCCTTCCTTCATTCTAATCTGATGGTATCCACTTCGCAAATCGATCTTTGAGAACACCAATGAACCATGAAGCTCATCTAACATATCATCAAGTCTCGGGATAGGAAATCGATACTTGATAGTTATGTTATTGACAGCCCTACTATCAATGCACATTCGCCACGAGCCATCTTTCTTTGGGACTAACAAGACCGGAACAGCAAATGGACTTAAGCTCTCACGCACATAGCCACGCTCCATCAATTTGTCAATTTGGCGCTGCATCTCCTTAGTTTCCTCGGGATTACTTCGATAAGCAGCCTTATTAGGTAATGGAGCTCCTGGAATCAAGTCGATTTGATGCTCGATTCCTCTTATTGGCGGCAAACCAGAAGGCAAATCATCCAGGAATACATCTGCAAATTCAAGAAGTAACTCGTTGATAGCACCGTGCTCACTTACTTTTGGTTGGGGTTGATTTAAGGCTATGAGCGCATAAACACACCCACCATTGTCGAGCACCTGTTCCACCTCTCTTTCATTCGCAAACATGGTTAAACTTGGCTTCTTACCTCTGCCCGAATACATGGAACGAATAGCCTTCGGGGTCATAGGCTTCAATGTTACCTTCTTACCATCAGAGAACAAAGTGTACTCGTTGCTCCTCCCATGGTGCGTTACATCCTTATCAAATTTCCAAGGACGTCCCAAAAGCAAATGGCACGCATCCATAGGTATAACATCGCATAAAACCTCATCCTTGTAAGGACCCATTGTAAAATTCACTCGGGCCTGTTTCGAAACCTTCACTTTACTACCGTCATCAAGCCAATGCAAAGTATAGGGCTTTGGATGCGGTGTAGTCACGAGAGCAAGCTTTTCAACCAACTCCGTAGCAGCAACATTGGTGCAACTCCCACCATCGACAATTACGCTGCACCACTTATCACCAACCTGACATTTTGTGTGAAAAATCTGATCTCGTTGTTCTACTACCACCGGTTCAACCTTAGAGTGCAACATACGTCGTATGACCAAAGTATCATACATAGGAGCTTCATAAGACAACTCCTCATTCTTGGTCTCCTCTTGTTCATTCAACACAAACAGTCCCTCTTCCTCAACAGCTAAATCATAAGATAACTCATCACGCAAATCCATAGCCTCCCGTAATGTAACAACTCGTTTGTTAGGGCAATCACTTTTGAAGTGACCAAACCCCTGGCATTTGAAGCAACGAACATTAGCTAGGTCCCTTTCTTTGTTACTCGATTCAGGCTTATCACGGGTGAGTGTTTTAGGTATGGTGGCAGCCGTGACTACTGTAGACACGGGTCCTCCAGCCTTAACTCCCTCGGGTTTAGTCCAACCACTACTCTTAGGAGTGAAACTAGTGCTAGAACGATTTAATTTCGATTGACTCTCGACCTTTAAACACAATTGGCATAGCCTATCATAGGAATCGTAGTACTGCAACTCAACAGTATTAGCAATTTTTTTATTCAATCCCCTAAAAAACCTCGCCATCTTTTGTTCCTCTAGTTCCTCCAAATCACTCACCAAAGCGAGTATTTCAAATTCAGCAATGTAATTGGTAATTGACAAACTACCCTGACTCAATTCAGCAACTTTCCGATATAGATCAATCTTATAGCTTCTCGGAACATACCTCTTTCTGAGCATTCCCTTTAAGGCTTCCCACGAGTTCAGCTTTTCCTTGCCATCCCTTGCTCGATTTGCTTTGAAATTTTCGAACCACAAAGATGCATTCTTCACCAATTTCAGAATAGCATATTTGCAACGCTTCTCATCAGAAACATCCTTGAACTCGAACAATCGCTCCATATTTCGTTCCCATTCAAGGTAATCCTCGGGGTCAGTGGCTCCGTCAAACTCAGGTAACTCCGTCACCTTAAACTCGTCTACAACAGGCCGCCTTGTAGGACCACGACCACCATCTTCTGGCACATTCCTCAACAAGTGACGCAATTAGCGAAGTAAATTGTTGTCGAAATCACCCATCGACCTTGCTCTGATTACCACAAATGATATAAAACGCGGAAGCAATTAACAAATTAAATGTGACTATTTAAGACTCGAATTTCAGCAACAAACAAAAACAGAATAGCGAAAACAAAAGGCTTGTTTTTTTGATTTTATGACGTAATAACAGCAGCAATACTAACGAAACAACGGGTGAACAGTAACGAATGAATAGTGATGGGTGAACAGTAACGATGAATAGTATGACGGTGAACAGTTAACACGAATGAACAGTACAATCACGAAACAAGAAAGGGATATTTAGCCTTGAGATTCGACCTGAATTCGCAGCTAATAACGAGGGAGTTCGGAGCCCGAACAACAATCGCGAAAGACTTGAAGTACGTTCTCAAATCTAGGGTTTGGTGATCAAACTTGATCGGGTTTTCTGAGTTTTTATTAATCGATGAACGAGAAAAGCATCAGCTTTTACAATGCCTTATATAGGCTGGAAAATAAGCTAATAATCTGACCTAATAGTATCTCCTATGAGATATTATTCTTGCATAATAATATAAGATAAATAAATTCCTAAAAACTGAAATAGGAAATAACATAATAAGGAAATAACATAAATAGGAAATAACAGAATACGGAATATATTAAAGCTCTTAAACAGCAGCTCTTGTACACGCCTAAGGCAGCTCCTCACGTGTAACTTAAGGAACATCGATGATCAAGACTCCGACTCCTTGGACTTGGAAATGCGAGCCCAAGTAAGCACTCATTCTAGAACTAGCAACAACCAGCTCTTGTTCACTTGTCGGCCCAATCGTGACCTCCTCGACATCAAATGCATCAGGGACATTGTCGTTGGAATGGGAAAATGACTCTGTGGATTGGGCTGAAGGTGAAAGAGGCATATATAGTGATATTGTCTCCCAATTCAAGAGGATGGGGTAACAAAAAATATACTCCCTCCATTCAACTCCACACTACACATTTCTTTTTTCACGTTTGTCAACGCTTGTTTTACGCGATAAATATCTTTAGCTACGTATTTGCAAAAATTATAAAAGTTAGATATTTTTAATGTACTCCTAAAGACCTAAGTCATTATAATATTTTATTTGGTGGATTGCCTTTGAGTGTAAGGATTACCGTACTCCCGGTGGACGCAAGAATTTTTCTGGTGATATTGCCTCTGAATTCAGAGGGTGGGGTAACAAAAAATGTAAGAAAAAACATAAATAATTAAACTTTAATTCAAAGAACCACCATAATCCAAGTACAACTTATAATGCCAGATAATAATTAAAGACTTAATTATTAGAATCTGATGAAGTATTAGGATACTCATCACGAATTTGGTATAGAGCAAGTCGTAGAACGACCCTTCATTATCACCGGACAGCACAGGTGGAATGGCCTCTTTCTCCCATGACATAAGCACGGTGGCAAGAATGGGATGCCTCCTGTAATGTCTCAGCAGATGATGATCAGTATGGGTCGCAACCGAGAGATAAGGGCCTTTTGTCTATCATCCGAATAGAAGTCCTCTTTCCCCTGTAAATCTAGCCCCTAATTTTCTTGCATGACGAAAACTATCATGGCAGTTCGCTTCGTCAAACTCGATAAAACTGAAGCCTACAAAACCTTGCTTGTTTATGGACACACGGTACACTTTTTTAACCGCGGTGAAACCAGAGTCATGAATCATTTGCGTCAACCACCCAAAATCAGGGTTTAAACCCTTTCCATTCTCATCATAATGAACCGGGAGATTATGGCTACTACAAGTAAAAGGATGTGCATAACGAGAACGTGATTATAGCTCCGATACACCAGCCATATTTTATTTAGAGAGAAATTTAGAGAGAAATTAAAGAGTAAATGTTTGATAATTTTGATTTTGACCTAAAACATTATGAAGACATATTTATAGCATTATTTTGGTCAAATTGAATATTATTGGTCAAATTGAATATTTATTAAAGTTCTGATAATGTTTTGCATGCAGTGGTCAAACTGATAAATCTAATTAAATAGTGACAACGGTTGAATTTAAAAACCGTTCTTTAATAATTAAAAATGATAATGGTTACATTAAACTCGTATTTATTACATAACAACAGGTACCACAAACCGTTGCTGGTATTAATTTAGTAACGGTTTTCTAAATGCCATTTTCTTAAACTGGTAACGGTTGTCTAACAACCGTTGATAAAAGTGATTCTATAACGAGTTTTTGGAAACCGTTAAAACGTTTTTGATAACGGTTTGTTAAACAGCCGTTGTCACATTAAAATAACAACGATTTTCGAGGAAAACCGTTATTCTTATTGGCGCGGTCTACGTTTACGCCAATATTTGGAAAACGGTAATCTAAGTGTCGTTATTATATGCATTAAACCGTTGTGATACGCTTGTTATTGATGACCAGATTTGGCGTAGTGCACTTCCTTGGTACCCACTATCTCCATACCCTCTAAAGCTACTTCCCCCGCCATAGCCACTATCACCATAGCCTCCTTGGTCAATGTGAGGACAAAGGTCAAATGTAAATTCAACATTTGACTAAGTCAAAGGATGTTAATATGAGATTATTACTACATTATTATGGTAATTACACTACTACAAATACATGCAACTACAACGGCCCTTTAACAACGCTTATTCACGAAAATCATCAAAACACGTTGTAGAATTGATTCCGCGAATTTTACCAAACTTAATTACAACGGTTCTGTGTTGTTAACCGTTGTTATTGGTTTTAACAACGGGTCATACTTAAACAACCGTTGTTAATGAAAAAACTAATAACAACGGTTAAATTTTAACCGTTGTTAATGATTTGGCGCCAAATTAGTGAAAAGTAATCACAACGGTTATATTAGAACCCGTTTTTAATACTTTTTAACAACGGTTGTAGACTCAATAACCGTTGTTATTAATGTTATGAAAATCTTAAGAACAACATATTGCTTTATTCTGCTATACGCTACAAAACACAAACACAAGCTAGCTAATACTGCTACTATATCATCCTCCATTCCTCCCTGTTCGTCTCTCTGTCTTCATCTCCATCACTGTTGTCACGTCTTCTCTCCCTCATCGTGTTTATCAATCAGGTATATATATATGTTTCTTAGCAACGCTTATAGATATAGGATTTTTTGGGTTATTATCTAATTTGTTGATAATTTATCTTAATTGCTTTCCTGAATTTCATTTATTTGTTTGCCTATTATTGTATTTTCTGAATTAGTTGCCTATTATTACGAATATAGAATAATGACTCGAACTTGGATGATTGATGCAAATATGAGTGACCGCACCTACAAGGATGGTTTAGCTGAATTTTATGAATTCGTTTCGAACAATTTGAAAGGTTCTTCTAGTATTGCATGTCCTTGTGAAAGATGTGGTAATATTAGCTATATGGCTTTTCCGGACGTTAAAATACACCTAGAAAAGTGGAGATTTAGTCGATCCTATACACGTTGGATTTTTCATGGGGAATCATTAGAGGAAGAGAATAACTCTGAAGAAGATGATGTTGAGGTACACGAAAGGCTAACTGATGATCCTGAGTTTGCCGAGTTTTTTGAGTTTTTTGAGTTGAAAGAGTTGGAAGTAGAGAAGTTGAATGTTGGGTCTATAAATAATAAAGAGAATGATGATGAGTCGATTGCTTTTGAAGATGTAGGTGATGACACTAGTAATTGGGATGACCTTAACAACATGTATGAGAAGTTGTGTGAGTCTGAAGCACCTCTGTATCCTGGTTGTAAGTTCACAAAAATGTCGGCTGTGGTGAAGTTGTATAATATCAAGGGGGCAAATGGGGTGAGTGACACGTGTTTCACTAGTTTTTTAGCCTTGATAAAGGAGTTGCTTCCTGATGGTAATGTTCTACCTGTTAAGACATATGAGGCGAAAAAACTAATAAGAGGAGTGGGTATTAAATATGAGAAAATACATGCATGTCCAAATGATTGCATATTGTATCGGAAATTATATCAAAACTTAACCAATTGCCCTAAATGTTTGGAGTGGCGTTATAAGGATAAGGAAGGGATCCCGGCTAAGGTGTTATGGTATTTTCCATTGATACCAAGAGTCATAAGGATTTATGCGAATCCCGATGATGCAAAAATGTTAACTTGGCATGAAACAGGAAGAATAAATGATGGAAAGCTAAGACACCCGGCAGATGGTAAGCAATGGAAATCGTTCGACTCTAAGTATCCCGAGTTCGGCAATGAACCTAGAAACTTACGTCTAGCGCTGTCCACTGATGGAATGAACCCACACGGAAACATGAGTAGCCAACATAGTACTTGGCCAGTAGTGTTGGCTATTTATAACTTACCTCCATATGTGTGCATGAAAAGAAAGTATTTGAAGTTGTCGTTGTTAATTTCCGGCCCTAAACAACCTGGAAATGATATAGATGTATATTTGGAACCTCTTCTAGATGATTTGCGATTGTTGTGGGATAGTGGGATAGAAGTATTTGATGCATATAAGAACGAAACTTTTAATTTGAGAGCGATGTTATTGTGTACAATAACTGACTATCCGGCTTATGGCGACCTTTCTGGGCACACAGTTCATGGGAAAGAGGCTTGTCCATTGTGTGAGGAGGATATCGAGTCTGAATACTTGAAGTCTTCTCGTAAGTATGTGTTTATGGGAAATAGGAGGTTCTTGTCTCATGACCATTGTTATCGCAAGATGCAGAAAGCATTCAATGGAAGACAAGAACTTCGTCAACCTCCTAGAATTTTGAGTGGGCATGAAGTTTATCAGAAAGTAAAGCATATTGAGATAGATTATGGGAAGAAGAGCGGCTCTAAATTGTCTACTCGTGGGTATAAGAAACGATCCATATTTTTTGATAAACTTCCATATTGGCACGACTGGAGGTCGGCATTGCCTCGATTTCATGCACATTGAGAAAAATGTACGTGATAATATTATCAATACCCTTCGAATGTTCCTGGTAAAACAAAGGATAACGCCGCACTAGGGAAGATATGAAAATGATGGGTATTAGGCTAGAGTTGGCACCACAGAAGAGAGGTAATCGTACATTTTTACCTTGAGCTTATACTCTTTCACGGAATGAGAAAAAAGAGTTATGTGCATGCTTGAATGGAATTAAAGTGCCACATGGTTATTCGTCGAACATCAAAAGCCTAGTGTCGATGCAAGACCTAAAACTCACGGGGTTAAAGTCACATGATTGTCACACTTTGATGCAACAATTACTACCTGTGGCTATTCGTTCCATTTTACCTGAAAAGGTAAGATATGCTATAACTAGATTCTGTCTCTTCTTCCAGTCCATATGCGAGAAAGTCATCGATCCCGATGACGCGGATTCATTGTAGGACCTCGTTGTAACCTCTCTTTGTCAGTTGGAAATGTATTTTCCACCCTCTTTCTTCACTATCATGATTCATCTGACCATTCACTTGGTTAGGGAGATTTTGTACCTTGGGCCCGTGTACTTGAGATACCAGTATCCTTTCGAAAGATTGATGAAAGTCTACAAGGACTATACATCTAATCGGTATCGTCCGGAAGGTTGTATTGCTGAACGCGCTATTTTAGACGAAGCTCTTTCATATTGTTACGCTCATCTCTCCCCTGAGGAGTTGATTGGCGTTCCTAAGAATCGTCATAGTGATTTGGATGATAGGGAAAAGGTATTAGGGGCCGGGTTGAAAAAAATTGTGACACGTGAAATGTTGCATTTAGCACACATGTATGTGCTAAACAACGAAGATGAGGTGCAACCTTATATTCAACAACACAAAGATGAGCTCAAATACGATCACCAAAACAAGACCGAGAAGTGGATTGCGAACGAGCATACGAAGACGTTTGCAGAGTGGTTTAGGAATATTGTCTTAGAGTGTACTGATCAAACTGGTGATGACATCTCTCCTAGGTTACTACGTCTTGGTTTAGGTCCAAATGCCAGGGTCACCTTTTACAACAGTTTTGCCATTAATGGATATACTTTTTGCACCCGCGAACAAGATGAGGTGAGCACAATGCAAAATAGTGGTGTGAGTTCTGAATTTGAGGCAATGCACTTTGCTACTTCAAAAGATAAAAAGCCTATTTGGGGAAAATGCCTTTATTATGGTGTTATTCAAGAAATATTGGTATTAGATTACATTGATTTCACAATGCCTTTGTTTCGATGTAACTGGGTTGATAACAACATCCATTGTGTCCGAAAGGATAAGATGGGATTTACGTTGGTCAATCTGAGTAAGGTTGGCAATAATAAGGATGATCCTTTCATAATGGCATCTTAAGCTAAACAAGTGTTCTATGTCACCGATCCTATGGATAAGAAGTGGTCTGTTGTACTGTCTATAAGGAGTAGAAGGAGTAGTCCATCCGATAATGGTGATGATGATCAGGATGTCGTTTTTGAGGGAATGGATTAGTCTACCACTGTATCTTATTTCGACGATGTTGACACTGATCATGAGGACACTGAAAGCATCTATATGCGTGATGACCATGGTGAAGGTATTTGGGTTAACGAAGAAACTATGACATCCAAGAAACGTCCCCGATCCTGAGATAGTTCATCAGGACACAGTGATATGGACGACCAACATTTTGAGTCATTTTCAGAACAATAATTTGATCGTTTAATTTATTGGTAAATCAATAATGGTCATTATATTGTTAAATAAAAATTCCCAAATTTGCATGGCATGGTAAATCCTGTAGCTTAGATATGCAGTATGCATGCATGCTGGTGTTGTCTTATTTTCTTGATCTTATTATTAGATGTGGATCTTTGGTGTTGAAATTGTGAATAATGTTGCAAAGTATATGTTACGAGTTTAGACCGTATTGAATTACGTGAATTTTTTTTTAAAAAAAAGGTTCAACAATAACAACGGTTATATTTAAATTACCCGTTGTTAATACTTTCAACAACGGGTGTAGTACCTCTACCCGTTGTCAATGATTTTTTTGACATATTTCATTTTGGCGCAAATTTGGTGAAAATATATTACAACGGGTATATTTTAACCGTTGTAATAAACTTTTGACAACGGTTGGCTTTTATTGACCCGTTGTTATTAACATATAACAACGGTTCTTCTCTGAGCACCCGTTGTCAATAGTTTGTCTTAATAAAAAACTAATTTAGAAACCCATACAGCATGCCATACACAAACACACACAACATTAGTTCAACCGTTGGTATCCTGAGTTAATTTTTCTCTCTTCCTCAATTTCTACATTCTCGTTGCCGGCCGTCGCCCAATTTCCGACGCCCAGATTCCGTTGCCTTCCCTTATCATCCTGCTTGTTCTCTTTATCATCATCATCATCATCAGGTATGTTCACTTTAATTTTGTGTTTCGTCATTAGGGTTTTAAGACGATCATCTTGTTCACTTTAATTCTTTTTGTTTTTCGTCTTCTTTGTTATCTTTATCATCCCGCATCATCTACTTCACTCCTCTTATTAGGGTTTAGGATTTTAGAAGCTCAATCTGTTGTTTTAAATTTTCATTCCTATTAGGGTTTAGGGTTTTAGATAATACTCTGCATGTACGTTGTTAAGTTGTTAATTTCCTGTTCATATTTGGGTTTTAGGATTATCATGGGTGAAAAACATAAAAGAAGTCAAAAGAATAATAAGCCTGGTGATAATAAGCCTGGTGAGAGGGGTGCTACGAAGTGCCAGAGAATCCTTGCGGCTATAGCGGCTAAACAGTAGTTCAAAATAACATGGAGTGAGATGGGTTTCCCTCTTTGGTCCAAATGCGGGTCTTTTCTCCAGTTGGATTGGTACTTGCACAAGACAGTTTGTGCCTATCCATTTAGATGATTTTAGAAATTTGAATCCAAAATTGGCGGAGTTATACTTGGCTCGTGTAAAGGAAGGCTTTATTATACCCGATGAAAGCCATGATGAGTATTTAATGCATAAGGCGTGCAGATGTCCACAGCGGTGGAGGTGTGACGTTGCTAGGGATTGGTTGTATGTGGACAAGGCAACGGGGGAGATGCGTAAGAGCCCACCGGAAAACAAGTGTCCCACCATCAAGCAGGAACAATGGGATCTTTTCAAAAAGATGAGAACTACTGAGAAGTTTCAGGTTAAATATCCTCGCCTTTTAACGATTTACCTATCATTTTTTTAATTAATGAGTCCTTTATATAATCTTTTTATTTCTCATCTACTTGCGCTTTTATATAATTATTTGAAGGCCGTTAGCAGAAGAAATCGTGCTAACATTTCATGCAAGAAGGGGAAATGGTATGGTTCTCGAGGCGGTTACAGAAAGATAGAAGAGAACCTCGTAAGTAGCATGCATTATTCCCATGTGAGACTTTATTTTTTTAATCACACTTGGACTTGCATTGATACACATTTACGTGTATAAATGTTACCATGTTAATGTGTAGGTGGCAAAGGGAGTGAAAGAGGTGGATCGGCATGTAACTTATAAAGAAGGGCACACGCCTAAAGGATCCCGGTCGTCGCGTGACAAATATGATGAGGAAGTTTTGGTCAACAAAGTAAGCATTATTTTATTAAGACGAGTTCATTACTAACTTTATTATTTTAGTCACAAATATAATTTGAAGTTTATTTAATATATTATAGGACAACGTATTGAAAGAGGTAGAAGAAGGGAAATTCACTCCCAGTGGTCGTAATGACGTTCTTACTAGATCGATCGGCCGACCCGAACATGCAGATCGTTTGAGGGGCGTCCCGTTACAGGTTGGAGTAACGAAATATTATGGGAAAACTGCCCAGATAAAGAAGAAAAGGAAGACTAAGTCTGAGAAGGCTGACATGGTAACATTTATTCTATTATTTTCATTTAAGTTCAATTCACATGTTATTGTTGGGATAAAAATTGCTTGAACATTACATTCTTGGCAAGCGACTTGATTAATGGCATCCCTACTACTAAAGCTGAATCTTGGAGGTAAGCTTTCCGAAGAAGAAGTGAAGATGATGGAGGATGTCATTTCTAAAGGGGTAATAATAAGGTACAACAGATTGGTCAAGAGGCCGCTACTACCTTGGCAATACATGAGAAGGAAGTATCGGTCAACGAGATTCAGAAAGATCAGGTACCTAATAATGCTTCGGAAGTTGTAACAACTAAAGCGATCGTGTACCTAATACTTCCTTATTTTTCTTTTCTTTTTTTTTTGGGTAAGATCGGGGGTGTGTTCATTCCTTTGCCACTCTAATGCTATAACTTCGACATGGTGCCATTGGTTAATTTTATTAGGTAAATAATGGGTCTGAAAAGGAGATGCAACTTGAGAAGACGGCTGATGGAAAACAGCATACATCCCCTTCAAGTCAGTTCCCTGTTTTCAGTAAGGTATGCATGAAGTGTTTAATTAGTTAAATTTATATGAATGTTGAAGTTTGTGCAAAAATCGGCCTGAGACAGAAAGCGTTTTTGCAAAATCTTTTGAATGCTGAAGCGTTTTTGCAAAGATATAATAATGTATGTGTATATTCTTCAGGCCGTAAACAAGAGGCCAGTTATTCTTGCTGACCCTAATAGAACCGAAAAGCCACATGTGCGTGTTGGTCGGGGTCTCGTAGAAATGCACACCAAATCTGCAGCAGCGGAAATTGTAGTTCATGGCGAAAAACTTTTGCCGAATCATACCAAAGTAGAGATAACTACAGTCTTACCAAGCCATGAAAACTTGCAACTGCCTGTCCCAGTTCGTGACGACATTACCATTCTGGGAGATGCGCTTGAAAGTTTCATCCAATGGCCTGAAACTCACATCTACTTGGCGAAGATATCTCCGCCTCAGCAGCGGAAAGCAGTTGGGGTTAGAAGAAATACCTTTATATATATGTTAAATTTTTAATTGTTGAATGTTTTTATATGTTAAATTTATATGTTATTTTTTTTTTGTAGGGAACAAAAAAGTCGGCTTTGGCGGATAAGCCTAAGTCTACAGACATGCCAACGACCTCGTCGAGACAACATCTTGATGAGGTATTTAATTAACTTCTCCATTTTTTTAAAAACCTCGCTCCCTTTATTTATATTTTTTCTGTATTTATAAAAAGCATGGTAATTTTGTGTAGGGGACAACAAAGACTGATAAGCCTAAGTCCCCAGTCTTACCTACTGCTACTACCTCATCATTGAAAGTTAGGAGTTTAAACGACACACAATATAAAGGGAAGGAGTACATGGGATATGTAAGAACGGTGACGATGATGAAACTGCATGAGGAGGCTGCCCATCGCATAGCAACCGAGCAATTGATAGTTATTCCGCTCGAGGAGGATATTCTAGGGGTTGAGAGCCAAGCACTTCTATCATGGGATATGCTAGCCGTATGGGCTGGCCTAGACCAGATTGATATCCAACACGTATTTGTTTGGATGAAGTAAGTTTCTTAATGAATAATTTCATATTCTAATATTCTGACTACTAGATAGTGTTTAAATACCGGAATTAATACCGTAATAATGTAGGATATTGAAATTGAGAGTGATCCCCGAGAAGAATATTCCATCTGATCAATACGGATTCCTGTGCCCCTATATTTTATCTTTATTTATTGCGGATTTCTCGTTCCAAGAACGGGTAGATTATATTGCTCAAAGAATTGGCGACAACCAAGAAGCGATTTTTTGGCGCTTATAATGAAAAAGGGTAATAAACAAATTAATATTACGTTTCCCCCTACAATTCCATTTTCATAACTAATATATGTACTTGTTAATAATGATGATGTCTCTTGATGTAGGACTCATTGGGTGCTAGCAGCCATCATGCCGACAAGGAATAAAGTTTTCTGGTTGGACTCTTTACTTCATCAACCAAGCGAGACTTTTAAGCGCTTGATTAATATGTAAGTTTATAATACTGATTTATTTATAATAACATTTTCAATTTTTATTTATAGAAAAAAGCTCTTTCATATTTTTGCCCCTAAAAAAATTAGTTTCTGCCTCCTTTTTTATTTTTTAAAAAAAGGGCCTTTGAGAAGAAAAGAGCAAACGAGCAGGATCAACCCACGAAAGATTTCGATGTTGGCCCCGATTTTATTACGATAATGTGGGTACGTGCTCAAATACAATAACATTAAGTGCAAAATCTGTGTTTAATACTAATACAATACCTAAAGTTCAAGATTCTGACGATGTGAGCCTTCTCTCGTCTGTTTTTTTATGTAATAATAGGCCCTTGACCGGATAGCATACAATGTGGATACTACGCTTGTCGGTTCATGTTGGAGATTATTAGGCGAAGATATCTCATTATTCCAGAAAAGGTTAGTAATAATTTAAACATGTGTTTATTACTTTTTTTTTTAAATTAGAGCTAATGTTGTCTTGCTTGCTGCTATATATACCATGATGTTGCTAATGTTGTCTTGCTTGCTGCTATATATACCATAATGTCTTCTCTTTGTTTTTTCCGCAGTATGCAATCAACTCGTCACAACAGATTGAGCAGTACTCAAGTATAGATATAGACGAGGTAAGAGACATGTGGGGCAACTACAACTTAGAATATAGAAATGCATGATACTCAGAGTTTAGATCAACTTATTAGTAAATTTTTTGTTGAAGTTAGGGAATGATTAGTTCATGTAAATTCAACTCCTTATAAGTATATATATATATATATATATATATATATATATATATATATATATATATGATGCAGCTGCTGTTGTGGTTGAATTGAATCTATTGAGTTCTAATGAACCCAGCTGTGATTTATGCTGGTGCTGGTATATGGTGCTGCTGACATATGCAGGTTTTTTAATGGCATGAAACAAATTTAATTTTTCAAAACATTAGGAGTTCGTAATAAAAACGGTTACCAAAAAAAACCGTTGTGAATACCTTTCACAACGGTTAATAAAAATAACACCGTTGTGAATGACATTCACAAATACCCGCGCATAATATTCAACAACAGGTTTTAATCGAAGAACCGTTGTTAAAAGTCTTCACAATTTTGGAGGTAAAATTACAACAACGGGTATTAAACTAAGAACCGTTGTTACTAACAATTTCAACAACGGGTATGTACCATAAACCCGTTGTCAAAAGACTTCACAATTTTGGAGGGAAAGTTACAACAACGGTTATACATACGACAACCGTTGTTATATTATTCCCTCCAAATTTTTGAAACACTTTCCACAACGGAGAACACCCAACAACAACGGCTTTTAACCGTGGTGAATACTTTAGACAACGGTTTCATTAAATAACCAAACCGTTGTAAATACCTTCTACAACGGACGATTTAACAACGTCCGCTTTTTGTTTTTACAACGGTTTTTACCCGTTGTTATAGGTTGTATCTGTAGTAGTGTTAAGAGCATAATTATGATAAAGATTATGTCATAAAGAGGGAGCATTAATAGGTATTAATGCTCAATTAAGAATGCAATTAATGAGGCAATTAAGGGAGAATCTTTGTCATTAATGGAGAATAATCAAGCATAAATCGTTGGTTGAATATGTAACACCCCCATATTCCAAGTGCCTTACCAGGACCACTTAAGGCATGAGAGTGCTACCATCTTGGTTACCCGAGGCAATGATAATCAAATTGACAATAACGAAACGTACTTTAATAATAATGTTTAAAGTGTTACAACCCAAAACCGAAACTGATAAAAGGGAAATACAAATGTTCTCAAAATGCTAAACCAACTAAACAAAAGAACAACGTTCGATACAACGGAAGACTTCTAAAGCAGCTCGTGATGACTCAACCCAGCTATCCCATGCGCATCAATTATATCTGCTCAATAACTACTCACCACCCCCGAATGGATCACCACAGTTTTCAAAACATTTAAACGGGGTCAGTACTAATTACACAAAATCAACAGCTACAATGAAACGACAATACAAACAACTCAAATCCACACATCTCAGTCACCACATCTCCACCCTATCTCCACATATCTGACTACACACTGATGTGTGTAGTCCTGCCAGAGTACCCGTCGCAACAAGTACACCTCACCGCCAGTGGGGGACCGCAGCCGTTCCCACCTAAGCTCCGCTCATCTTATCCGAGAAATAAACCCAAGTCCATTAATGTGCACATCCCTTCTGTGGCGGGTTCCACAGAAGGCGATTCAAGGGCGTGAAGCCACTCCCGCAAGTGACTCCACTCAGCCAGGGACGCACCCCGAAAATCACAGACAGTTTAACGAAAATCACAATACTTCTACCAACAATCAGCAAATCAGAATCCAATATGATAATTACTCAACAAGAACAACATTAACAACATTAACACCAACAAAGCCATGTAACTAATACTGAGTAGGGAAACCCTACCTGAAAAGCAATCACCACAGACGGTCTAGCAGCTAACCAAAATCTTTCTTCAATGAAATCACCTCCTATCAAACATACAATCATACAATCACCATCTAATCAACACAATACTCCCAAAACCCCCAATCTACCCAATTAGGGTTTCAACCAAAATAAATGAAACAACATAAAAACTATACTAGGATCTTACCCACAATACGACGGTCTCATCGGCGTAAAGAACACAATGATCTGATGACTCTAGCCCTTAGGATTTGATAGCAATGAGAGAGAGAGAAGCCACGTAACTTTGGTTTGTCTTTGTGAAGTTTAGAAAGTGTAAAAATGAAAAGAAACTGATGTATTAAGATTATATATATCTCTCACGTTGCTATCAAAACCCGTCAAACTCAGCCCGTATAACTCACTTACTCGATCGAGTGGCCCTTACTCGATCGAGTCCCCAACTTGCTCGATCGAGTACCCTACAGGCAGACTACTGCTTTGCGTAAAAAGCTACTTACTCGACAGAGTAAGCCCCACTCGATAGAGTACCCAAAGACATATAAAACCGTAGTATTACAGTCTTCCCTCCTTAAAAAGAACTTCGTCCCCAAAGTTCAACCCATACTCAAAACAAACATGCTACTCGACCAAGACACAACAACGCAACTAAGAACTCAAAGCGAAACCCCAACCTATAAATCATGAACTCTTAACATCAACTCTACCAACTATGTCTACCTCCACAACATGACTCACGATATCGTATCCACCACATTATAGCCTCTCTCGAAACTAACTCCATACACTACCAACTACCATCCATAAACGCCGCTAGCTCCGTTTCACTAACATATTATCAACTAGAAAATCCAATATCAAGAAACTCATAAACATCAAACGGAATGTTACATTCTACCACCCTTAAACGGAACTTCGTCCTCGAAGTTTACTCACACTCATAACATCATCATCCAACTGTCAACACTATCGAACTCATAAACATCATCATCCAACTATCAACACTATTGAAATATTCTCCCAATCCTAAACATCGAACTACTACAAGTGATCGGTCCGTTTCGTGTTCACAATTAAAGGTGTGGTCGTTGGGTCACGTCCGAATCAAAACACAATTTATAGCTTCACAAACAACTCTACAATTAGTAAAGAGGCAAGTAAAGGTCGGATCCCAAGGGATGGAAATTGAGATGAGATTTCAATTGAAACTAGTGGTGTCTTAGGGGTGTCACAAATTGGGTTGATGTAGAAGATCACTAACTAAAATAGCAATGTAAATAAACAAGCAAGATGAATTAAAAGGGTTGTAAACAATTGATAAAAAGCACTAGGGTGTCATGTGGTCATAGGGGAATCATGGGAATTGATCATACAAACATGTTCTCAAATTATAAGCAAGCAATTATTGTTGTGATGGATTGAGTTGGGTTATATCTTACAATCCTAGGAAAGTTTGTGTAATACTCCGTATTTATATGTCTTGGGGTACTCTATCGAGTAGCCCTTACTCTGTCGAGTAAGGGCAAGTTGCGGAATAAAACAGTTTCTGACCTGTTGGGTACTCGATCGAGTAGCTGGGGCACTCGATCGAGTAGGGGGGTACTCGATCGAGTACTTTGGGTACTCGATCGAGTGTCCGGTTTTACGGGGGAGTTTTCTTGGGTTTTGTTAATTACGCGATTAAGGTATTTAAACATATTCGTAATTGTTTTAAATCACTTTTTACAAAACCTAAAACCTGTTTAAGAGAGAAAGCAACTAGTGTTCTTCCTAATCGCGTTCTTGACAATTCCCGGAGTTCAGACGGTCAGTTCGTATCGTAGTTCGCGTCGTTGGATTCCTTGCGTCGAGGGTAAGCTTTTAATATAATTTATATAATGTTTTGTTAAGATTGATGAAACCCTAATTTAGGAATTGGGGGTTTTTATGAGTTGTATTTGAATGGTAGCATCTATGTGTTGTATGGTAGGAGGAGAATTCGTAGAGGAGCCGTTTTGATACAGCTATAGATACCGTCTGCGTGTTGTGCTTTCCAGGTAGGATTTCCTACTCAGTATTAGTCCCATAATGGGATATTGGTGATGTGCTGTAGTTAGTTGTTTGATATGATGATTGTGTTTGTGATTGTGATTGTGTTTGGTTGTCTATGGCTCTCGAGATGCGTTCTCGGCTGAGTGGGGTCACTTGCGGGAGTGATCTCACGCCCTAGTTTCGCCCTTCGTGGAACCCGCCACGAAAGGGGATGTGCACATTAATGGACATGGTTATCGCTCGTACGATGAGCGGGGCTTAGGTGGGAACGGCTGCGGTCCCCCACTGGCAGGGCTGGTCCAGTGGACAGTCAGTATTGAGATGATGGGAGTTGGTGGTGTGTGTGTGTGTGACAGTTCAGCTATATGTTTGTCTTGTTATTGGTGTTTATATTGATTGTGTGATTAGTACTGACCCCGGTGTTATTTTGTAAAACCTGCGGTGATCCATTCGGGGATGGTGAGCAGATATTGAGCGAGTATAGAGATGAGTCTTGGGATAGTTTGGGATGGCCACGACATGATGATAGAGTCTTCATTTGTAGTTTAGCATTTATTTATATTTGATTGAGAAAGATAGTTTGGAATAATGTATTGTACTTTCAGGTTGGTTTCGAGGATTGTATTTATTCATTAAACTATTTACAATAAATGTTGTTTCTGTTTTGTCTATTTGATTATCATACCTCGGGCGACCGAGATGGTGATGTCTTCATACCTGAGTGGTCCTGGTAAGGCACTCGGAGTATGGGGGTGTTACAAATGGTATCAGAGCGACGATCCTGAAACCTGTAACCAATGAACTTAATGAACATAGGGAGTCAATTAAAAAGAACCCGGGGTAGAAGTTGTAGGAGCTAGTGCAAAGGCTTGGGAGACGTCCTAAAGTCGCGGGGGTCGCCCTACAACTTTGAACCGGTCACATGGGGGAAATGTGTGTGTTGAGTCATGTGTGTGCTTAGTAACTTGCGTAACAATGTGATGGAATGTGTTGATGGTTGGATGTTCAAATTGGAAGTTGATGAGATAAAAGAAAAGTGATGTTAAATATATATATATAGACATTGTTGATGAAATGATAGCATGATGGAATGTTTTACAACGTGGCAATTAATAGCATGATTGATATGATATAATGTGATTTATAAAGTTAGCATGTTAGTATATGACATAATATGCGGGTAGCTCTTACGTATGGGTGGTACTTGATCGAGTGAGGCTGACTCGATCGGGTAGGTTTTGGGCGATTTTGAGTCCAGAATCGCGTTTTGGGGCACTCGATCGAGTAACTAGGGTACTCGATCGAGTAGAAAATCACTCGATCGAGTAGCCTAGATACTCGATCGAGTGGGTTAGAGATCCGAAGGTCTGTTTGGTTCTGGAGTTTGGGTACTCGATCGAGTACATGGGGGCACTCGATCGAGTAGCCCGTTACTCGATCGAGTGGGTTTGGATACTCGATCGAGTAGGTTCTGGGCAGCGCGTTTTCGTGTTTTGGGGTTTAATACGTGTGTTTATGTTTACCCTTTCTTATATAGCTTCAAGATGCCGCCCAAGAGAAATGCTTTGTATGCTAGAGCTGAGCTTATGACTACGGACGACATCGTCAAGATGTTAGAGCACCAGGATGCTCTTCTCGAGACCCCGAAGAGAGTGAATGAGGACAAGGATAAGAGTAAGGAGAAGGAGGTTGACCATGCTAAAGTCAGCCTCTATATTGCGAGGTTTAACCCGAAGGAGTACAAGGGGGTTGAGGAACCTAACCTTCTTGATAGTTGGTGAGGAGATGGAGAACATACTAGATTTAGTTATTTTGTCTGATGAGATGAGAGTGGATCAGGCCTGCATTCTATCCGAGGGAGGCGGTGGCAAGGGGTGGGATTCGGTGAAAGTGAGTGCCAAGGAGATATATACCAACCGGGGTTACTGCTATACCTTGGGAGGAGTTTTGTAGGGTGTGAGGAAGGAGTTCATGCTAGAACATGTGAGGAGTAAGTTGAGAGAGGAGTTCGACAAGTTTAAGATGACCGATGAGATGTCGTGGTATTTTGAGTACTACAGGCGGTTCAATGAGAAATCTAGATATCTTGAGGATATGGGTTTGAGTGAGGAGAATCGGCTTTGAGGTTTGAGAGAGGGCTAACCACGAAAATTATGGATAAGTTACCCGTGGGAGTCCTTAATGATGTAAAGGAAGCGTATGAGAGGGCTGGGAGAGCCGAGAGATTAGTGGAGATGGCTCAGGAGAGGTCAGGTGGAGAGAAGAGGAAGTCTGAGAGCGAGGGTGGTGGCCAATCTAATTTCAAGAAAGGCAACCACAATCAATCTAAGGGGTTTTCTTCTGGGTCCGGGTTTAGTCTTTGGAACTTCCTTTGGGAGAGGCCGTGGGAGTGTGATCAATAGGCGGGGAGTGACTGCTTTGGTTGTGGTGGCGTAGGCCACAAGAGACATGAGTGCACAAGTGCACCAGGATCTTTCCGGAGACTGCGCGAGCTTCGCGAGCAACAGACCGGCGGGATCATGGCCAAACCGGGGAGGTCAGAGCTACCAGAGTGGAGGCAACCGCAACGGCGGTAATTCTTATCAGAAGACACCGATGAACAACAACAACAACAACAATCAAGGGTCGGGTGCTAAGCCGACCGCATCGGCCAGTACTGTCCAGGGAGGTGGGCAGAAGACCAGTGGCAAGTTGTTCATGATGGACAAGAAAGCGGTGAGGAGGATGCGCACGTTATCACGGTACATTCCTTGTTAATGGTATTCCTACGTTTGTTTTGTTTGATTCGGGGCTTCTCGGTCGTTTGTGTCTTGAGTCATGTAAAAGCGAGTTGGGTTTGAGAGTATATGAGTCGTTAGGGAGCAAGTTTTCATACCTTCGGGTGAGTCTGTATCGTGTGGGAGGTTGTTTAGAGATGTATCTTTGATAGTTGGGCAAGTCGATTTCCCTGTAGACTTGCTAGAGTTTCCTTTTAATGGTTTTGAGATGATAGTTGGGATGGATTGGTTAGGAAAGTATAAAGCTAAGATGTTGTCATCAAAAAAAGTGTCCCTAAGAGGTCCTAAGGGTGTTAGTGTGTCTTACCGTGGGTTTCTAGTCAAACCCAAAGTTAAGTTGATTGCAACTGTCACCTTGAAGTCGTATCTGAGGAAGGGATGTCCCTCGATTTTGTGCCATGTGAGAGATGACCGGATAGAGAGCCCGGCGATTGACGAGATACGATAGTAGGGAGAGTTTGCGAGATGTTTTTCCGGAGGAGATTAAGGGGTTGCCACCGAAGAGGGAGATAGATTTCACCGTTGAGTTGAAGCCAGGGACGGGCCAATCTCTAAGGCACCGTACCGTATGGGTCCTAAGGAGATGGAGGAGCTTAGGAGGCGATTGGATGATTTGATGGAGAAGGGATACATTAGACCAAGTGTATCGCCTTAGGGAGCACCGATTCTTTTCGTGAAGAAGAAAGATGGAAGTTTGAGGTGCATATAGATTAAGGGGAGCCGAACCGTGTGACGATAAAGAACAAGTATCCTTTGCCAAGGATAGATAACTGTTTGATCGTTGAGTGGTGCAACAGTCTTTTCTAAGATTGATTTGAGGTCGGGATACCATCAGGTGAAAATTAGAGATGTGGACATACCGAAGACAGCTTTCACGTCGAGGTATGGCCATTATGAGTATGTGGTGATGCCATTTGGGTTGTCTAATGCGCCGGCAGTGTTTATCGATTTGATGAATAGGATCTTGAGACGAGTTCTTGGACCGATTCGTGGTGGTGTTTATCGATGATATCCTAGTCTACTCTAAGACTAAGGAGGAGCATGAGGAGCATCGATGATCGTGTTGCGAGACTTTGAGGATCATGAGTTGTATGCTAAAAGTTTGTCCAAGTGTGAGTTCTGGTTAGAGAAAGTTGCTTTTAAGGGCATGTAATTCTAAAGATGGGGTAGTGTGGATCCAGCGAAGATTGAGCGCGTGACAAAGTGGGAAGCACCAAAGAATGTTCTTGAGGTTAGGAGTTTCTTGGGTTTAGCTGGATACTACAGACGGTTCGTGAAAGATTTCTCCAAGATAGCTAGACCGATGACAGCGTTGATGAGGAAAGAGAACGGGTTTCGTTGGGATGAGAGTTGTGAGACGGCGTTCCAAACATTAAAGGAGCGTTTGACCACGGCTCTGTCCTAGCATTACTGAGGGGAGCGAGAATTTCGAGGTTTATACGGATGCCTCGAAGAATGGGTTAGGGTGTGTGTTGATGCAGAATGGTAAAGTGATTGCCTATGCTTCTAGGCAGTTGAAGCCTTATGAGGAGAACTACCCTACTCATGATCTGGAGTTGGGTGCAGTGGTGTTTGCTCTCAAGATTTGGAGACATTACCTTTATGGATCAATCTTTAAGGTATTTTCTGATCACAAGAGTCTCAAGTACATCTTCACGCAGAAGGAGTTGAACATGAGACAGAGGAGGTGGATGGAGTTGATTGGCGATTATGACATGGAAATCATCTACCATGAAGGGAAGGCCAATGTTGTTGCTGATGCTTTGAGTAGAAAGAGTGTACATTCCTCGTGTATGACTCTATCTTTGATGAGGTGAGGGATGAGGTAGCAAGCTTTGGGATTCATATGATGCAGAAAGGAGATGCCATGGGTGATATGACAGTACATATGGAGTTTTATGATGACATTCGGGATAAGCAGGCTTTGGATCCTAAGATAGTGGAGTGGAGAGCTGGGATAGAGAAAGGGACAGTGTCCCGGTTTTCCATTCATACAGATGGTAGCTTGAGGTTTGATGGTAGGTGGTGTGTTCCTAGCGATGAGGATTTGAAAAAGACGATCATGACAGAAGCGCATTGCACACCATATTCAGTTCATCCAGGTCGAGACAAGCTATACAAAGATCTGAAGAAAACGTTTTGGTGGCCTGGGATGAAGAAAGAGACAGCTGAGTTTGTGTCCCGTTGTTTGACATGCCAAAGAGTTAAGGGGGAACAGAGAAGACCACAAGGTAAGATTCAGTCTTTAGAGGTGCCTGAGTGGAAGCGGGAATCCATTTCCATGGATTTCATTGTGGGTTTGCCGAAGAGTCAACAAGGTAACAACATGATTTGGGTGATAGTGGATCGTCGACCAAGTCACTCACTTTGTTCAATGAAAGATACATGGACTAAGGCACAATTGGCTATGGCCTATCGAAAGAACATCTTTGAAGTTACATGGAGTCCCTAAGGACATAGTGTCCGCAGAGATGCGAGGTTTATATCGAGGTTTTGGAAGGAGTTGCGGGAATCGTTGGGAACAACTTTGAAGATGAGTACAACATTTCATCCCTACTGACAGATGAAGCTGAGAGAGAGAACAATCAAAACTCTTGAGGATATGTTGCGAGCTTGTGTGATGGATTTTGGTGGTAGCTGGGAGCGGAGGTTGGACTTGATAGAGTTTTCTTACAACAAGACTATCACACCAGTATTGGTATGGCACCGTTTGAGGCTTTGTATGGGAGGAGGTGTAGGAGTCCAATCTGTTGGGACGATAGTCTTTGAGGCAGTGGTTTTAGGACCAGAGATGGTGCATGAGATGGTGGAACAGATTAAGATGATCAGGGAACGGATGAGAGCAGCCCAGGATCGACAAAAGAGTTATGCAGATCTACATCGTCGGGATATAGAGTTTCAGGTTGGGGACAAGGTTCTGCTGAAAGTGTCTCCGATGCGTGGCGTTATGAGATTTGGGAAGAAAGGCAAGCTAAGTCAGAAGTTTATAGGGCCTTATGAGATCTTAGAGCGAGTTGGGGAAGTTGCTTATCGTCTGGCTTTACCAGCTGCGTTGGAGAGAGTACATAATGTGTTTCATGTATCGCAGCTACGGAAGTATGTGAGTGACCCGCCACATGTGTTGGAGGCAGAGAGCTTAGAGTTGGATGAGTCTTTATCATATCTGGAGGTGCCTAAGCAGATCCTAGACCGAAAGGTTAGAAAGACCAGGAGTGGTGAGACAGTTTTGCTTAAGATCCTTTGGTCTAACCACGAGACTGAGGAAGCTACATGGGAGGCAGAGGATATCATGAAAGAGCGTTACCCCTTCCTTTTTGATCAGGTATGTATGGTTACGGGGACGTAACCTTGTTTCTTTTAGGGGGGTAGGAGATGATCGCGAGCAGTTTTTAAGAGTTTTACACACCTTTTTATATGTTGCGTCGGTAGGTTGTCGGGATGAGTTGGGTAAGTTGCGTGTTTTATTTTGAGTCTTGTTTTGGTTGTTGAGTCGGGAATGTTTTGGAGTACCTTTATTTTAGTAGTGGTTTGAACTTCGGGGACGAAGTTCCTTTTAAGGAGGGAAGACTGTAATACTCCGTATTTATATGTCTTGGGGTACTCTATCGAGTAAGGGCAAGTTGCGGAATAAAACAGTTTCTGACCTGTTGGGTACTCGATCGAGTAGCTGGGGCACTCGATCGAGTAGGGGGGTACTCGATCGAGTACCTTAGGTACTCGATCGTGTGTCCGGTTTTACGGGGGAGTTTTCTCGGGTTTTGTTAATTACGCGATTAAGGTATTTAAACATATTCGTAATTGTTTTAAATCACTTTTTACAAAACCTAAAACCTGTTTAAGAGAGAAAGCAACTAGTGTTCTTCCTAATCGCGTTCTTGACAATTCCCGGAGTTCAGACGGTCAGTTCGTATCGTAGTTCGCGTCGTTGGATTCCTTGCGTCGAGGGTAAGCTTTTAATATAATTTATATAATGTTTTGTTAAGATTGATGAAACCCTAATTTAGGAATTGGGGGTTTTTATGAGTAGTATTTGAATGGTAGCATCTATGTGTTGTATGGTAGGAGGAGAATTTGTAGAGGAGCCGTTTTGATACTGACTATAGATACCGTCTGCGTGTTGTGCTTTCGGTAGGATTTCTACTCGGTATTAGTCCCATAATAGGATATTGGTGATGTCTTTGTAGTTAGTTGTTTGATATGATGATTGTGTTTGTGATTGTGATTGTGTTTGGTTGTCTATGGCTCTCGAGATCGTTCTTGTCGAGTGGGGTCACTTGCGGGAGTGATCTCACGCCCTAGTTTCGCCCTTCGTGGAACCCGCCACGAAAGGGGATGTGCACATTAATGGACGGGGTTATCGCAAATACGATGAACAGGGCTTAGGTGGGAACGGCTGCGGTCCCCCACGGCATGGTGGTCCCGGTGGACGATCGATATTGAGATGATGGGAGTTGGTGGTGTGTGTGTGTGTGTGATTGTTTGTATGTTTGTCTTATTATTCTTTGTTTATATTGATTGTGTGATTAGTCCGACCCGGTGTTGTTTTGTAAAACTGCGGTGATCCATTCGGGGATGGTGAGCAGAGATATTGAGCGGTATAGAGATGAGTATTGGGATATTTTGGGATGGCCACGACATGACGATAGAGTCTTCCGCTGTAGTTTAGCATTTATTTATATTTCAGTTGAGAACAGATAGTTTGGAATAATGTATTGTACTTTCAGGTTGGTTTCGAGGATTGTATTTATTCATTAAACTATTTACAATAAATGTTGTTTCTGTTTTGTCTATTTGATTATCATACCTCGGGCGACCGAGATGGTGATGTCTTCATACCTGAGTGGTCCTGGTAAGGCACTCGGAGTATGGGGGTGTTACAGTTTGGGTCCCAGAGCCGAATCGATTAGATTGTACAACACCTACAAGTCGACTTAATCTTCCCTACTCAACAACATGCATGGTCTAATGAGACTCGAGTTGGTTTATGTCTTACAAGTCTCATTGAAAAGGTAGGTGATGGGTAAAAAATGCAAGGATTCATAGGCTCGCATTTCATCAAACATAACATGTGCATGAGTTGACATCAAAACAAGCAAGCAAATAAACCATGAAAGCATATTAATTTAAGCATGAATCATTCCCCATGTTGGTTTCCCCTAATCACCCATTAACCCTAGCTAAGAGACTACTCACTCATTATCATGTTGATCATGCTAGCAAGGTTGTCAATCATACCAACAAAATGAAACATGATGAATAAATGAAAGTAATTAACAATAATTAAAAAGCGATTAAGAGAATTATACTTACTAATGATTCCAATAATAAAGCAAAGATAAAAGAAGTACTTGATGCTTGATTGAGAGGTTGTCAATCTCCCAATAATAACCCAAATAATCTTCAATTACCCAAAATAAAGGATGAACAAAAGAGAGATTAAGGAAATAAAACTTGTATTAGAACTTGATTTATTGTTGATTACAAAACTAAAGAGACATTTGATTGATATTAACTACTCTAATTATTGATAAGAAGAACATGCTCTTCTAATTAGACTAATGGGGTATTTATAGTGAAAATTAGGGGGACGCATTAGGGTTAACTAAGGGCTAAACTAGTAATTACACTTTTTAGATTGAGCAGGGAGGAGCCGGTATTTTCCGAAGGAAGGGCTTCTTTCTTTGTAGCTTGGAGAAGACGAAAATGCGCTGTAGAGGAATCCGAGCGGATCAGGGTCGGGATGGGCGGATTCTGGCGAGGGAACCCGAGCGGATTCGAGAGAATCCGGGCGGATTGTGGTGATGGAATCCGAGCGTCTTGTTGGAAAACCGCACGGATTGTGCTGGTGGAGGACGGCCGGATTGCAGACAATCCGCACGGATTGTGCCTCAGCAAGACTTCTTCTTCTTTTCTTCCCTTTTCTTCATAAATTCCTTGGGGATTTCCTTGGGGACTCAAGGATCCTTTCTCAACATTGCTCATCTACTATCATATGTACAAAGGCCTTCTAATCTTGTCTCTCCTTGATGCTTGGTCATTGAATTCGATCATTTTAGTCTCGTTTTGCCATGAAAATGCAAGATTCTTACTCCTTTCCTACCAAGGGATCAAAATCTCAAAGAATATGCAAAACAAAGAACTAAATATAATAAATGACCCAAATATGCACTAAAAAGCATGGGAACAAGGCTAATTCGGGGGCTAAATATGCGCTAATTATGGTCACATCAAATATCCTCAAACCGAACCTTTGCTCGTCCCGAGTAAAGAGGTGACAAAGACTAGGACCATTATTTAAACTAACCTAATAACATAGCCGATATGAGACAATTAGCGGGTCTCACTCCGTCCCTTCAACTCACAACAAGACAACCAAGAGGTAGGATGCCTTCTTGCAAGGCAAGGTGGGTCTTGCCAAAATGGCGACACATCCAAACATTATGCACACAAAATCACATAATGGATGCATCTACAAAAGGAATAGCCACTTCTTCATCAAGTGGCGGAGGCACTAAAGAGGAACAAATTTAAGAGCATGTAATCCTTCACAAATACTAGTTCAACAAATTACTAAGGCTAAGAGGATGGCACTAAATCACCTCCAAATGGTGTTAAACTAGACTACTTTCGTCCTCAATTTCCAAATGCTTTCGTCAAGAGCGATCGGATGGTGGTGGAATGATGATCCCTATGATGCTAGTAGCATATGACATGACAAGTCTCGAATTCTCTACAAAAGTAAAGGTCATGGATCGTCCCAAGCTCGACAAAGTGGCTTGACAAAAAGCCTTTTTAGGAATCAAATGCTCAAATCTTTATACACAACGGGTGGATATGACTAGAATTCAAAAATTGACCTCATTTGACTTTCACATTTCAAAAATTTAAGATGGGGTTTGTCCCTTCCGGGCTAATGTCCTTTGGTTTCGCCAATCGCTTATTAGGCAACCGGTTAACCACTAGACAATAGCTTTTCGGGGTGATAATCACTCTATCTCTGGGCGGCCGAATTCACAACCGTGTGGGGGCCCAATTCAATGGATCCCGCACCAAAGCACATCGAAGTGGTACGCCTCCATCAAAACAAATTAAATTTCTCAACTTTCAACAATTCATAACATTTGAGGTTTCCTTGGCATTAAATTACTTCCACATGACAAAACTTTAGAAATGAGCACTTCAAACTTATTAATAGAAAGTATTTTTGGGTTGCCTTACCACAAGGTCAATCAAGGTCACCTAGACAAGTAAACCAAGTCCACATCGCATCACGGGGTTGGATAGGTGACTCACATGCAAACCCTTGACTGGGCTTTGGGTCATGGGTCAAAAGACACTAGTATGACACTATCTAGGGTGTTTTACAATCATTCTAGTAGGCAAAGTCTTAAGTTGAACAAGTATTTCTAATGGCTTAGTTGCTCTTGTCAAAGTTCCAAATTAGGCATTTTTCAAAACATTTCTAACATGCAACTACATGCTATGACGCAACTAATATAAACATCCTAATGCAAGTGATTCTATCAACTAATATGACATATAAACTAAATGCAAGTCTTAAGTTCACATTGTTATACCGCATCAATCAAAATAAAGCCACATAGTCATTAACATAAAGAGGAAAAAGGAGATTGGAAAGATCATACCATGCGGTCTTCAATATCCTCATGTCTCGGATGTGGCGTAGTCGATCAATGTGAACAAGGATAGAACAAACACAATATATACAAGACAATTTATACAAAAGGAAATAAACATGTTTTTGGGTTTTCAATTTTCAAATTTTTATGATTTTCGAAATTTTTTAATTTTTTTGGATTTTTTGAATAAGAGTTAAATGTTAGAATTCCAATCCCCACACTAATATGGGCATTGTCCTCAATGGCCAAAATGATGGAAATTATGCAAAGATGATGCATGATTTCTATACTAAATGCAATCTATACTAAGCTACACTACATGATGCATGGTTTTTGTTATTACGGAGAGAATAATTTAGATTACCTGCCGTTGTGTATGCATTAACTTCCCCAAACCGAGTGAGACACTATTGCTAATATCTTAAGGATGGGTGTAGTTTATGCACGCACTATGCAATGCATGAAACTAATTTGTCATTTTGGATTTAGAAAGCGGGAACAATAAAATGAGAACACCTCAATGGTACCGAGGTGTGAGTCCTTTATGGTGCTAGGACTACTCCATCAATGATCAAGAAAAATAATTAAAACAAAGAGAGAAATAGACAAACCATGAGAGGGTAGGAGCCTCCAAGGCTTGCTATTCTTCCATCATATCATCATCATCATCACTTTCCTCATTAGAAGTGGTCTCATTGCCACTTCCCTCTTCATTTGCTTCTTCACTTTCTTCTTCATCTTGTTCACCATCTTGCTCACCATTTTCTCCTCCTTCTTCACTTGCTTCCTCATCAATGTTATCATCAACTTCTTCATTACCAACGACCTCATTGTCACCCGAAACGACCCTAGATGCACCCGGAAATAGGACTTCTCTATCCGCCCAACTAGGCAAAGGACATGATGGATCAAGTAGTCCTTGCCTATCTAAGTGTAGGAGGGGTGGATATTGAGCCAAGTAAGCGTTTTTCCGATCCTCAAAGGCTTGCTTGTGCATTGCTTGCATGAGAAGAGTCACATAATCATTTCTTGCTTCAACCCCCTCGGGCTTGAACTCTTCGTACTCAAAAGGGTAAGGTGGTATGACAATGGAAGCGGAGGGCATTTCAAGTTCACCCTTTTGTTGTTGGATAATATACTTGGCCTCTTTAGAAAGGGGAAGTAGATAATTGGTCCGGTGGACGCTTAGACGACAAATCTTTGAAGGTAAAGTAAACGATTTAGCTTCACTAGTGAGCCATCCATACTTGGTGTCAAGAGGGTTATGGGCAACCCACTTGTACTTGTTTATCATAGTATGCATATCAACAAGATGACCACCCTCCTTTGCTTCATACTTGCTATCCTTGTTGAAGTTAGGATCAAAGTATTTGGCTAGGATAGTGACTAAGCCGTCATTGACAATAACGGTAGTGCCTTTCTTCCCACAATCAATGTTGAGCCATCTATCTACCAAAAGCCTTAAAGAGTTGAAAGGCTTGGTGTGTACTCTCCCAATATTCAAAGCCGATTCAAGAAGAATAAAATCAAGTTTGGTGAAATGGTTGGTATCTTTCCATGCAATAATGGTGTTTCCTATGACCTTGTGCCATACTCTTATGCCCGGATGATGGACCAAAAGAGCACGACTAGCATGAAAGTCCTCAAATTTCCTTCCGGAAATTGCCTCCCAAAGAGGGTCGGGGTCATACTTTCCATAATTCTTGAAATAACTTGGTTCATCACTAAGACCCAAAATTTCACCCAATTCTCTAAAGGAAATGCGTCTACTAACATTAGCTAGACGAAACTCGAGATTTTCCCTAGTCTCAACTTTGGTGACTTTCAAAGAACTCAAAAACTCCAAGGTAAGGGAGGGGTGACACGTGCCTAATGTATAGTCTTTTTGGCCTATTTCAGCACGTATTTCTATGCATTTCTATACTGTTTTTATAGTATTTTGCCCCGAATTGGCTACTTTGGTGTACTTTGTCCTTTTTGTAGGAATAATCGCGGAAGTAGCGGAACCATACTCCTTTTCGTCCTTTTTGCATGCATTTAGAGGAGACGGGATTGTCCCAGAGTGAGATACTGTACTTGGAAGTGTCGTTGCGCGCATTACGAGACATTTGGGTGAAGACGTAAGCTGAATTGAAGATACAAGTGCTTGATCGAGCTGTTTGGTGGTCGATCGAGTGGTTCCTAGGCTCCCTGGGGCTCGATCGAGCTATTCCTCACTCGATCGAGTAAGCTGCACATGACCAAGTCTTCGATCGAGTACCCTGCTGGTCGATCGAGGGACTTCTGCTGAGATGTTGGTCGATCGAGTGGTTTAATCCACTCGATCGAGAGGTTTTCACGGGCGTGGGCTTTAATTCAGTCCGTGTGTTTAATTTTCGCTAAACATTGTTTGTTTTCCTATTTAACCTACATTTAACTAGGTTATTAGGGGGATCTCTTTTATTATCTAAGTTTCCACAGTAGAATTTTCCTACGTTACTCTTGCTCCTTCAACTGTTACTTTTATTTTGGGATTGCTTCACTCGGATTACGAGTTCTTTACGCCGGAATTTGCTTGGATTGTAATTCCCTTTCTCCCTTAATAATAATTAACCTTCTTGTTGCTTTTAATTCTTGTTTATGTTATCGTTCCTTCTTGCCCTAATTCCTGTTATTGAATTTTATTATTATTTCATTATGTCATCTGCTTTGGGAAATTGTTTCTTTGTTAGTTTTATTAAGAATATGAGTAGCTAAACCCTTTCATGTTGGGATTAGGGGATCTGCGGTAGGAAAATGACGACGTAGCGAATGAATCGGGCCGAATTGATTAAGGAGACTCTGTCACTATAGCAATTTAACTGTAATTCCCGACCTAGTTGAGTGCACGCTTCTATGTCACCCATTAATTTGGCTACAATTAATCCTGGATCGAAAGATTGGACTAAATAAGCCTGCTATAAACAGTAGACTACCCTAATGAGGATGAAAGTTAAGTTAGTGGTATTTTAGGGTGGGAAGTGGACCGAAAGGACCTTCTAATACCCGTCTCGCATTAGTTCGTCTGAGTCATTTACTTCTAAGTTGTTGAACTACCGTAGTGAACCGATTTCCCGACATGTTTCCCTCTTATTGATAGTTTTAATTCACTTTCCTGCTTTACTGCCTTCTGCTTTATTTCTCTTCCCCTTCAACTCCGTAGTTTAGAACCAAAATTCAATCAACACCAATTGTTACCATAGGATTAGAAATAGGTAGTTGTAGTTGCATTACCTCCCTGAGGATTCGATACTCGACTGCCTCTACTACATTTTAGTTGAGACCGTTAGGTTTTATTTTTGTGCAGTCTGTGACAGACGTGTCAAATTTTGCGCTAGATTCTTGGGGAGGCAATTGTTCAATTTACTAATTTGTTTTATTTTTAATTCTTCTTTTAGTTTAAGGAACATCGTTCCTTAGACTATTCTTATATCTTGTCTGTAGTTTCTTCTTATGCGCAGGTCGCAAGGTGGTCCACTACTACCTTTTGATCCCGAGATTGAGAGATCTCTGCACGTAAAAAGGAGACTATTTCAAGAACAACAGGCAGAGGAAGATCCTAGTTCTCGTGGTAGCTTTTACGAGAACGAGCTTTTCGAAGACAATCCACCGTCTTCTCCAGTTTCCAATTCATCGGTTGAGTCTATCACTTTCCTGATTTTCCCGAAATGGTGAGGAAGCAACCATTGCTAGTCACTCCGAGCCCACGGTTGACAATCTCTATAAAGGGTTGAATTAGGAGATGCTAGGAAGTTCGAGCCAAAGCTCATACATCAATATGGTGAGAAAAATCAGTTCGGGGAGCTGAATCAAGAAGATGCACTCAAAGATATGGAGACCTTCATTGATTATCGCTGCTCCATACCCCCTCCTACCGGGCGTGATGTGGTGATCGGACCAAAGAAACTATGTTCATCTTCTCACCGCGATCTTTGCAAGGAGTGGTATAGGGACTTGACCGAGCCGCTTACGGCATAACAGATTGGAATTCGCTAGCATTGGCGTTTTATAAGAAGTACTTTCTCGCCGAGAACCATCGCCATCGAGCTCGGATAACAAGTTTCAAACAAGGGCTGACGAGAACTTCCACGAGGCATGGCTTGATTTAAGAAACTGGTGCGGACCATACCGCACCACGGTTTCGAAAAGTGGAGCTTGTGTAACCATTTTTACAATGGTTTATATGATGATCAGAGGGCTATATTAGATCTTTGCACCAACGGTCGATTTTTCGACAACTTGGGAGCGACCAAGGGATGGAAAATCATAGATGATTTAGCCACTCATAGGGCTAAATATGGGAATTCAAGAGGAAACCAAAGGAGAGCCGCTGAATCCTCTTGAGCCGCATTAGAAGCCCTTACCGCGAGGTTTGACAAGTATGAATTAGGGGGAGCTCTCAAGGGAGGGATGTACCAGGTTAATGCTATGATGATGACGGTCCTTTCGTCGTACAAGGTGTGGGGAGATGGACATGTCTCGATTATTGTCCTAGTCCTTATGAGCAATGTCGCCTTTCAACATTACAGGCAAAACAACACTCATTACGAGCCGAATATCCACCCCAATTTGAGGTGGAGTAACCAGAACGTACTCAACCCCTTTGCCCTCCAAATCGGCCCATGCCCTATATTCCTCCACACCGAAAAAACAAGGCTATCGAAGCCTCCGTCTTTCAACCCTCCTAACCAAGGTGCTTCGTCATCTAGTGGGATGAGTGAGATAGGTGAGTTAAAGTCCATGATGCAGTCAATTGCAAAGCAATTACAAGAGAAGGACACGGCATTCAAGACACTTGAGACTCAAGTTGCCCAACCGGGTGAAAATCAATCCTCAAGGAAGCCGGTCATTTCCGACTCAAAATGACAAGAACCCAAATGAGACGGTGCATCGGATAGAGTTGAGAAGCGGTCTTTCTTATGAGGGACCGGAAGTGTAAATCGGACCCAAGGGGAAGCTCTCACCGATGATGAACAGTGTTCTCATTAAGAGAAAAGGACTCACGACACGGGAGTTACTCGATCGATCGAAGCCCGATGCTTTCGATTGAGTGGAAATGGTGAAGAAGCTGGTCGATCGAGTAGAATCCCTGCTCGATCGAGTGAAGTGAATGATGAGGTTGGTCGATCGAGTGGTAAGTTTGCTCGATCGGTCGACGCTGGTGAAGAAAGCGCTCGATCGAGTGAGCACATTGCTCGATCGAGTGATACCGATGACGGGAAGCTTATTCGAGAGCCTGCTAGTGCTCGTTTAAGCGAGGAATTACCAGAAAGGCCTCGTTCGAGAGGTAAGAAGCGCCCAAAGGACACCGAACTTGCTCCGGAAGACACTTTGGAGGCGAGAAACAAGGGGCTCGAGATACCAATCACGGTTCCCTTCCGAGGCGGCTGAGAATACCAAATTTAATCAATGATTTGGCAAATTTGTTGAACTCTTGAAAAGCTTGGAAGTTTCGTGCCGTTCTTTGAATTGTGACTAAGGTACCCTCTTATTTACGATTTATGAAAGAGATTTTAGCACGAAAGAGGACTATAAATGATAATGAGACCGTAGCTTTGGCGAGGTGGGGTCACCCTATTTCAAAATAAGCTACCTTCTAAGCAATCGACCGGGTAGTTTTTCGATCCCTTGTCACATCGGTATGCAATTGATTGATAATGCGCTATGCGATCTAGGCGCTAGCGTAAGTGTTTTACCTTTGTCTCTAGCTAAGAGACTTGGTGTGACAAAGTTGAGTTGCACCAACATGATGCCCGGATGGCCGACCGTAGTCTATCACGGCCACTAGGTGTAGCGTAAGACGTGCTGTTCGGATCGGGAAGTTCTTTATTCCCGTTGATTTTGTCGTCTTAGATATCCCGAAGATGTGCACACCCCTATCATTTTAGGGAGACCATTTTTGTCCACTTTGCCCGTGCGTAATAGACGGGGAAGACTTTGACCTTTGAGGTAGGGGACGAGGAGGCGACTTTTCATCACCCAAGTTCCGGAGGGCTCCCATGCAAGCTCGGCCTTGCAATGCCCTCTCTTTCGTTGACCCTATTATTGACACTCAGGATGAAAATTTGGAAAATATTGCTGTTATTGCTAACCCTCCGCCTCATACTGAGAGCAAAAAGGAGGAAAGTTCGTCTGTTTTCCTTGCTGCAGGTACAGATGAAGGAAAGAAAGGAGCTGTCAAGGGACGTGGTGCAACCACTATCAATCAAACTGGAGCCAAGGATGCCAAAGAAGATGACAGAGGGGCGAGAACGAAGACAGTTCGAACCTACATAGATTGGAACTATGTTCCTCCTCCTCTTGCAAACAGTAATTCAAGCTCATGGAAATCAAAGAGGACGGTCAGTATCGCTGAAGTGATGTCCTCCAGTCAGAAGCCCACGAAGGGGCTACTAAAAGCTGATCGGAATTAAACGGGGAAATGCCCCGTGTAACAAGTTGTAATAGATATTTGTTTGAATTTCTTTTGAATTTCTTTATTACATTTTTAATTAGGACAATTAGTTTAGACAATCCTTTAGCTTAGACTAAGACTATAGACTGTGTTTTATGCGTTTTTGGTATTTTGGAATGTGTTTGGTTATGTTTTACGCAGGTTTGGGGAAGATTCACGCAATTCGAGGAAGAAGGGACGAAATTCAAAGAGTCTACAAGAGGAATCCCTCGATCGAGTACTTTTTGTACTCGATCGAGTGGAAGTTGGTTCGATCGAGCTTGCTGGTTACTCGATCAAGAAAGGCCAAAAGGAACAGGTCGATCGAGAGGTTTCTTACTCGATCGAGCAGAAGGGATATCAACAGTCCTCGATCGAGTGATTTAAAAACCACTCGATCGAGTGGTATGAATAGGACACGGGAGTTTCCTATACTTAACTCCTTATTTCAGTTTTCATTTCTATTTTTATCCCTAATTTCTTCTAACCCCTTCCTAATTGCGATTTCCATCTCCCCCAAATCCCCATTTCTTGCCCAAAATTATCAAATCCGTCACCTACATTCTATTGCTAGCAAATTAATCTTCAATAGCCCCTTATTTTCCCCCTCTTTTGTGCTCGTTTTCACGGTTTTTAAAGGGAATTAGGGTTCGCGGGTTTTTCAATCGAAAATCCGCCTTTGTTGCTTGTTATTTGAAGTTTAATTGCTTATTGTAGGTTAATAATCTTCAAGTAAGTTTCCTTTCACACTCTTTGCAATTTCTTTTCATTTAATTCGAAATTCTTGAGGTGAATTTGAATTAGGGTTCGAAAATCCATGTCTAGTCGATTTTGTTTCGACTTAATCGTGTTTATATGCCCTTAATTAGCTTGTTGATGATCTTTTCGCAATTCCTCGCTGTTGTTACATGTTTAATTCGAATTTTGCGCGACTTCCGCGATTAGGGTTCCTGTAAGTCGAAATTTGTCGACTGTCAGACGGTTTTATGCTGCCATGCTATGTCTAAGCTATGACTCTTGACTACTTATTCTTCTTTGTTATCTGCTTTTCCGTCCCCTATCCCCATTACATGCTGTGAATCATTGGGAAATCCCGTGCTGTGAGTAGAAGTCTTCGACTGCTAGGAGTCATACATGCTCCCATATTTGGTTTTCATGCTGTACTAGCCCCTTTAGCAGTCATTATTTTATCATATCACCACCACTCACACGCTGTATTCCGAATTTTTTGAGGAATTGTTGGGTTTTGCATTCTGGAAGTCGATTTTTTTTCGACTAATAGGGCCGTTATTCGCTGTCACATGCTGGCTAACGCTTCATTTTAGCCACGGTTAGCAGCCATTCTTTCTTATTAAGCCCTTTATTTGATTGCAGGATGGATACCAGTTCTCTGCCCTCTGCGAGTTCATCCTCCAGTCCATCCGTGATCGAGCAGTGGTCCCTGCTGTTGCCACTAGCTCCGCCTTGGTCACCACTGCAGCACCAGTTCTACTTGTCTCGGCTGCAGGGACGGTGTACGCCGCACCCGGCTCGGCGGGAGCTCGATTCGAGCTACACCAGTACCGTTACTCCTACCAGGCCCTTCTCCTGTTTGGATTGCGGATTCACCCCATTTCCATGACCTGGTATCCGCCACCGAGGCCACACCAGAAGGCTAGCGATTAGCCATCACTTCCCCCTTCCAGGTCATTTGTTGTTACGAGAGAGGGCGCTCTCACACCCTTACCGAAGATGCCCACGGTACGTTTCACTTCCGAGGCTCACCGGAAACGGTTAGCCGCTTTACTTCGTTGCCCCCTCTCCCCCACCCGTTTCCTTGCGCGGACTAACCTAGAGACCTTAGGCATTTATGAGGAGGTCTGTAGTTTGTTGAACGGGACGGGTATGTCGGGTCTGATTACCATGCAGGAGGCTACTATTCGTACCTCAACTTACGAGTTTTTAGCTCTATTCTTTTGACACCGACTCTTACGATTTGACCACTCCAGTTCCTGCATTCACTTTCGACTCCGCAATGAGTCGCACCATTTGGACTTTGGCCGAGGTTTGGGCGGGTTTTGGGACTAGTTAGTGACGGTCCCACCGCCCCACCTCGAGACCTCCTTCAGCCACTTTGGGCTGCACTTACTCACACCCCCTTCCAGGCACGGAATGGAGCTCATGTTCACTTACCTGCGCCCCGTTACTACTTGCGTCTGTTAGGAGAGACCATTTTTGGGCGCCCTGAGCCCAATAACGTGACCAACACTGAGCTAGCGATTCTCGCGGGGTACCTCAACATTGACTACGGTACCCCGTTTGTTCTAAACATTGCCTATCTAGTAGCTCAGCATTGGAACGGAATTGGGACTCGGGTCAAGACATTGTTGTCTGCGGCGGGGTAGTGACTAGGATTGCCCGCCACCTTTACCCCCCGAGCCGGACTCACTTGCACCGATGAGATGGCTCACCTTGACCTGGATGCCATGGCTGACTTCGCCTGGTTCCCAAAGGCGAAGGGGAGCGCGAGGACGTGGAAGATATGTGGTTCCACGTCTGTTACCTTGCCGTGCTCTACCCTTCCCCCACTTTTACCGCTCCCGTCTGCTGATGAGGGAGCGAGGCCACCTCCACCTACCTACCACCTTACCTTCACCCCTCCTTCTTCTTCTAAGAAGAGGAAGCGGGAGGCCGGAGCATCTTCTAGCTCTCGGGCTCGGACTCGAGCCAGTGGATCGACCCCCACGCCTCGGCCTACACCCACACGGACTCCTACGCCCGCACCTCCACTTGACCCTCCTTCCGGTTCGGCTTTGCCGCCAATTTTGTTTGCCCTCCTGTTTTAGGGGCGCAGGAGTCATGGACCAAGGCGTCGTGATCCCCTGCTTTTGGATATGTGCGGTACATTATCGAGATGCGACGGGATATGGCTTTGGCCGTATTCCCGATCTCGATACCATATCCAAGCCGGCCGACCGATTCGGAGGGTGGCCGCATCCTCCTTCTACCGATACCCGGCGGACGGGTACCCTCCACTTCCTTCCGACTCGGAGGAGTCGGTGGAGGAGACAGCGGTAGCACGAGAGGTGCGGTTCGGGACGAGCGAGCAAAGACACCGAGCCGAGAGAGAGGAGGAGGGATCCCCGTTTTCACCGATCGCGGAGGAGGTGGAGATGACGACTAGAGGTCCCCCTTGTTTGTTGCTGGTTTGGGGAGACCGTTTTGTTGAGTCGGCGTACCTAGGAGACGGCGGTGCCGACGACGAGTAGCTCTCTTGGTCTACTCACTTCCCGTTTCGGGGTGGTTTGGGAAGTTCGTGTCTTGTATGTTCTCTTACTCTTTTTATTTCGTCTCCTTTATTTTTCTTTTATTGGTTGTATACTCCCATCCCCCATTTTTTTGCTGGTGTATGTTGGAGGACAACGAGGGCGTTGTCCGTTTTGGTTTGGGGAGGGTATTGCATCCTTTTGAGTCTGCATCTGCATTTGTTTTCCATTCACGTTTAATTTTTCAGTTTGCTTTTGTTGTTTATTTTCAAAAAATCAAAAATCCAAAAAAAAAATTAGAAAATGTTAAAATTCAAAAATTTTTCACGTTTATTTTTGCATTTAGGTTGAGTCGGAACGGTAGATTCCCGTGATGAAATTGCACTATAACTTGTCAATTCACTTGAGCCTTGCACTTTATTGATGGTTTTTAGCTTTGTCATACGCATAGTCTACGAATTTCTGTTCAAATAATAGTTGTTGTCTAGACTTGACTGATAAATTGGCAAACCACTTAAAAATTCTGAGTTTTAGAGCCATAACTGGTGCCATTCATGACCAGTTCATTAGGAATTTTGAGAGTAGTACTCCTTGCATAGCATGTTCATCTCATTTGCACATTTATGACATTCAATTTCTCGTCAAATGCACATATTCGGGTTTGTGGTTGGTGTCACATGCAGGGAGGGTCTTGCAAATTCCCCTTTCTTTACATCCTTCATCCATTTAGCTCCACATTGACCAAAACTTGCCTTTTTGACCCATTAGCCACATTCCAAACTAAGCCTGCCTAGTCAAGCTAGTTAGTCTGTCCTTTTGTGGTATGTTTTCCGTTGCAGTTTGGTCCGTAATTCCCGTTTGGAGTTGGTGTTTGTATTAAGGAAGGAGGAAAGAAAAAAAAAGTATTGAGAAAGAAAAGAAAAAGAAGAAAAAAAAAATGAAAATGAAAAGAAAAAAATGATGAGATTCACGTACAAAAAGAAAGAAAAAATTGTGGAAAAGTTGTACCCTCTTGTCAGAGTTGAGAAGATGTTTGAGGATGTACAATTGAAAAAAGGTTGTTTGTTCCAGTTAGTATCTTCAGACGGTGTTTAAAAAAGGGAACTTTGTGACCGTCTAACTCCTCCACTCTTATTCTATATTTTTGAGGAGATTGTGCTTTGAGTCTAGTGAGTTTTGTGCCAAGTGAATGGCACCTGTGTTTAGTCTTTCAGACAGCTGAGATCCGGATGGTTTATCATGGTCCTGTTAGGAACTAGCTTGACGCTTTTACCTCCACATTTCCATAACTTGTTTTGCCTTTTCTCACCTGAATCTCACTATTCCCATATTAATTGCAAATCCTCGGCTGTGACGGACATTATTGGTTGGAGTGTGTGCATTAGTACTTGAATTGTCTTTCATTTTTGTTGCATGCATGCTATGTAGGTCGTGATTAGGCGAGTGACTGTCCTTTCTTCTCTCTTTTACATATAACATTTGCCCTTTGCTTCATGAGAGAGGAGTGACCACGTGAGAGTCCGATTTTGTTGGTCTTGCAAGGTCGATAGGTCGACTTTATTTACGAAATGACTTATAATTCGTTTGCGTATATTGCCTAGCTTTAGCTGTTGATTTGATTTGTTGCATTAAAGCGGTTCAAGTAGACAAATTAAGCTAGCTACGAGTTATCGTTTCCGTTCCATTAGTTTAGTTTTGAGTTTACTCGAGGCGAGTAAAGGTTTGGTTTGGGGAGATTTGATACGTGCCTAATGTATAGTCTTTTTGGCCTATTTCAACACGTATTTCTATGCATTTCTATCTTTGTTTTTATAGTATTTTGCCCCGAATTGGCTACTTTGGTGTACTTTGTCCTTTTTGTAGGAATAATCGCGAAAGTAGCGGAACCATACTCCTTTTCGTCCTTTTTGCATGCATTTAGAGGAGACGGGATTGTCCCAGTGAGATCTGTACTTGGAAGTGTCGTTGCGCGCATTCGAGGCATTTGGGTGAAGACGTAAAGCTGAATTGAAGATACAAGTGCTTGATCGAGCTGTTTGGTGGTCGATCGAGTGGTTCCTAGGCTCCACGGGGCTCGATCGAGCTATTCCTCACTCGATCGAGTAAGCTGCACATGACCAAGTCTTCGATCGAGTACCTGTTTGGTCGATCGAGGGACTTCTATTTGAGATGTTGGTCGATCGAGTGGTTTAATCCACTCGATCGAGAGGTTTTCACGGGCGTGGGCTTTAATTCAGTCCGTGTGTTTAATTTTCGCTAAACATTGTTTGTTTTCCTATTTAACCTACGTTTAACTAGGTTATTAGGGGGATCTCTTTTATTATCTAAGTTTCCACAGTAGAATTTTCCTACGTTACTCTTGCTCCTTCAACTGTTACTTTTATTTTGGGATTGCTTCACTCGGATTACGAGTTCTTTACGCCGGAATTTGCTTGGATTGTAATTCCCTTTCTCCTTTAATAATAATTAACCTTCTTGTTGCTTTTAATTCTTGTTTATGTTATCGTTCCTTCTTGCCCTAATTCCTGTTATTGAATTTTATTATTATTTCATTATGTCATCTGCTGGGAAATTGTTTGCTGTTAGTTTTGTTAAGAATATGAGTAGCTAAACCCTTTCATGTTGGGATTAGGGGATCTGCGGTAGGAAAATGACGACGTAGCGAATGAACTGGATGAATTGATTAAGGAGACTCTGTCACTATAGCAATTTAACTGTAATTCCCGACCTAGTTGAGTGCACGCTTCTATGTCACCCATTAATTTGGCTACAATTAATCCTGGATCGAAAGATTGGACTAAATAGGCCTGCTATAAACAGTAGACTACCCTAATGAGGACGAAAGTTAAGTTAGTGGTATTTTAGGGTGGGAAGTGGACCGAAAGGACCTTCTAATACCCGTCTCGCATTAGTTCGTCTGAGTCATTTACTGCTAAGTTGTTGAACTACCGTAGTGAACCGATTTCCCGACATGTTTCCCTCTTATTGATAGTTTTAATTCACTTTCCTGCTTTACTGCCTTCTGCTTTATTTCTCTTCCCCTTCAACTCCGTAGTTTAGAACCAAAATTCAATCAACACCAATTGTTACCATAGGATTAGAAATAGGTAGCTGTAGTTGCATTACCTCCCTGAGGATTCGATACTCGACTGCCTCTACTACATTTTAGTTGAGACCGTTAGGTTTTATTTTTGACAGGTACGCGACAGACGTGTCAAGGGGTATGTCAATTCCTTTGTTTCAAACAATTTCTTCAACCCCATTGCTTTGAAAAAGGCTCTAGTTTGCTCAAGGACACCTAATTTATCTAAGGTATCTTCACAAATAAATTTGGTGGATTGAAATGATTTCCTAGCAAACTTGGCAAAAGTATCTCTATGGGTTTTGGAAATAAAAGTTACCTCCGGATAATGCAAGAGTTGATCGATTTCCGGAGTAGAAGATGTTGTTGCTCCCATAGAAGGTTGTTGTTGTTGTTGCACTTCCAAGTTTGGGGTTGCTACCACCATAGCCAATGCTTTCTTTGCTTGAAGAGCCTTTTGCCTTTGTGAAAGTGTCTTTGGTGCCTTTGTTGCCTTTGTTGCTCCCTTAGTCCTTGCCATTGATGAATTAACCAAGAAAAGAATGAAAAATCTTCAATTTGTAGTGTACCCAAATCGATTTAAAGGTGAAAGGCTTTGCCTTTATGAATTCAAAAATCGACTCAAAGGTTGAAGATTTGTGCTTGGGTTTGATTGTTATTGGAAAAGGAGTGATTGATTTGTTGTTAGAAGGATGGTTTGAATTGATTTTGGTGAATGTAGTTGAGGGATTTTGTTTTTGTGATGGAGAGGATGAGGGTTTTGATGTTTTTGAGTAGTGTTATGAATGAATGAATGAATGAATGAATGAATGAAGGTGGGAGGGATTTTATAAAGACCGAAATTTTCGAACTGCAGGGGCAATCCGTGCGGTTTTCGCCAATACGGGCTGATTCGCACTTTCTAGGTTTGATAAAACTCGCTAAAGACGGGCGTATTCAAGAGAAGACGCTCGGATTTGCTGATCTGGGGGCGGATTCTTGAAGACGGACGGATTTGATCCAGAATTTTTCTTGTTTTCCTCGGCTTAGAAGACAGGCGTCTTCTTTTCAAGACGGACGGATTTTCGAGAGACGGGCGGATTGTTGTTCGGACGCCGGATTCTCTTACGATCAAAAATATTTCAAAATTGCATCTCATAGGGACATCGTCTTACGCCCGATGCGCTCGGATTGCATGAAAACGGGCGGATTCTCCTGAATCCGCTCGGATTCTTCCCCTTTGTACCCGGATTCAGTTCCATCCGTGTACAATGCATTTCCCTTACCATTCTTCTATTCTTCTTCATATCTTGTGTTCTTCATTGTGGGGGCATTACTAGGCAAGGATAGCCTAGGCAATTGTCATCCCCACACTAAGGTAAAGCACTACACATCAATTGAAATTGTTAGTCCCTCCCTCACTTCTCTCAAACATGACAATTATCTTGATCAAAGTAAATAAAATAAATCCAAAGATGACAAAAATGCAATACAAGAATTGAAATGCGAGTTAGGGAGTTGGAAGTATTTACAAATGGTGGTTTAGGGAGGACTCCACCAAACTCTCATTCTTGATGAGATGTCAAGGGGGCATGTTCAAGGTGTTGTTGATGTTGCTCAACACCTTGAAGAAATAATCAAAAGCTTGTTCATTATCATTATAAAGCTCTTCAATAGACCTTTGCCCTTGTTGTCGTTCTTGATCAATGGCATTACCAATGTAGGCATTAAAAATCCCGTCAAATTCGTCGTCCCAAAGACCACAAACTTCATTAAGTTGATCATTGAAAATTTCTTGATTTGATGGGGACAACTCTCCCAATTTATTCTCTTGGCCAATGAGGCCATCCTCTTCTTCTTTGATTGATTTTGATGAGCTTTGCAAGCTCTCCTTGTCACAATTCACTTGCTCTTTGAAAGGAGCATCTTCAATTTTCTTCTTCCATTGGAGTTCCGATTTCTTCCTTTCATCCTTCCGGCTATAATGATAAATCATGAAACACGGTTCATGTAAACTAGGAGCTCTCATAGTCTTGTCAAGATTAAAGGTTATGCTTTCATCTCCCACTTCTAGAGTTAGCTCACCATGTTTCACATCGATCACCGCACCCGCGGTGTGTAGGAAAGGTCTTCCTAGAATGATTGGAATGTTGGAATCTTCCTCCATATCGACAATGACAAAGTCCACCGGGATGAAAAACTTCCCAATTCGCACGGGGACATCTTCCCATATCCCTAATGGTGTCTTCGTCGATCTATCGGCCATTTGGAGTGTGATATTGGTGCATTTAAGCTCTCCCATCCCCAACCTTTTACTCACCGAGTACGGCATGACACTCACACTAGCCTCTAGATCACATAAGGCTTTGTTGATCGTTGTGTCGCCAATGGTACACGGTATTGAGAAGCTTCCTGGATCTTTTAGTTTTGGAGGTGAACTCCCTTGAAGTATTGCACTACTCACCTTAGTGAAGGCGATAGTCTCAAGTTTCCGGATCGACTTCTTCTTTGTGATGATATCCTTCATGTATTTCGCATAGGCCGGCACGTGATTGATTAATTCCATGAAAGGAATCGAGACTTCCAAATTCTTGACAATTTCCATAAACTTTCCAAGTTGATCATCAAATTTGGGCTTGACTTGACGACTTGGAAAAGGAAGTCTAATCACAACGGGCTCCTTCTCCTTGACCTTGTCTTCATTTTTCTTTGAACTTTCTTCCTTTGATGATTCTCCATCTTTGGAGTTTTGCACAATTTCTTCCTTATCACTAGCTTCCACAACTTCATCCTCAACTTGCTTCTTCGGTGCTTCATACCTTGTACCACTTCTCAAGTGAATGGCACTAACCGTCTCATGTCTTGGGGGATTACTTTGAGGTGGTAATTGCCCCTTTTGTCTTTGTGAGCTTGAAGATGCTAGTTGAGTCAATTGGGTTTCCAACATCTTGGTGTGAGCTAGGATGTTGTTGATGGTGGTTTCCTTTGCTTGGCTATCTTTTTGCATTTGAGTGAAAAATTCTTGTTGATTCTTTTGCATTTGGAGGACCGCTTTTTGGACATCAAAACCTTGGTCATTTTGGTGATTGTATGGATTTTGATTTTGGTAGCCTTGGTTTTGATTGTAAAAGGGTCTTTGATTTTGGTTTCTCATGGGTGGTGGAGTGTATGTTGTTTAAGGGTTTTGAACATTTTGGCTTTTGTATGAGAGATTTGGATGGAATTTGGTGTTTTAAATGTAATAGTTGGAATAAGGGGTACCGCTCTTGTATGCTTGGAAAGCATTCACTTGTTCATTTGTTCCCCTACATTCACTTTGGTCATGTCCCAAAGTTACACAATTCTCACATATCCCCCTTGGGATTGATGAAGATGCCGTCATGGCATTAACATGATGCTTTGGTGATTTTGAGACTTCTTCAAGTCTAGCCATATCTTTTTCAAACTTCAAATTGATTGTGTCAATGTGAGCACTAAGTTGAGCACCCAATTGAGTAACGGAGACCACTTCATACTTTCCTATCTAGTAGCCTTGCGAGGTCTACTATATTGTGAGTTATGGACCGCCATTTCCTCAATCTTTTTCCATGTTTGATTGTCATCAACTTCGGTGAACATTCCATTTGATCCCATATTGAGAATGTTCCTTGAATCTTCATATAAACCATTCCAAAATTGTTGTACCAAGAACCATTCGCTAAGTCCATGGTGAGGACATGAGCGACAAATTCCCTTGAACCGCTCCCAATCTTCATACAAAGATTCTTCATCCCTTTGCTTAAAACCCGTAATTTGAGCTCTTAGCATGTTAGTCTTTTCCGGTGGGTAGAATTTTTTGTAGAAAGCTAGAACCAACTTCTTCCAAGAATCAATTCCGAGAGTGGCCTTATCAAGGCTCTTCAACCATTGCTCCGCGGTGCCGATTAGAGAAAAAGGAAATAAGACCCATCAAATTTGGTCTTGAGTCACACCGGTTTGAGAAATCGCATCACAATAGTCGCAAAAGGTTTCCATATGAGAATGAGGGTCTTCACTAGGCATCCCCCCAAATTGGCTCCTTTCGACTAATTGGATAAAGGCGGATTTGGCAATAAAATTTCCGGTTAGATGTTGTGGTGTAGGAGTACCATTGGGTAGGTTCTCCTCGGTGGGTATGGAGTGTGACGAGAATTTAAGCATTGTAGGTTGATTTTGTGGGGTATCGTGTAATGGGTTCTCCTCTCCTTCTATTGCGAAAGGGTTGATGAACTCAATAGTTGGTTGAATAACTTCACTAATACCTCTCAAATTCCTCCTAGCAAGTCTCCTATTGTTCGTCAAGGTTCTTTCAATTTCACGATCAAAAGGTAAGAAATCACCTTGTGATCTTCTAGACATGCAAAATATCAAACAACTTGAAAACAATTAGAACAAACCTTGAGGAGTTTTACTTCCCCAAGGCGAAAAAAAGACACAACTAATAACAATATATAGAAATCTAAATCAAGCTAACACCGTCCCCGGCAACGGCGCCATTTTTGATCGGTCCGTTTCGTGTTCACAATTAAAGGTGTGGTCGTTGGGTCACGTCCGAATCAAAACACAATTTATAGCTTCACAAACAACTCTACAATTAGTAAAGAGGCAAGTAAAGGTCGGATCCCAAGGGACGGGAATTGAGATGAGATTTCAATTGAAACTAGTGGTGTCTTAGGGGTGTCACAAATTGGGTTGATGTAGGAGATCACTAACTAAAATAGCAATGTAAATAAACAAGCAAGATGAATTAAAAGGGTTGTAAACAATTGATAAAAAGCACTAGGGTGTCATGGGGTCATAGGGGAATCATGGGAATTGATCATACAAACATGTTCTCAAATTATAAGCAAGCAATTATTGTTGTGATGGATTGAGTTGGGTTATATCTTACAATCCTAGGAAAGTTTGGGTCCCAGAGCCGAATCGATTAGATTGTACAACACCTACAAGTCGACTTAATCTTCCCTACTCAACAACATGCATGGTCTAATGAGACTCGAGTTGGTTTATGTCTTACAAGTCTCATTGAAAAGGTAGGTGATGGGTAAAAAATGCAAGGATTCATAGGCTCGCATTTCATCAAACATAACATGTGCATGAGTTGAGATCAAACCAAGCAAGCAAATAAACCATGAAAGCATATTAATTTAAGCATGAATCATTCCCCATGTTGGTTTCCCCTAATCACCCATTAACCCTAGCTAAGAGACTATTCACCCATTATCATGTTGATCATGCTAGCAAGGTTGTCAATCATACCAACAAAATGAAACATGATGAATAAATGAAAGTAATTAACAATAATTAAAAAGGGATTAAGAGAATTATACCTACTAATGATTCCAATAATAAAGCAAAGATAAAAGAAGTACTTGATGCTTGATTGAGAGGTTGTCAATCTCCCAATAATAACCCAAATAATCTTCAATTACCCAAAATAAAGGATGAACAAAAGAGAGATTAAGGAAATAAAACTTGTATTAGAACTTGATTAATTGTTGATTACAAAACTAAAGAGAGATTTGATTGATATTAACTACTCTAATTATTGATAAGAAGAACATGCTCTTCTAATTAGACTAATGGGGTATTTATAGTGAAAATTAGGGGGATGCATTAGGGTTAACTAAGGGCTAAACTAGTAGTTACACTTTTTAGATTGAGCAGGGAGGAGCCGGTATTTTCCGAAGGAAGGGCTTCTTTCTTTGTAGCTTGGAGAAGACGAAAATGCGCTGTAGAGGAATCCGAGCGGATCAGGGTCGGGACGGGCGGATTCTGGCGATGGAACCCGAGCAGATTCGAGAGAATCCGGGCGGATTGTGGTGATGGAATCCGAGCGTCTTGTTGGAAAACCGCACGGATTGTGCAGGTGGAGGACGGCCGGATTGCAGACAATCCGCACGGATTGTGCCTCAGCAAGACTTCTTCTTCTTTTCTTCCCTTTTCTTCATAAATTCCTTGGGGATTTCCTTGGGGTCTCAAGGATCCTTTCTCAACATTGCTCATCTACTATCATATGTACAAAGGCCTTCTAATCTTGTCTCTCCTTGATGCTTTGTCATTGAATTCGATCAATTTAGTCTCGTTTTGCCATGAAAATGCAAGATTCTTACTCCTTTCCTACCAAGGGATCAAAATCTCAAAGAATATGCAAAACAAAGAACTAAAGATAATAAATGACCCAAATATGCACTAAAAAGCATGGGAACAGGGCTAATTCGGGGGCTAAATATGCGCTAATTATGGTCACATCAACAAGCACGGCCATGACCTTTTAACAATATCAACCACAATATATACAAATCCATTCTTTATGCTACACCAGCACTCTACTTCCAATTATACTACAACATGTACAACCATCAAACACTCTTTGCCGCATCCTACTCCTCTTAAGATAAATGATACGTCCTCGTAACTCACTAATACTATATCCTTAGCTATATCTTCTCATTATCTTCATCACCACCATAGTCAAAGATAACCGCCTATACCCTCACACACATAACCATTCCTATTTCCAAGGCTCTCTTACTTAAACAGTTTTGATACCTCAAATCATTCTACACTCCATATAACCAATACCCCAAAATCCTTATCATAACCAACACTCCAACTCTTCCACATTACCGCAACACGACATACTTCTCTATATAACCTATATAAAACTTCTATCGCCAAAAGCATAACTCACGATCCACACTTGTTGCGTACACTCACACTAGATATTCAAGTTCTTTTCTTTCATTACCACAAAACTCATACATAACTTAACATGACACCACTTCCCAACACCCTACACTCACTGTCTTAACAAAAGATTAAGAACCACCTGCAGCTTTCAGATCATTACAACACATGTTCCACGAATCACTCGCCATGACTATGTCTATTGATGCCTCATCTTAAATCAAGATCAAAATTATTATAACAACCTCTCACAACTGTGTCCCATCAACAGAATATCGCTATACCATGCCGGCAAAAGAAACATACACAACTCTCTTCCATATCATACTCTACCCTCACTCCCAAGCTGAAACTTGTAAGAAACATCAATAAACAAAACAACCGTATATCTGTCAAAACTGAAACTCACAGGAAACAACAGCAAACAAAACAACAACTATGTATAACTGATATGTACTTTCGAGACTCGAATCGTAATCATCCCGCCTACTCCACCACAACCGGTGACGGCATCGCAACACCGTCACCAACAGCCACACTGCAGCGCGAAAATACCCGCATCACAACACGGAGTACCGTGCCCGGGTCACCACCCGAGGCACCAACACCACACCGATAGACATCGAAACTTACACAATCCCATAAAGACTGAATCAGTATAACTTCTCGGATAAGAAAACTTACTCAAATCCACTTTACTAAATCACCACGCAACATATTATATGAATTAGACAGATAAGAACCTCATGAATATCATCCCCCTACCATATCACGGAATAACATATATCATGAATACATACAAGTATAACTAGCCATGCCAGATTACTCAAATTATTACCTTTTTAAACATCATTCCACTAGGTTACCGTATCCAACATATATTACAGAACATTCAGATAACAGCTTTATAACTATCACACCATACCACTTCTCGTGAGATCAGAACCTCACACAAACATTTATATACATATTAGACCCGTAATGACATCCAACCAGTTAATCCTGATCACGTAAGTTACCATTTGATAAAGGTTACCTCTCGCCCGAGCTTAACTCATATGCCCCTCATACGCATTCCTCCATTCGCATAACCAACATCTTCTGCCATATATAACCATACAGCTAACACTCACTACTAGAAACCACCTCCTAAGACTATGTCTTATACTTCCTGTAATACCCCCATTTATTCAGGAGCCTTTAGCTAGACATTCCCAAATAAATAGGACTGTTACCATCTCGGTTTCCCGAGGTAGTGAGTACAAATTAAAGAGAACCAAAGTACTTTATTAAAACTTTACTACTCAACACTTTTATTACAACTTACTAAAACAGCTTAACTAAATAAATTACAAACTCGCAGCGGAAATAAATACAATTGAGTGATAAAATAACTAAGTGATCTATACTTCTAGGTAGTCTTGCCAAATCCTCACGCAAACTCATAAGCTCCCAAGTCAGCAAATCTTTAGTACCTGTCAAATCTGCTCCCCATAAAACGGTTCACCGCAGGTGTTCACGAATACACAGTCAACCGCGAGGTTGAGTAGGAATAAACTAAACAACAATAATAATAATCCAACCAAAATAAACATTCTTCAAATTCTCATCACTTCATCTGTACAATTCACTTACGTCTCTGGCAGTAGCACAACCCCCTTAACACCGTGCTATGCTCAACTGGCAGTAGTACTTGCGTACCATGCTCACCTGGCAGTAGTAATTACTTACTATGCACAACTATCTCTGGCAGTAGTAATTACTTACTATGCTCATCTGGCAGTAACGATTGCTCGCTATGCACAACTGGCAGTAACACCCTCCGTGTTATGCTCAACTAAATAATCAACTCTCCAACAATCCAATACTCAATGACAATCCCGTCTTACTGCTCAACCAAAAATTTAACATACTCAAATACTCTATTCCAATAATAAATCATAATTGTTAATCTTAGTCTCATCCACCGTCACATTTAAACATCCATTCACTTAATAATAAAAACCCCAGTTGAGTAGGAAATTCCTACCTTTTCAGCAATCCAATAAAATAGCAAAGCAATCCAATAAATAATGCTTCTCAACAATTCCGTCACCTAACATAAATAATAATTACAATTACTAATCTATACAATTAAACTAATTATATAATTAGTTATATACTAATTATGCTTCGATTATATTAGTTATATTTTACGTAAATTAATAATATAAAAACCCGTCACAACGACCCGTCTAACAATATTTAAATCCCACTTAACTCTTAAGAACACCAATTATAATAAAAGAAACAAAATATTATGGACGCATGACACACGGTTCAACCCGTGTTGATACCTCCCCGACAACCGGCTCAACTCCAGCCCACACACGACATCCCTAACCCCACACACCACCGTGGACCGCAGCCTCTCCAAACCCACTCCCCGGTGGAAACCAGCCGCCCAGACCAACACTCCAACATCCCCATAAAACCAGCCCTTCACCGCAACAACAAATACCCGACACAATGTACATACACGGCTTAGCCACCCAACACTACCACCAAACCACCACCATGGCAGCCCGTGGCCACCACCGTACCTAAGCACCACCAATAGCACCTCCCTCACGGCCCATAAACACCTGCACTCGACACAACAACAACTAACAACAACCAAACCGACACACTCCCCTGTTTTAATGAAACTCCGGTGAACGACCACGCTAACCACCACGCCACACCAGAATAATGCCACCACTAGAACCGCCTAACCCCCACGAACCCAACCAACCCAGGTTCGAGTCAAACAAGTCACGGGAAAGGGTATAGAATCGGTTTTAGCGTGCAAAACAACACCTTTTGCCCTAACTCGTAATTCCGGCCAACCACCGCGCAAAACACCTGAAACAACCACCCAAAACCACCCAGCACCGACGACCTATCACCCCGAGTTCCACCAACCCCGACCCGAGTCGGTTCGAGTCACAGCAAAGGGGTTAACCCGTGTTTTATGTGAAATCAACAACCATATAACCACCCACCAAAACCCCTTCGAAAACCCTCTTCCCCGCCGGTCTAAGGTGGTCCACGGGGGTCAAATAAGGTCTCTGGTGGTCCACGATCTCAACGATGGTCACGGCTTGTCCTATGGTGGTCTATTTTAGGAGTTATAATATGCTAAAGTGTATACATAAGATGGTCTGAAATATTACCTTGAGTCGATTAATTGATTTTGTTAATTCTTCTTTCTTTCCGCCTCCTAAAGCTTCTTCTTTTGATTTGTAATTAATTTCTCAGATTTAATAGGGTATTTATAGTGTAAGATTTAGAGAATACGAGGCTAATTAGGAAACTAAGTAACTTACCTTATTCTAATTAGTATAGGAATTATTATTATAATAATTATCATTATATTATTATTATTATTACATATGTTAATCTTACCATAAATGGGATTTCCTCATACAATTTTTACTAATTTATTATTTGCCATAACTTATTATCATCATTATTGATATAATTATTATTACTTTTATATATTATTATTTCCATATTATTATTAATTCCCGATATAAATCTGATTACACTCACACTAATTTAATAAATTTCGGCCCATATAATAATAGCACACGGCCCAAAGCACAAATATTAGCCAAACCCAATTCCCGACTTGAATTATTAATTTATTATTTAATTAACGTCTTACTTGTATTCATTATTAGAAATGTCATTTAATCAATTATTAAATTACATAAATTATTCTTATAAATTATTATTAAAATACGGAGTATTACAGTCTTCCCTCCTTAAAATGAACTTCGTCCCGAAGTTCGCCCACAACTACTACCACAACACACATAGACATTCTCATAACTAGCATCATCCAACAATTATGCATTTTACGATTATCAATCATGCCAATCTTATGACAAGATATCACAATAATAACTTAAAACACTCGTAGTATCACATTTCTTCCCCCTAAAAATAAACTTCGTCCTCGAAGTTCGGAATATCCAAAAACTAGAAACAACAATTCATTGTTGTAACACCACAAAATATTAAACACCCATTGTAATATAAAACAAGTATTACTTCCAACACGAATTAATGGTTAACTGAATACAAAATATTCGATTTACTTCCAAGTAGCAAAACCACAACTTAAACTAACTTTATTTAAACTATTGGCGAATACATTGCCAAAATAAGTAATAATCTATAACAAAATACACATAATTGTTTAGTTAATCTTTTCTTAATAATGGTATCTAACTTAAATATGGATGCAATTACGGTGAACATATATATATGGCTTAGGGCAACACATTCCGCATATCACTAGACATGGTAATCTACTTCACATAATCAACAACATCAAATATAAATGTGCAAGAAATAAGAAACAAAACTTATACTCTTCAAGGCTAGGAAAAACATGTTATAATTTCTAAAAATCTTTATTACATAAGAACATAATGAATTATTGAGAACATATACTTTTTAGAAAATACAGAAAGTTATTAAACCATGAGAAAAAGAATCAAGTCAAAAATTCAAAGGGTCAATTTATAATGCATTTTACAAGCTACTTGGTCGAAACAGAAATTTTACAGCAACTTGTCAGAAACTTAGGTCAAATTTTAAAAATCACCATAAATTGTCAAAATAGTTTCTTAAAACGTGGCTTACTAATTTAGATACATACATGAGTCTATTAAACAATGGCGTTGGAATTATAATAAATAATTATGTAGTTTTTAAATGGAAAATTTTACAAAAACATGGCGCGAAAACATCACTGTACAGGAATATTCTGACTACTGTCCACTAAAATATTTATTTGTCCTAAACCGTATATTATTTGAACATGAGACCAGTGGCATATGAAAGCTAACTCACAAGGGTATCACACATAAAAATGTCGGGCAAGAATTTTAAATCGACAGTAAATGGCAGCCAAAACAATCAAGCGATAAAATTTCGAGAAACCAACCAAAATCACAACAATTAATACTTCACATGTTAAATCATATTAACCCCTTCCACATACATGCCAACATATTTTCCCCATATCATCATGCTTATAACAATGCTTAAACAAATCATGTCACACGCCTCCTCCGTAAAATAAGGTTACGCCCCCGAAACCGCAATCATCAATGACAACAATATGTAACCAAGACAAACAAAATTCCTAAGAGAGATATACTATATTCATTTTAAATTACCCCACACTCTCAAGGTTACCGGTTCAAAAATGGAAGGGCCAGAAGTTTGGTGTGAGGGGCCCTACTCATCCAAGCCTTAAGGGGGCACCTAACTTTAGCGATTACATGTTATTACAATTTAACCAACCAAAACTTAATATAAAATAATTACAACTTGCAGCGGAAATAAATAAAGTGATAAAATATTCTATGTGGTCTAGACTTGTAGGTAGATTGGCCAAGTCTTCACGCATTCCCACAAGCTCCCAAGTCAGCTAATCTTTAGTACCTGTCAAATCTGCTCCCCATAAAACGGTTCAACGCAGGTGTTCACGAATACACAGTCAACCGCGAGGTTGAGTAGGAATAAACTAAACAACAATAATAATAATCCAACCAAAATAAACGTCCTTCAAATTCTCATCACTTCATCCGTACAACTCACTTACGTCACTGGCAGTAGCACAACTCCCTTAACACCGTGCTATGCTCAACTCAACAACTGGCACTAGTACTTTTGTACCATGCTCAACTGGCAGTAGTACCCCCTGTACTATGCACAACTGGCAGTAGTAATCACTTACTATGCACAACTATCTGGCAGTAGCAATCACTTGCTATGCGCAACTGGCAGTAACAATCACTTGTTATGCGCAACTGGCAGTAACACACTCCGTGTTATGCTCAATTGAATAATCAACTCTCCATACCAAATATAACCCAACACCAAAAACTCAATAAAAATCCCGTCTTCATCTCAACCAACATCTTAACATACTCCATTACTCTACTTCAATAATGAATCACAATATTAACATTAATCTCGTTAACCGTCACAATTAAATATTCATTCACTTAACAATAAAACCCGAGTTGAGTAGAAAATTCCTACCTGGCAAGCAATTTCGAATAATGCAATCTACTAAAAATATTCTTCAACAAACCCGTTCACAAGTCCGTCACCTATAGATAAATATTTTTATAATTTAAGGATTAATTATCCAATACATTATTGTAGGCACGGAAATTTTATTAAAGTGCCGAGAATAAAAGAAATAAAATTATTTTAAGTTAATATCGAATTTTAGCTTAATTTAATAATATTTGTCCCGTTTAATAGAATCCGGATCGATCCATATTGCAAATTGGGTTATTTGGGCTCTAAAGCAAATAATATGGTCAATTGGGCCCAAAAGAGAAGTCAAGCTCACAATGAAAGCCCAAAATTCAAGTCCATTACCAAGGGAGAAATCTCTATAAATAAGAAACTTCTCCACCATTTCAAGGGGAGAAAAATCACTTTTACAAGAGAGAAAAATCATTTGTCAAAGTGAAGAAAAAGGAAACATCAAATGCTCTCAACTTCTCTCTACAAATCTCATCAATCAAATTGAAGCATCGAAGAGAGATTCAAGTCAACGCGACCCTCTCAAGAAGCTCAAATCAAACTCAAACCAAACTCAAGCATCGAAGGGAGATTCAAGTCAACGCGACCCTCTCAAGAAGCTAAAGTCAAGCAAGCGAGCCTCGTAGATCGTAGACTCGTACCTTTAATATTGTTGTAGAATCAGTGGATAAAATAGAGGTTGTATACATAACTTTCTGATATTATATAAACTCATTTGTCTATCTGTTTTGTGTTACAGTTTTATTGCAATACAAAATTTGTTGTTACAAATTTTTGGTGAACCCGACATGAAAACCTCTACATCTCATCTCTACAACAAGTTAACTTCAAGAACAAGGATGTCTTCCAACACATCAAGCACACCTTCAAGAACTTATACATCAATCCTCAAAGGATCTCCTAGTGTTGCACCTTCATCAAGCATGACCTCAATTGGTGTTTCTACAAGAAGAATGGCAAAGAAGGCTGCTATCAATGCTGCTGCTGAAAGCTTGCGCACCGCTCATGTTCCTAAAAGGCCTCGTAAGTACTCAATTGCATCCATTGCTACTGCTGCAACTTCTATAATAAACAAGGCTTCATCTCCACAAAAGGAGAGCAAGGAGTTCAAAGCTAATAGTGATTCATCCCCTCGCAAGGTGAAGAAAGCAATGCCAAAGAAGAAGGAGGAAGCTTCAACCCCTATTTTTGAATCAGTCATGGTTGTTGGTGGCTCTAGTCTTGAAGAACAAATGGAGAATGTGAACAAGCTCCTTGAGAAGATGATGCAAGAAAATGAAGAGAAGAATAGGAGGATTGAAGAACTTCAAAGGGAAATGGAAGAGCTTCGTAACAAGGACAACTCAAGCCATCATGATACTGAAGATGAGGAAGAAGAAGAAGATGATAAGAAGGATGGTGAGAAGCCCCCTAAAAATGATCTTAGTGCCTACACCGAGAAGAAACTTCAAGACTTGATAGCCAACACAATCAAGAGCCAGTTAGGTGAAGGTTCCTCTAGCAGTCTTCGATATGTGAAGCCCTACACAAAGAGGATCGATGTCTTACGCATGCCTGCTAGATATCAACCCCCCAAGTTCCAACAGTTCGATGGAAAGGGTAACCCCAAACAACACATTGCTCACTTTGTGGAGACATGCAATAATGCCGGGACAGATGGAGACTTGTTAGTGAAGCAGTTTGTTCGTTCCCTCAAGGGCATAGCTTTCGATTGGTATACGGATTTAGGTTCTGAGTCGATCGACAGCTGGGACCAAATGGAGAACGAGTTCATGAATAGGTTCTACAGTACAAGGCGTATAGTGAGCATGAGTGAGCTAACCAAAATAACCCAATGGGAAGATGAAGCTGTTGTGGAATACATCAACCGTTGGCGCGCACTAAGTCTAGAGTGCAAGGACCGTTTGAGCGAGACTTCAGCAGTTGAAATGTGCATCAATGGAATGAAGTGGGACCTCCTATACATCTTGAATGGGAACAAGCCAAAGAGCTTCCAAGACTTGGCAACACGTGCTCATGATATGGAGATAACGATCAATGCTCGAAATAAGACAACGTCATCTTCCTCTAAGCCCACTGGCGAGAAGAAAGAGTTCAAGAAATCCGACAAGGGTTCTAAGGGCTCGTCCAAGGAAGCTATGACTGTTACCACGAGTGAAACACCCGTCAAAATCTATGCAAAGCCTAAGTATGACAAAAAGAAAGAGATATACACCAAGGACTTCAAGCGTGATAAACCAACACTAAAGGACTTGCAGAACAAGAAGTATCCATTCCCAGACTCAGATCTTTCAGGCATGCTCGATGATCTGTTGGAAAAGAGGGACATTCAGTTGCCAGAATCAAAGCGCCCCGACCAAGCAAACAAGACGGCGGATCCAAACTATTGTCGTTATCATCGTTTAGTTAGTCATCCCCTTGAGAAGTGCATAACCCTCAAAGAAAAGATTATGCAATTAGCAAAATATGGGAAAATCATCTTGGATCTTGATGACACTGTGACAACAAATCACACCAGCGTGACGATTGAATGACTTGAAGGGCCAACCATGGAGGTTTCGAATGTGATAGTCCCTCATAAGCAAGAAGAAATATGTGTGCTTCAATTTGGAAGTCTTGAACCCGTAGCTTTTCGAGTGCAAAGGTCAATATCACTGCCACAGAAGACAACTGAAAGTGCGACTGCAACCATGGAGGCCATCAACGATGATGATAATGAAGGTTGGACATTGGTGATGCGAAAAAAGCCAAGGAAGCAAGTGAAACCTCAAAATCAACAACCTCCACCACGAAAGAGAAAACAAACTAAGAGGAGGGGATCAAATCGTTCGAAAGGTAAAAAGAAATCAAAGAAGGTGATCAAATCACATGTCTTTCCAGTTGATTTGCTAGAACAACAACCACCAACTCCTGTCATTCTGGAGGAGTGTTTCTCAAAAGGTTATCTCAACGAAGTTACTGTCAATACTATCGCAGTTACTGATGAAAATGAAGGAGATGAACAAAAAGATGGTGTTTCAGATCCCGCATCGTTCGAACATTCAAGTCAATCCAAAGACACCAAAGTGCTGGCCGTTCTTGATGCTCTTCTGAAGCGCATGGGATGGAAGCAAATTTATCACCTTCCTAAGGAGATGCGTCAACAAGTTGTCCAAGCTCTTCAGAATCCGGAGTTATACGAAGAAAAGGTAAAAGACGCAGGGGAGCCTGCAGAGCGAGAAAATAAATGTGTATCTTGCAACACCGCCTTATCATTCTCTGATGAAGATTTGTTGCTTGGATCAAAGCTCCACAATAGGCCTTTGTATGTGTCAGGCTATATAAGAGGCAAGAGGGTGAACCGTATCTTAATCGATGGAGGGTCTGGTGTAAATCTCATGCCGAAGGCAACCATGGTTGAGTTAGGCATTACGATGAATGAGTTATCCAGTAGTCGAACAATAATTCATGGCTTCAACCTGAATGGCGAGCGTGCTGTTGGCATAATTCGTGTGAATCTTAGCATGGAGGATTTATCTTCTGACACCTTATTTCATGTTATTGATGCAAAGACCTCGTTCAAGTTATTGTTAGGTCGGCCCTGGAAGCATGAGAATGGTGTAGTTGCTTCAACTCTCCATCAATGTCTAAAATATTATCGTGGAGGTGAAAGAAAGATCGATGGTGATGTCAAGCCTTTTTCTAAGGTCGATTCATTCTTCGCGGATGCAAAGTTCTTCGAGGAAAATGGCACTTCAAGTGAATTCTTACCATCCACTATTTCATCAATTGGGAAGAGAGGCAAAGAAAAAGTTGCGAACTCTCCAAATACTTCTGGCAATGATGTTAAAATGGAAGTGGGTCAAAGTAGCCAATCGAAAAGCAACGAAAAAGTCAGACATGTCGAGGAAGCTAAGGAAGAAGATCCACAAAAGAATGCAACTCCGGTGCTTCGGTACATTCCAAAGTCACGACGCAAGGAAGGTGAAAGTCCTTTCGCAGAATATCAAAGCTCAAAGACAATGACCAAAGAGAAAGTTAAGTCCAACAATGTAGTCAAGCAAGAGTGGATGGTGAAGCTTGTCACCCCTCTGCCTAGCACGGTTGAAAAACAAGTTGTGAGATACGCTCCTACGGGGTTCGTCCCATCATCAATCAAATCGTCCCAGAGTCTAGAAAAGGGGGTGTTCAACTCCAATGCATATAAGTTGTTGGCTAAAGCTGGATATGACTTTGAAAATCCCACTCCCTTGGGCAAAGTTATCAATGTTGAGCCTTATGGCTTGAACGAAACTCAAAAGAAGCTTTTTAAGGAAGAGGGGAGCTTCAGTGCTTCCAAGGTTGGTTTAGGCTATGAATCTCCTTCACCTATAAAGATTATGTTGTGAAATGTGTCCTCAACAATAGTGCGATCACATGATTTAAATATCATTATTAAAAATCTCATTTTAATGAATACAATTGGGAAGTAATTTTTTTATGTCAATGGTCAACATATATCGGTAATGATTGGTGACTAGAGTTTGACATTACGATCGTGTGACGGTGGTGATCGATTGACCCCTAGGTCATACCTAAAGGGGAATACTCTTAATTGATTATTTAATTAATCGTATAACGTTACGAGTTAATTAAATTATTTGAAAATTGACGGACGATTTTGGAAGTAAAATTTACGTATCAAATTGAAATGTGATTAAATGAGATACGGTCTGAGTAATTGAATTGTATCATTACTCGGATGAAATAATTGTTTAATGTAACAATTAAATTTGAATGAATTGTTATAAATACAAACTGTTGTGATTTATAAATTGGTAAAATTTTTGGTACAAGTAATTATGATATTACTAAGTCGATTTTTGTATGTGACGTATTTTTGATAATACGTTGATTTTTAATATGTTAAAAATACATAACAAATTTATGTCACATATGACATGTGACATATTGACAATTGATAAAAATAATATGGAATCCATATTATCAAATGGACCGAAATTACAAGAAGAGGGTTAAGCTAATTAATTGTTTAATTAGTAGCTAAACATAATGATTGTTTTGCTTTAGTAGCCATGCATGCCTATGGTGCATTGTGAAGACAAATGAGCCCATGCATTGGCTCCTTTCCACCTCCTCTTGGCCGGATTTTTAGAGAAGAAAAATCACTTGGTTTTTCCTCTTATATTTTAAATATACACTATAATGTTATGGGTGTATTTTCATTCACTTGTTCATCCAAAAATGAGTATTCTAGAGAGATAAAAAGCTCTCTACTTCTTCCTCCATAATACCGAAATATATAAGTGTTTTATAAATATTTTGGTTCAATTTTCTACCTAGATTAATATTATACTAGCTCAAATAATATTAATTAGATTAAGAGAAAGCCTTGGGTATAAAGCTTAGGGAGAGATCTTATACTTAGATCTTGTTCATCCATAAGGAAAAGCTCAAGAACAAGAGAGAAAGGTGATCTCTCTTGTGCCCAATATAACCGAAATCATCATTGTAAGGACATGATTTCTCCTCTATATTATTATTGTTTGCATGCATAAAATCCGTTTTAATTTTATGACAAATTAATTAGACATATATGAGTATGTTAGTATGTATATAGATCTACATTTCCTTCAATCGGTATCATGAGCCACGGTTGTTTGCATGCAAATTGGTTAAAAGTTTTTCCGAGTTATAAGAATAACAAATAAAACTTGTAAAATTTGTGTTATTATGATATATCACGAAATTATTACATGCATGTTAATATTTCTGGTCCTAAAATGTTTTAGGATATTTTGGTTAATTTTTCGGATTTTTTATTGTTCATAATTTACAATAATGGCATTTAAATGTGATTTTATGAGTAAAAATGTCATTTTTGGTCTAAAAATAGCTATACTTCGAATTTTTCATTGATTTTTGGATATGTTGTGACACATATTATTTTGAGATAACCTGTAAATTTTCATAATTTTTGGACTTGTTATGCTCGAAAAATGAATTTTTCATTATTAAATTCGGATTTAAGTGAAAAATAGGTTAATATGAGTTAAATTTCGAATCTGGTCATAGTTTTTTAATATGTTGTCACATGCAATTTTACAAGATGTGTGTAAAATAATTGGCTATAAAGAAGTCTTTTAGCATGATTTATGAATTTTTGAAGAAAAATAGCATAAATAGTGACATTATTAGTGGAAAATTAATAAAACATAATCTATGACTTAGGAAAAACGTCTAATGTTTCATTTTATTATCTTTTTCAGATCTAAAATTGAAAAGTTAATGAAAATAATTTTTTCCATGTTTTTATGATTATTTTATTAAAATCGATAAACCGCAACATTGTTTTTCCGGAAAAATTTCGAAATTTTTAACCTAAGATTTTTAACATTATGAGTGTCATGGAAACTTTCCAGAATGTTCATGAGTTTAAATTTCAAATTTTGAATTTATTTGAAATTTTGTGGTTTATTTGAAGTTTAATAGCTTGTTTTTGTAATTTTTAGTCCATTTATGAACAATTTTATAAAATATGGGTTAATTATGGTCAAATTATTAGTGAAGACTATATTTTGAGTCCTAAGTGGTTAGGGTAATTAACTTATGCATAAATATGAGTTTATGTATTTTTGTGATTATAAAATGTTGAAATCACGCAAATCCGTAAAAACCGAGTAATATACGATATTGGCTAATTAAAAGGCGATTTAGCATAAAATTGAGCATGTTCATACATATTATAATGCTGCATTTTCTTTATGATTGTCATAATTTTAATTTATGTAATTTTGAATTATGTAATTTTACTTAGTATGGCCTTAGATTTAATTGGTATTTCCCGAAATGTATGGGAATATCGATTCGGTTGTAATTTTTTTTTTTTGTGATCTCGTATCACCGTTTTGTAATTTAATAGATTTATTTTATTTTAGTTACAAATGTATAATAGGAAATTATGTAATTTATTATGTAATTTTATTTATTCTCGGAGTTCCCAAAGACGGATTTCTTTAAGAATGGCGATACATAAAGACGGTGTTACCTCGAGATGCGTGTCACAACCGAAGTTCAAGGGACCAATGGAGTTGGTTTCCGAAATGTAATAGTTAAATAGTTTTTCTATTTTAGGAAAGGCCATACTAGGATTTATTTATTTATTTTTATGCTTGCATTTTATTTTATGTCACATGCATTGCTAAATCGCCATAACTAAACATGCATTATCTTTTATCGAGTTTATCGACCGTGTCAATTAGAATTATCGTAGTGCACCGCTTTAGTTCACTTAAAACGTGATAGATAATAAATTGACATGACCTCTCGCTAAAACAATCAATTGAGACATAGCCTTACCAAATAGTAGAAACCATGAAAACCTATTTCGTGAGGGAGTGCACTAGGCCACACCGGGGTACAAACCTTGTTACGTAGGGGAAGTGGGTGATGAATGTTAATCCACCGAATTCATGTTGATAAGGGATGTATCGGCCACACCGTGCCCAAGTTAATGTGGGTTTGGATCATGGACACATTTATTCGAAATTTGGATTGAACTCAACAAAAGTATTTGATAAGGGATGTATCGGCCCCACCGTGCCCTTGTCGATGTGTTTTGGGCTAAAGATAATTGTTAATGTAATATTATCGACCAAGAGTTCTAAAAGTAGAATCGATTAAACGTTAATCCACCGAGTTATATTGATAAAGGATGTATCGGCCCCACCGTGCCTAAGTCAATATGAATTTGGGTCTTGGAATCATTTATCATAGTTGGGTAGAGGTCACTATGTAAATGCTTTACTTGTTGTTTACAAGTATTAATAAAACGATAAATGTTAAGTTTTCCACTATTCCGTTTTTATATTGTTCTATTTCTTTACCACAATTCATATACGATATCATTTCGATTTTGATTCAAATCTCCATTAAAACATCGTAACCAAAGACAAAATTTGATTTTTCTTCTTAAGACCTCAAATTAACCATTGCTAAGGATCTCTTGTAAAGAGTATAGATTAAAGTTATTCATTATCAAACAGGTTTTTGATTCTTGACCAACACATCTACTTACAATGGATTGTTTTTCATATACTTAATTGAATTAAGTACCTTGAAGCGATAAATTATTTTGGTAATTAGTTTTGTCAAGAATTCGTAATTGACCAAAATAACGCAACCACCTCAATGAAAGTTTTTAAGACTAAAACGAACAAATGAAGAGTGTTCTTCATGAATTCAATTTTGCTTCTCAAAGCAAAGACTCATTGAAATGAGTGGGAGCATTCTCTTAAACCGTTAAGATGAGAACGAGGTTTAAGAAGTAAGGATTATAATGGAATTGATACAAGGTAATGTTAAAAGTAAAGTTGTTGAGAATAGCGATACTAAACCTATCAATCCCGACCGAAAAAAAGTTTCCATTGTTTTAAATGTTGGACACAAGAAAGGAAACTACCCCAAATTATTGAAGAATCAACAAATTAGTTGTGGGACATCTAATAGGATCTTCTTCTTTAAATGTTTATATGATTGACATAAATTTTGCTAGTACCACTTCGTCAATATTTGAAACCGGTGGTGGTTTACATCGTTGTACTTGATACATAGAATGATTAGAATATGACGACTAGCAACATTAATGTCGACAGATAGAGTAATTGTGTACTCAATCTAGTTTTTTGATTTAAAGTGGTACTTAATTGTGACTATTAAGTGCATAAACTCTAAATAAGAATATAAAATTGTTAAGAGACAAAAGAGGTTTCACTTTTGTGACCCTATACACCACGATTTGATGTATGGCTAGCCCTTTATCAAGGTGATTATATTCTAAACCAAACTAGAATGACATATCATGTAGATGATGTAAGATTCAAATTGGTAACCCAAGATTAAACCTTAAATTTTGGAATGATGAACGCAAAGAGTTATCGAGTACTCTTGAACCATTAGATTGTTAATGGTATATGCGTATCTTGTATTCAAAGCAAGATGTCTCATGCCTTTTGGTTGAAAAGGAGATCGAGGTTGTAAATCATTGATCCAAAATAGGTTAATCATTTTCTTTACCAACGATTTAAGTTTACGCTAATGTGTTCACTTAATAAGGTAAATAGAGAAATCTTTGAAGAGTTCAAAGAAGCACGATTTAGTCGTGGTGGGATTATCAAAGTAAAGACTTTGATATAAGCCAAATGAAATATGATATAGCATCACAAGTTAATCTCTCTTAGCACACATCATGGAATAATGTGTGGTTGGATATGAATTCAAACGCTATTCGATAAGGTTTGAACTTCAATCAAATTACTTTGAGTTACTTGATCCTTTTGGGGATTTTATCATTTTTGTCTAAATTATTTTTCCACTAAATCGAATCATATGAGATATGAAATGGTAAGGGTACCATGGCTGTAAGTTTTCACAAGAAACAAATGCTCATTTTTCCCCTTTCCAATTATCACGAGCACGACGGGTTTGCGGCTCATGAAGCTGTCTTTCTAAAATACAAGTTTATTTCTAGAAGACAGAGTGGGAGAAAATTATTCAAGAGCCACAAAGAATGTTATGTCGCAAGAAACTGGTATTTCTTGGCTACATGAGACGTTTTGTGTAAAATATTGTTTCTTTAAAACCTAGGAGGTTAAATTCGTCACCTGTTAAAAATGATGAATTCATGCTACTTTTAAGAAAGAAAAGTGCTTATAACTTACAAAAGAAATTGTTTGATTCAAGTTGATTACTTCTAGAAAGTAATGAACATATGACTTACATAAGAGTGTTTAAGTCACAACTCAATACAAGGCTTAAAGTCATGAAAATCCGAATCAAAAGGGCTTGATTAGTGACAAAGGGTTTTGCACTAATAAAGAGAGATTTCAAGGTTGATTGGTTGCAAAGGGTTTTTACACCAATTGAAATGCTTAAGTCTATTTGGATCTTCTTAGGGATTGTGTTTCATTATTATGAAATACATAGCGAGTGAATCTAAAACCCACTTCTTCAATAGAAGGAATGTATTCAATACATGTCTTGAGTTTAGTAGATTCTTGCAATCCTAAGATAGTGTGAAACTTAAGAGAGGGTCTTAAGTAGGACATCAATCAGTTAGAATCAACATTTTTGATCATGTGATAAAACATTTCTCGATAAGTCGAGAAGTTGTGTTTATACATGGAGTTTAGTGGGAGTTACGGAAATTTTAATTAGTCCGATATGTGGATGACATATTGATCATTGAGAATAATTTAAGACTTTTGGAGTATTATAATACATCTTGAATATCCGGATTTATGAAGATAAATCCACATGATATTAGCGTCAGTAAGAAGTCTTATGTTGATAAGATTCATGACTAGTTCAATTAAATTGAACATATTTGATTGATTCCATTTGCTTCCGCTGCCGGATCAATTAAATGAGTAATGATGTATAACACTTCATATACTTTGAGTATGATGCATTGTTTTCAAAATCGAATTTAAGTAATCTTTGCCAAGTAAGCCATAAAGATTACCCTTAAGTGCATGCAGAAGCATTAGGGAAGTAAAGCAAAGTGTTTATGATGCAATTTTGTGTAAGGATGTTACACAAGTGACAATTGACAATTGAGATTGCGCATGGTTTCCGACAAAACCATAATCAAAACACATTAGGATGGTTAAGATACCATTGTGGCAATGTTAATTAAGAAGTAGATTTTCTAGAATCGTTCTAGGCAATAAAGAACAATGAGAGATATTTATAACGGAAATTGAGTACACTTGCGATCATGAGATGTGCAAGAAGGATGAGTCCCGCACACTGTGAAAACAGTGGGAGCTATTCTTAGGCTAGAGGGCCTATGTCTTGATTGGATTCCAACACGTACTCAGAAAGTTTTGTAATGCAAATGTATACATTACAAAGGAAAACGAGTATGTAGTGAGGTTGAGTAAGGTACAAGAAATTGATAAAACCTACTAACCAAAGCCTTCTCAAAGGCTAAACATGATGAGGCATGTCATTTCAATTGAATTGAAATGAACAACTACGTACAAGATCAAATTAGATTATAGAACATGAAATAGTAATCAGGCATTGACTATTCATATGTGATAATCGCATTTGTCGTTCGAGTTTTACTTTAAAAACTCTTTTATTATACTTTGTTACATCCAAACGGGTTGTAGAGACAATTGAACCCCGTTAAAGTGAACACGGATTAACATAGTATTCACCCATAGTCACTTGTATGAGGTGACGTCTCGAAGTGACTAGAGTGTGATGCGATTGATGGCAAGTTCAAGTGCCATAGAGTCATGTGAGATGACTAGTCGATCACATAGGCAGACTGTTAGGAACTTTTTGTCGGGCCTAATGACCGCTTATAGAGTTCTGGCAAATTTATATAGCCTGGTCGTGGCGAGAGCTGCTATAGTATTCAAATGAGTCGATTCTTTTGACTAAAGACTATTCACCTAAGATGGCTCAGTTACAGATTAACTTTGATTTGTGTTACTACGACCTTCGTAAATGGGGTCAAATGGGCATATTTTGGGTTATGATGGCTGTGGCTAGTCGAAGGGAATGAGTGCGATAGGAATTGTCCATCCCCTTGTCAGGGTTAAAACAATATCTCAGGGCCACTCGAGGAGTAATGAACTGGAAATGCGTGGCCACGCTCGGACAGTATCCAGAGTGGATAAATCCGGTCAAACAGTTATTCTCCAGATCGAGGAAACCACTCTCGATATGATCACTTGCAAGTACGACCTGAAAGACACCTTGCATTGAGTGGGAGATAGTAATAGGACAAGAGAATTGGTGATGCACACTTGTCGAGGACAAGTGGGAGATTGTTGTGAAATGTGTCCTCAACAATAGTGCGATCACATGATTTAAATATCATTATTAAAAATCTCATTTTAATGAATACAATTGGGAAGTAATTTTGTTACTGTCAACTGGTCAACATATATCGGTAATGATTGGTGACTAGAGTTTGACATTATCGTCGTGTGACGGTGGTGATCAGTTGACCCCCTAGGTCATACCTAAAGGGCAATACTCTTAATTGATTATTTAATTAATCGTATAACGTTACGAGTTAATTAAATTATTTGAAAATTGACGGACGATTTTGGAAGTAAAATTTACGTATCAAATTGAAATGTGATTAAATGAGATACGGTCTGAGTAATTGAATTGTATCATTACTCGGATGAAATAATTGTTTAATGTAACAATTAAATTTGAATGAATTGTTATAAATACAAACTGTTGTGATTTATAAATTGGTAAAATTTTTGGTACAAGTACTTATGATATTACTAAGTCGATTTTTGTATGTGACGTATTTTTGATAATACGTTGATTTTTAATATGTTAAAAATACATAACAAATTTATGTCACATATGACATGTGACATATTGACAATTGACAAAAATAATATGGAATCCATATTATCAAATGGACCGAAATTACAAGAAGAGGGTTAGGCTAATTAATTGTTTAATTAGTAGCTAAACATAATGATTGTTTTGCTTTAGTAGCCATGCATGCCTATGGTGCATTGTGAAGACAAATGAGCCCATGCATTGGCTCCATTCCACCTCCTCTTGGCCGGATTTTTAGAGAAGAAAAATCACTTGGTTTTTCCTCTTATATTTTAAATATACACTATAATGTTATGGGTGTATTTTCATTCACTTGTTCATCCAAAAATGAGTATTCTAGAGAGATAAAAAGCTCTCTACTTCTTCCTCCATAATACCGAAATATATAAGTGTTTTATAAATATTTTGGTTCAATTTTCTACCTAGATTAATATTATACTAGCTCAAATAATATTAATTAGATTAAGAGAAAGCCTTGGGTATAAAGCTTAGGGAGAGATCTTATACTTAGATCTTGTTCATCCATAAGGAAAAGCTCAAGAACAAGAGAGAAAGGTGATCTCTCTTGTGCCCAATATAACCGAAATCATCATTGTAAGGACATGATTTCTCCTCTATATTATTATTGTTTGCATGCATAAAATCCGTTTTAATTTTATGACAAATTAATTAGACATATATGAGTATGTTAGTATGTATATAGATCTACATTTCCTTCAGATTAGTGCTCAACGAAAATTAGATGCATTATCCTCTCAGTGCATCACACCTGAAGAAATGGCAGAAGATGAAAGTACAAATGACACAACATCGCCAACACTCTCTGTCTTCGATCGGATTCGACCACCTGCAACAAGAGTGGCTCCTTCTGTGTTCGATAGATTAAGGGGGCATAGTTCGTCACAACAAGAAATGCCTTTAAGGAATCGCTTTTCTATCTTCAAGAGATTGGGTGTTCAAAATAATGCCACTTGTGCTTGTCAGTCACGTACCTCATCACATTTGAAGAAGAAAGGATCAGTGCTTAAACGTTTGGGAGCTCCATGTCGTTCGGTGTTTGATCGTTTAAAAGACCCCAAAGGGATTAAAGATCATAAGCAATCACATCAAGCCTCAACAAGTCAAAGTAAAGAAGAGGTGAAAGTTAGCGATGATCTCAGAAGTGTTGTCCCTTCCAGAATGAAGCGCATAGAAGTGGTGGACATAGTGCAAGCGCAACCCCTCAAGGTAAAAAGGCACGTTGTGGTCCTTACAAATCAAGAGAAGTCATCATCTTTCCAAGCAAAGTGGAAGTCGCGACTTGGTGAAGCCTCAACAACACCGAGTGCAAGCAACAAAGAAGAGTTGGAAGATAAAATAATGACATCTTATCACATCACCGTAGAGGAAGTCCCTGATGCTAGTGAAGAGATTGAAGTTGATGAGGCTCCGGCATTGCTAGAGGACGGGGGGCAATCAACTGTCGATGACTTAAAGGAACTCAATTTAGGTACTTCGGAGGACCCTCGACCAATATATGTTAGTACTCTTCTTACAGAGAAGGAGGAGAATGAATACTTCAAGCTTTTAACTGAGTACAAAGATGTCTTTGCTTGGAGTTACAAGGAAATGCCAGGATTAAGTCCTAAAGTCGCAATGCATCGTTTGGCAGTTAAGAAACGTGTAAGTCCTAAGAAGCAGCCTCAGCGACGTTTCAGGTCAGACTTGATTCCTGAGATTGAGAAAGAAGTCAACAAACTCATTGAAGCTGGTTTCATTCGAGAGGTAACATACCCAACATGGATTGCTAACATCGTGCCAGTAAGAAAGAAGAATGGCCAGTTACGCGTGTGTGTAGATTTTCGGGATCTCAATAATGCTTGCCCAAAAGACGATTTCCCTTTGCCAGTGACAGAGCTCATGATTGATGCAACAACTGGACATGAAGCTCTTTCCTTCATGGATTGCACGGCAGGATATAATCAAATTCTTATGGCACCTGAGGATCAAGAGGCTACTGCATTTCGTACTCCGAAGGGGATCTTTTGCTACAAAGTTATGCCATTTGGTCTCAAGAACGCAGGAGCAACATACCAACGTGTTATGCAAAGGATATTTGATGACATGTTGCACAAAACAATTGAGTGCTATGTTGATGATGTTGTGGTTAAGTCTAAGAAAAGAGGAGACCATATCAACGACCTTCGTACCGTCTTTGAAAGACTACGAAAATGTCAACTCAAGATGAATCCGCTCAAATGTGCCTTTGGAGTTACTTCGGGAAAATTCTTAGGATTTGTGGTACGACACATAGGAATTGAAGTTGATCAATCAAAGATCCAGGCCATTCAAGAAATGCCAGAGCCTAAAAATTTGAAGGAGCTTCGTGGTCTACAAGGTCGTTTAGCTTACATTCGCAGGTTCATCTCTAACCTTGCGGGATGCTGTCAGCCATTCAGTCATCTTATGAAGAAGGATGCTATATTTCAATGGGATGATAAATGTCATAATGCCTGTGAAAGTATTAAAAAGTACTTGTCATCTGCGCCTGTGTTGGAGGCACCAGTTCCAGGAAGGCCTCTTATCCTCTACATCGCAGCACAAGAACGTTCACTGGGGGCATTATGCGCTCAAGAGAATGAATATAAGAAGGAGAGGGCTATCTATTACCTAAGTCGAACTTTGGTGGGAGCTGAACTAAATTACTCTCGAATCGAGAAAATATGCTTGGCTTTGGTTTTCGCAATTCAAAAACTAAGGCACTACATGCAGGCACATACTGTCCATGTAATTTCAAAGGATGATCCTATCAAGTATATACTCTCAAGGCCAGTCTGGTCCGGTCGTCTAGCAAAGTGGGCGGTTCTACTCAAACAGTATGACTTGGTCCATGTGCCTCAAAAGGCAGTCAAAGGGCAAGCTTTAGCTGACTTCCTTGCTGATCACCCAGTCCCCGCGAAATGGGAACTTCAGGATGATCTTCCTGGTGAAGAGATATTCTATGTGGATGTACTTCCGCCATGGCAAATGTATTTTGATGGTGCAGCATGATGTGATGGAGCCGGAGCTGGTGTTGTATTCTTGTCTCCCGAAGGTCATGTGTTGCCTTACTCCTTTGTGCTCACTGAATTATGCTCAAACAATGTGGCCGAGTATCAAGCTTTAATCTTAGGCCTTCAGATGGCGATTGAAATAGGGGTCAAGGATTTAGACATTTTTGGAGATTCCTTGTTGGTGGTCAACCAAGCCCTTGATGAATTCGAAGTGAAGAAGGATGATCTCATTCCCTACCATCAATATGCAATCCAGTTACTTAACAAGTTGGATTGTGTTCACATTGGACATGTGCCAAGGAGTGCCAATAAGTTGGCTGACGCGCTTGCTAATCTTGCAGCCACTTTGGCACTGGGGGCAGAGGAAGTCACGACAATTCCAGTTTGCAACCGTTGGGTAGTACCGCCGCTAGAAGGAGGAGAAATTGTAGAGTCATCTAACATGATTAGTGTTTACCAAGTCGATAATGATGATTGGCGGCAACCTATCATCGATTTCTTGGAACATCAAAAGCTTCCTGATGACCCTAGACATAAAGTAGAGATTCGTCGTCGTGCTCCAAGGTTCATATATTATAAGGGAACACTTTACAGACGATCATTCCTCGGGCAATGGCTAAGATGTCTTGGCGAAACTGAAGCTTCCGAAGCCATGTACGAAGCTCATTCGGGTGTTTGTGGCGCTCATCAATCCGGTCCAAAGCTTCATGATCGTGTGAAAAGAATGGGGTACTATTGGCCAACCATGGTGCAATATTGCATGGACTTCGTGAAGAAGTGTGATGCTTGTCAGTTCAATGCAAATTTCATACATCAACCTCCAGAACCCTTGCATCCTACCATTTCGTCATGGCCCTTTGAAATGTGGGCACTAGATGTTGTAGGACCTATCACTCCAAAAGCATCAAATGGGCATGAATACATCCTCGCTGCAACAGATTATTTCTCAAAGTGGGCAGAAGTTGTGAGTGTATGTGAAGTAAAAAAGGAAACTGTTGTTGATTTCATTCGCACTCAAATCATCTTTCGGTATGGTGTACCACAACGCATCATAACTGATAATGGCAAGCCGTTCTTTAACAACTTGATGAGTAGTCTCGCTGAAAAGTTCAAATTTAAACAATACAAGTCTTCCATGTATAATGCTCCGGCAAATGGCTTAGCTGAAGCTTTTAATAAGACACTATGCAATTTGTTGAGAAAAGTGGTGGCGAAGTCAAAGCATGATTGGCATGAGAGAATCGGTGAGGCATTGTGGGCCTATCGTACTACATACTAGACACCCACTCAAGCAACCCCGTATGCGTTGGTGTATGGAGTTGAAGCCGTGTTGTCATTAGAACTTCAAATTCAATCTTTAAGAGTTGCCATTCAGGAAGAGCTTACAAGTGATGACAATGACAAGCTGCGCTTGGAAGAGTTGGAAGCTTTAGATGGGAAAAGGTTGCAAGCACAACAAAAGCTACAGTGTTATCAAGCACGGTTGTCACGCACATTCAACAAAAAGGTGCGCCCTCGATCTTTTCAGGCAGGAGACTTGGTGCTCGCGGAAAGAAGGCCGATCATTACTTCTCACAAACCTAAAGGCAAGTTCACTTCCAAGTGGGATGGGCCATATGTCATGAAAGAGGTATACACCAATGGTGCTTATAAGATTGTTGATGAAGACGGTGTTCATGTAGGGCCGATCAACGGAAAATTCTTGAAGCGCTACTACTCCTAAGCAAGAGGCTAAATTGCAATACTCCTAAGCAAGAGGCAAAACTGCAATACTCCTAAGAAAGAGGCTAAACTGCAATACTCCTAAACATGGGGCTAAACTGCATAAGCTCCTAGGCATGAGGCTAAACTGCATACCAAAATAAAACTCAAAAAAAAAAAGAAGAAGAAAAATCCTTCCCTGAACTACGTAGGCTTGATCTTGTAAAGTACTTGGGTACTTTACGAGTACGTAGGCAACTTAAGTAAGTCTTACTTAGGTGCAGCCACACCCCCAAACAAAAAACTCTCTTTAACGAACTACGTTGGCTTGATCTTGCAATTTGTCCTCCATGGTCACTTTGCGAGTACGTAGGCAGTTTGAACAAAAACTTTGTTCAAGTGCAGCCACACCAAAATTCCAACCTCTCAAAATCGCTCCTGGCCCGCAAGAGCTTAAACTGTGCACGGCTTAATAAACTTCAAATCGGTCGGCCTTTTAGGACAAGGACAGTCTTGATCATTGACGGATTTTGCCACAGGGAAAAAGATGTTCTCGTATCTTCTAGATCTCCAAGTGCCTTATCTTCGTTCGAACAATTGTAGACCATGAGTAGTTGACGGTGATCTTTCAGTTATCCATGGTTGTCGATCAAGCAAGCTTCAAGGAACATCGTTCATACTCTTTTTGCTATCCAAATCTTCCAAGCTCTGCTTCATATGGGTCATCGCGCTGCTTCCTCCTCGCATAGAGAGCCTTGCAAAGTCCTTCAAACAAATTTCGCACTGCGTGACGGGTTGATGGGAGTAGGTTGAATGCCTCATGCGATGGACTAGTCTAGCGAGTATCGAAGTGTTCCGCCTCGAATTCCTCAACATTTCTCGTGGTCAACAGGTCAGCTACATTCTTGGCATCTACCTTGGATTCCTTGACATCTCTCACGGTCTTCAACGGTCCATGGGCAAGTTCATTCTTTGCATGATGTCTCCAATAAGAAATCGAAATACTCGCAGGGAATACTTCAAACTCTCCAATCATTGTCGGGACGGTCCATTGCTTGCTTGATAACTTGGAAGAGAATCGAACTCGTGTTCCAAATTTAAAATTTCTCGCAGTCCTTACTTGAAGTATCCAATCGATCCACGGTCAAGTCTTAAGATTATCCACTCGGAGTGCCTCGAATGCTTCAATGGCCAACGGGACATGTTGCTTGCTTCATAGCTTGGAAGAGAAATAAAACGACCCAACTCGGAGTTGCTTGAAATCCTCTTGCGCCTGACCAGACAAGTGCGTTGCTTGATGAGAAACCAAAATGAGCCACCTTGAAAGTTTCAAATTCTCTCGCGGTCGCCTCATAAGAGTATCAAGACGATCTAACTCAGACTTCCTCACGGTCGAGTAATTATTGAAATGATCTGATTCGAACTTTATCACAATCTCCTGCGGTCAACGATTGAGTTCCAATAGCCTTAAATTCCCATGCAATCAACTAGCCAAGTTTCCAAATAGAAATGATTAGCTTGGAATGCCTTGAATACTCTAACTGTTGTCGCGTAAGATCATTGCTCCAAGGAAGAACAAAATGACTCGCCCGGAATGTCTCGAATTTTCCAGCGATCGACGGACAACTTCATTACTTGATAATTCAAAAGAGAATTGAAATGGCTAGTCTGAAACGTCGTGACGATCCAAGATGACTTGTATAATACCTGCACACATTATCATATGACCAAGGGACAATATATGTACATTCAAATCAAGATTCCTAAAAAAGACATACATGAGCTGTAAAACAAGGGCAATCACCTTATGATTTGTGCAAATCAATTACAATCAGAAGTGACAAATTGCTAGGAATCAGAAGTGGTCCGGTAAAAAAAAATGAAATGAAAGGAAATAAAAACACCCTGTTTTAACATAGCTCACAGTCGCCACACCACACATAGCTCTATTGTCTGCTGTTCCACCATCGGTCGTCGTGTTACTCGATGCTAGGTCTGTACGTCCAGTAACGATAATATGACAGTTTCATCAGTTGACGAGTACGACGATGTCAGTATTGATCTGTATCCCACGCTGTCAGCTAGTTCGTCGATAACTTTCGCTGAAGTTTGTCGTCGGTCCTGGTTTGGGTAGAACTCCGGACACCATCTCCACTCATCCTGCATCATTGACAGCCACAATACTCGCCAGTGATTCTCGATCACTCCCTCACGTCACTGTCAGATCGCCGCAGAATGTCGATTTTCACAAAGTGCGCTGCTTCTGTTAATTCATTCTCAATTTCAGGGTCGTCATCACCTTGTCAACAATAATAACTAGAATCAGTTTTATATCTAGAAGAAAAGTTGCAGGGGATTCGAGAAGAATTTCTTACCAAAAAAAATCAAGTTATTTGGTCAATAGTTTGAAGACGAAGTCATCTCGATTCATTTGGGGGAAAATTTACAAGTAAAGTTCGATCATTTTTGCTGTATGAAGATTAATTATCTGCAAATAATCGAATAGGCAAACATGGTCATGTATGAAGTATAAACTAACCCATGAAGATTTGAATAAGAAATTAGCAAAGCTACAGCAGGAGAGGAGGGTATATGAGTATATCAAATAAAATTCAAGGGGATTTGTCAAAAAAAATACTCCGCCAAGGTTCAAGTGCAAGAGTAAATTCTACTCAAATCATCAATTTGTACAAGAAAACAAAAAGAAAAGAAACAAATGAAAAAAGGTGTGTAGCAAGGTTAAACAAAACTCCCTGCGTGCCACGCAAATTGTAATGGAGAGATGGAAAAATGATGACATACCTGAAGTATTTGTTGAGATTTATACTAAAAAAGAACAGAGAGCATCGAAACAAAGGAAAAGGAAAGGGAGGCGGAATTTCGAAAGCATACCTTTGTTAGAGTTAGACGAAGAATGTGTACTGCAGGACGACCATCTAGTATGTCTATGTGATTTCTTTTTCGGATTTTTGAATAAGAAGACTGACATTGTGCGTGTGGAAATTGTTAGCAGCATGGTGTATAAATACTGATCATCATCAGTATTCAAAAGAGGCAATAAGATCATTGATTGGCAAGAGATTTGGTACTTAATGCCCTGATAATTATTCCATATGATTTGTAACGGATGAATGTTTGAAAAAAAATCAAGGGATATTGTGTTACAACTAAAATCTCGCCTCTCAATTTCATTCAAATTGGCTTTTATGAGATATAATAGGGTCTTAATCCTCGTAAGTTTACTGGCCAAAGTCTTATTTACTCATTAAGCATGAAAATAAATGGGGAGAATTGGTTTTGACAAAGTCAAATGCTAAATTATGGGAGATTATCTCATAATTTCCTTTGGAAGAAACGTCCATCTATTGTTTATGCTCAACGGGTTGAGCTAGTATATGGGTGTGTGTCCATACTGAAGTCCCAGAATTGTTGGATTAACGAAAAATCGTTGAATGGATATTTTCTTCAAATGTGTTCTACCAAGGTTACAAAAATTGCCAAGGGGAATAAAGTCAAGTCAACGTGAAAAAATAAATCATTTACAAAGAAATTTATACGTGACTTACCAAATTTTACGAGGCCGCTCTTTTAGCGAGTTAAGTACCCTTTAGACTTCCAAGTCGAGATGAAGGGGGGCAGGACAAAAATTACATGGGTGTTCTTACGACAAGTTAAGTACTCATGGACTTCCAAGTCATTCAAAATTTCACACGGGTACTCCTACGATAAGTTAAGTGATGCGATCCCGCTAAGTGTTCACAAATTAAGATGTGGTCCTTGGTCACGGTCGAATCAAAACACAATTTATAGCTCCACAAACAACTCTACAATTAGTAAAGAAGCAAGTAAAGGTCGGATCCCAAGGGACGGGAGTTGAAATGAGATTTCTATTGTAACTAGTGGTGTCTAAGGGGTGTCACAAACTGGGTTGATGTAGAAGGTTACTAAACTAAGATAGCAATGAAAATAAACAAGCAAGATGAATTAAAGGGATGTAAACAATTGATTAAAGGCACTAGGGTGTCATGGGATCATAGGGGAATCATGGGATATGATCATACAAACATGTTCTCAATTTATAAGCAAGCAATTATTGTTGTGATGGATTGAGTTGGGTTATATCTTACAATCCTAGGAAAGTTTGGGTCCCGGAGCCGAATCGATTAGATTGTACAACACCTACAAGTCGACTTAATCTTCCCTACTCAACAACATGCATTGTCTAATGAGACTCGAGTTGGGTTATGTCTTACAAGTCTCATTGAAAAGATAGAAGATGATAGTAAATGCAAGGATTCATAGGCTTAGCATTTCATCAAATATAACATGTGCATGAGTTAAGATCAAAACAAGCAAGCAAATAAAACATGAAAGCATATTAATTTAAGCATGAATCATTCCCCATGTTGGTTTCCCCTAATCACCCATTAACCCTAGCTAAGAGACTACTCACTCATTATCATGTTGATCATGCTAGCAAGGTTGTCAATCATACCAACAATATGAAACATGATGAATAAATGAAAGTAATTAACAATGATTAAAAAGTGATTAAGAGATTATACCTACTAATGATTCCAATAATAAAGCAAGAATAAAAGAAGTACTTGAATGCTTGATTGAGAGGTTGTCAATCTCCCAACAATAACCCAAAATAATCTTCAATTACCCAAAATAAAGGATGAACAAAGGAGAGATTAAAGAACTAAAACTTGGATTAAAACTTGATTAAAACTTGATTACAATATTAAAGAGAGATTGATTGATATTAACTACACTAATTATTGATAAGAAGAACATGCTCCTCTAATTAGACTAATGGGGTATTTATAGTGGAAATTAGGGAGGATGCATTAGGGTTAACTAAGGGCTAAACTAGTAATTACACTTTTTAAGTTGAGCAAGGAGGAGCCGGTATTTTCTGAGAGAAGGGCTTCTCTTTTCGTAGCTTCAAGAAGACAATCCGTGCTATGCTGGAATCCGGGCGGAATGGGGTCGGGACGGGCGGATTCTGGCGTTTTAATCCGAGCGGATTCATGGGAATCCGGGCGGATTGTGGAGGGGGAATCCGAGCGGATTGTGGCAAAGCCGCTCGGATTGTGCTGCTGCGGGACGGACGGATTGTTGGCAATCCGCTCGGATTGTCAGTCAGCAACAATTCTTCTTCTTTTCTTCCCTTTTCTTCATAAATTCCTTGGGGATTTCCTTGGGGACTCAAGGATCTTTTCTCAACATTGCTCTTCTACTATAATATGCACAAAGGCCCTCTAATCTTGTCCCTCCTTGATGCTTGGTCATTGAATTCGATCAATTTAGTCTCGTTTTTCCATGAAAATGCAAGATTCTTACTCCTTTCCTACCAAGGGATCAAAATCTCAAAGAATATGCAAAACAAAGAACTAAAGATAAGAAATGACCCAAATAAGCACTAAAAAGCATGGAAACAAGGCTAACTCGGGGGCTAAATATGCGCCAATTATGGTCACATCAAATATCCCCAAACCGAACCTTTGCTCGTCCCGAGTAAAGAGGTGACAAAGACTAGGACCAATACTAACCTATCCTAATAATATAGCCGATATGAGACAATTAGCGGGTCTCACTCCGCCCCTTCAACTCACAACAAGACAACCATGAGGTAGGATGCCTTCTTGCAAGGCAAGGTGGGTCTTGCCAAAATGGCGACACATCCAAACATTAAGCACACAAAAACACATAATGGATGCATCTACAAAAGAATAGCCACCTTCCTCATCTAAGTGGCGGAAATTATCTACAAGGGAAGTAATTCAAGGGTACACATTCCTTCATAGATGCAATTTCTTCAAACTACTAAGCCTAGAAGGATACCAATAAATCACCTCCAAATTGTGTCAAGATAGGGTACCTTTGTCCTCAATCGTTAAATGCTTTTGTCAAGAGTAGACTCCCTATGGTGTTAGAAACACTGGAGGATCGCGGAATTCCCCCTCTTGCCTAGACAAGAAGAAGGGTCGTCCCCTCTCTACCATGCACAAAAATGGATGAGATGGATAAAGGGATCAATAAAATTTGAGTTTCATTTGGGAGTTTGCTTTGGTTTTTGTTTTCCCCCCAATTTCTTGTGGCATATAACATTTGAGAACACTTTCTTTTTGCCATTTCTTTTGATTTTTGGCTTTTCAACACTTGACAATTTTTCAAATTTTTTGCATTTTCTTTTGAACATTTTCAAAGTCACCCCAATTAGTAACGAGGGTGCCTTGTATTTGAAGCTTAGGAGTTCTATTTTTGCTCCTCTTTTCATTTGATGAATTTTTGCAAACTTTCTTTCACTTTTCATTTCATTGAACTCAAATTGATTTCTTTTTGTGCCCATTCCCTTTTGTTGACAAAAATACGGTAGAACATGGATGAATGATGGTTGCATGGTTTCAAGGGTCACCTTGGAATAAACGGTAGCCAAGGAGTTATCACACCACAAGGTACTCTTGACTAGGCCTTAATCCATGGGTCAAAGGATACTAGCATGACACATCCTAGGGTGTTTTACAAGTATCCTAACAAGCAAAGTCTTAAGAAGAAAAAGCATCTACTAGGGCCTATATACACTTGTCAAGCTTCCCAAGTAGACGGTTTCACAAAATTTTTCTAACATGCAAACTACATGCCATGATGCAACTAACATATATACATCCTAATGCATATGATTCTACCAACTAATATGCCATATAAACTAAATGTAAGTCCTAAGTTCACATTGTTATACCGCATCAATCAAAATAAAGCCACATAGTCATTAACATAAAGAGGAAAAAGGAGATTGGAAAGATCATACCATGCGGTTTTCAATATCCTCATGTCTCGGATGTGGCGTAGTCGATCAATGTGAAAAAGGATGAACAAACACAATATATACAAAACAATATGTACAAGACTACACTAAAAAGGAAATGAACTTGTTTTTGGGTTTTCAATTTTCAAATTTTTATGATTTTTGAAATTTTTCAATTTTTTTTTTGGATTTTTGAATAAGAGTTAAATGTTAGAATTCCCATCCCCACACTAACATGGGCATTGTCCTCAATGGCCAAAATGATGGAAATTATGCAAAGATGATGCATGATTTCTATACTAAATGCAATCTATACTAAGCTACACTACATGATGCATTGTTTTTGTTATGACGGAGAGGATAATTTAGATTACCTCCCGTTGTGTATGCATTAACTTCCCCAAACCGAATGAGACACTATTGCTAATGTCCAAGGATGGGTATAGTTCATGCACACACTATGCTATGCATGAAACTAATTTGTCATTTTGGATTTTTAAAATGGGAACAATAGAATGAGAACACCTCAATGGTACCGAGGTGTGAGTCCTCAAATGGGGCTAGGACTACTCCAACAATGATCAAAATGAAATAAAATACAAAGAGAGAAATAGACAAACCATGAGAGTGTAGGAGTCTCCAAGGCTTGCTAATCTTCCATCATGCTATCATCATCACTTCCCTCATGAGAAGTGGTCACATTGCCACTTTCCTTGTCATTTGCTTCTTCACTTTCTTCCTCATCTTCCTCATCATCATCTTCACCATCCTTTTCTCCTTCACTTGCTTCTTCCTCAATATTATCATCAACTTCCTCATCATTTCCAACAACCTCATTGTCACCCAAAACGACCCTAGGTGCACCCGGAAATAAGACTTCTCTATCCGCCCAACTAGGCAAAGGACAAGATGGGTCAAGTAGTCCTTGCCTAGCTAAATGTAGGAGGGGTGGATATTGAGCCAAGTAGGCATTTTTCCGATCTTCATAGGCTTGCTTGTGCATTGCTTGCATGAGAAGAGTCACATAGTCTTTACCAACTTCAACTACTTCCGGCTTGAACTCTTCATACTTAAAGGGGTAAGGTGGTATGACAATGGTAGAGGAGGGCATTTCAAGATCACCCTTTTGTTGTTGAATGATATACTCGGCTTCTTTGGAAAGGGGAAGTAGATAATTGGTCCGGTGGACGCTTAGACGGCAAATCTTTGAAGGCAAGGTGAACGATCTAGCTTCACTAGTTAGCCATCCATACTTAGTGTCAAGGGGGTTATGGGCAACCCACTTGAACTTGTGAATCATAGTATGCATATCAACAAGATGGACACCCTCCTTTGCTTTGTACTTGTTATCCTTATTGAAGTTAGGATCAAAGTGCTTGGCTAGGAGTGTAACTAGGCCGCCATTGACAATAACGGTCGTGCCCTTCTTCCCACTATCAATATTGAGCCATCTATCTACCAAGAGCCTCAAAGAATTGTAAGGCTTGGTGTGAACTCTTCCGATATTCAAAGCCGATTCAAGGAGAATAAAATCAAATCTTGTGAAATGGTTGGTATCTTTCCTAGCAATTATGGTATTACCCACGACCTTGTGCCATACTCTTATGCCCGGATGGTGGACCAAAAGAGCACGACTCGCATGAAAATCTTCAAATTTCTTCCGGAGATTGCCTCCTAAAGAGGCTCGGGGTCATACTTTCCATAATGCTTAAGATAACGCGATTCATCACTAAGACCCAAAATTTCACCCAATTCCTTAAAGGTAATGCGTCTACTAACATTAGCTAGACGAAACTCGATATTCTCCCTATTCTCAACTTTGGTGACTTTCAAAGAACTTAAAAATTCCAAGGCAAGGGAGGGGTATGTCAATTCCCTTGTTTCAAATAATTTCTTCAACCCTATGGCATTGAAAAAGACTTTTGTTTGTTCAAGAACAGCCAATTTTTGTAAGGTATCTTCACATATGAATTTGGTGGATTGTAATGACTTCATAGCAAACTTGACAAAGGTATTTCTATGGGTATCGGAAATGAAAGTTACCTCCGGATAATGCAAAAGTTGATCAATTACCGGAGTAGAAGGTGTTGTTGCTCCCATAGAAGGTTGTTGTTCTTGTTGCACTTCCAAGTTTGGTGTTGCTACCACCATAGCCAATGCTTTCTTTGTTTGAAGAGCCTTTTGCCTTTGTGAGAGTGCCTTAGCCTTTGGTGCCTTTGTTGCCTTTGTTGCTCCCTTAGTCCTTGCCATTGATGAACTAACCAAGAAAAGAATGAAAAATCTTCAATTTGTAGTATGCCCAAATCGATTTGAAGGTGAAAGGCTTTGCCTTTATGAAAACAAAAATCGACTCAAAGGTTGAAGATTTTGTGCTTGGTTTTGGTTTTGGTTGAGGAAGGAGTGATTAATTTGTTGTTGGAAGGATGGTTTGATTTGTATTTGGTGAATGTTGTTGAGGGTTTTTGTTTTTGTGATGGAGAGGATGAGGGTTTTGATGTTGTGGGTAGTGTTTATGAATGAATGAATGAATGAATGAAGGTGGGAGGGGTTTTAAAGAGGCCGAAAATTTCGAATCTGCAGGGGCAATCCGTGCGGATTCTGCCCAATCCGTGCGGATTCTGCTCTTTCTGAACTTTGCAAAACTCGCCTAAAGACGGGCGGATTTGTGACAATCCGCTCGGATTTGCTGAGCACGGGACGGGCGGATTTGCTTAAAGACGGACGGATTTCTGTCCAGAGAAATTTGCTTGTTTTCCTCGGCTGCAAAGACGGACGTCTTTCTTTCAGGACGGACGGATTTTTCAAGACGGGCGGATTCTGTGGAATCCGCTCGGATTTTAGCACAGTCAAGAAATTTTCAAAATTCAGCTCAGTTCAGGACGGGCGTCTTTTCTGCAATACGCTCGGATTCTGCAAGACGGGCGGATTCTTGGGAATCCGCTCGGATTCTTCCTCTGTGTACACGGATTCAGTTCCACCCGTGCACAGCGCATTTCCCTTATCATTCTTCCATTCTTTCTTCAAGTCTTGTGTTCTTCATTGTGGGGGCACTACTAAGGCATGGATAGCCTAGGCAATTGCCATCCCCACACTAAGTTAAAAGCACTACACATCAATTGAAATCGTTAGTCCCTTCCTCACTTCTCTCTTACATGACAATTATTTTGATCAAAGTAAATAAAAATCCAAAGAATGACAAAAATGCAATAAAAGAATTGAAAAGTAAGTTAGGGAGTTAGAAATATATACAAGTGGTGGTTTAGGGAGGACTCCACCAAACTCTCGTTCTTGATGAGATGTCAAGGGGGCATGTCCAAGGTGTTGTTGATGTTTCTCAACACCTTGAAGAAGTAATCAAAAGCTTGTTCATTATCATGGTAGAGGTTCTCAATAGACCTTGGCCCTTGTTGTTGGTCTAGATCGATGGCATGTCCAATGTAGGGATTAAAAATCCCTTCAAACTCGTCATCCCAAAGACCACAAACTTCATTGAGTTGATCATTGAAAATCTCTTGCTTAGATGGAGACAACTCTCCCAATTTCTTCTCTTGGCCAATGAGGCCATCCTCTTCTTACTTGGTTGATTTTGATGAGCTTTGCAAGCTCTCCTTGTCACAATTCACTTGCTCTTTGAATGGAGCATCTTCGACTTTCTTCTTCCATTGGAGTTCCGATTTCTTCCTTTCATCCTTTCGGCTATAATGATCAATCATGAAACATGGCTCATGCAAACGAGGAGCTCTCATAGTCTTGTCAAGATTAAAGGTTATGCTTTCATCTCCAACTTCTAGAGTGAGCTCACCATGTTTCACATCAATTACCGCACCGGCGGTGTGTAAGGAAAGGTCTTCCTAGGATGATTGGAATGTTGGAATCTTCCTCCATATCAACAATGACAAAGTCCACCGGGATGAAAAACTTTCCAATTCGCACGGGGACATCTTCCCATATCCCTAACGGTGTCTTCGTCGATCTATCGGCCATTTGGAGTGTGATATTGGTGCATTTAAGCTCTCCCATCCCCAACCTTTTACTTACCGAGTACGACATGACACTCACACTAGCCCCTAGATCACATAAGGCTTTGTTGATCGTCGTGTCGCCAATGGTACACGGTATTGAGAAGCTTCCCGGATCCTTTAACTTTGGAGGTGAACTCCCTTGAAGTATTGCACTACTCACCTTAGTGAGGACGATGGTCTCAAGCTTCCGGATCGACTTCTTCTTTGTGAGGATATCTTTCATGTACTTCGCATAGGCCGGAACGTGATTGATTAATTCCGTGAAAGGAATTGAGACTTCCAAATTCTTCACAATTTCCATGAACTTTCCAAGTTGATCATCAAATTTGGGCTTGGCTTGACGACTTGGAAAAGGAAGTCTAATCACAATGGGCTCCTTCTCCTTGGCCTTGTCTTCATTTTTCTTTGAACTTTCTTCTTTTGATGATTCTCCATCTTTGGAGTTTTGCACAATTTCTTCCTTTTCACTAGCTTCCACAACTTCATCCTCAACTTGCTTCTTCGGTGCTTCATACCTTGTACCACTTCTCAAGTGAATGGCACTAACCGTTTCATGTCTAGGGGGATTACTTTGAGGTGGTAATTGCCCCTTTTGTCTTTGTGAGCTTGAAGATGCTAGTTGAGTCAATTTTGTTTCCAACATCTTGGTGTGAGCTAGAATGTTGTTGATGGTGGTTTCCTTTGCTTGGCTATCTTTTTGCATTTGAGTGAAAAATTCTTGTTGATTCTTTTGCATTTGGAGGACCGCTTTTTAGACATCAAAGCCTTGGTCATTTTGGTTATTGTATGGATTTTGATTTTGGTAACCTTGGTTTTGATTGTAAAAGGGTCTTTGATTTTGGTTTCTCATGGGTGGTGGAGTATATGTTGTTTGAGGGTTTTGAACATTTTGGCTTTTGTATGAGAGATTTGGATGGAATTTGGTGTTTTCATTGTAAAAGTTGGAATAAGGGGTACCACTCTTGTATGCTTGGAAAGCATTCACTTGTTCATTTGTTCCCCTACATTGTCCTTGGTCATGTCCCAAAGTTCCACAATTCTCACATATCCCACTTGGGATTGATGAGGATGCCGTCATGGCATTAACATGATGCTTTGATGATTTTGAGTTTTCCTCAAGTCTAGCCATAGCTTGTTCAAACTTCAAGTTGATTGTGTCAATGTGAGCACTAAGTTGAGCACCCAATTGAGTTACGGAGTCCACTTCATGCTTTCCTCCTCTAGTAGCCTTGCGAGGTCTACTATATTGTTAGTTATGGACCGCCATTTCCTCAATCTTGTTCCATGTTTGATTGTCATCAACTTCGGTGAACATTCCATTTGATCCCATATTGAGAATGTTCCTAGAATCTTCATATAAACCATTCCAAAATTGTTGCACCAAAAACCATTCGCTAAGTCCATGGTGAGGACATGAGCGACAAATTCCCTTGAACCGCTCCCAAGCTTCATACAAAGACTCTCCATCCATTTGCTTAAAACCCGTAATTTGAGCTCTTAGCATGTTAGTCTTTTCCGGTGGGTAGAATTTTTTGTATAAAGCTAGAGCCAACTTCTTCCAAGAATCTATTCCAAGGGTGGCCTTATCAAGGCCCTTCAACCATTGCTTCGCGGTGCCGATTAAGGAAAAAGGAAATAAGACCCATCTAATTTGGTCTTGAGTCACGCCCGTTTGAGAGATAGCATCACAATAATCGCAAAAGGTTTTCATATGAGAATGAGGGTCCTCACTAGGCATCCCCCCGAATTGGCTCATCTCAACTAATTGGATGAAGGCGGACTTGGCAATAAAATTTCCGGTGAGATGTTGCGGTGTAGGAGTACCATTTGGTAGATTCTCCTCGTTGGGTACGGAGTGTGACGAGAATTTTGGCATTGTAGGTGGATTTTGTGGGGTATTGTGTAATGGGTTTTCTTCTCCTTCTATTGCGAAAGGATTGACAAACTCACTAGTGGGTTGGACAACTTCACCAATACCTCGTAAATTCCTCCTAACAACTCTCCTATTGTTCGTCAAGGTTCTTTCGATTTCACGGTCAAAAGGTAACAAATCACATTGTAACTTTCTAGACATGGAAAATATCAAACAACTCGAAAACAATTAGAACAAAACTTGAGGAGTTTTACTTCCTCAAGGCGAAGAGAGACACAACTAATGACAATAAAAAGAAATATAAATCAAACAAACACCGTCCCCGGCAATGGCGCCATTTTTGATGCGATCCCGCTAAGTGTTCACAAATTAAGATGTGGTCGTTGGTCACGGTCGAATCAACACACAATTTATAGCTCCACAAACAACTCTACAATTAGTAAAGAAGCAAGTAAAGGTCGGATCCCAAGGGACGGGAGTTGAAATGAGATTTCTATTGTAACTAGTGGTGTCTAAGGGGTGTCACAAATTGGGTTGATGTAGAAGGTTACTAAACTAAGATAGCAATGAAAATAAACAAGCAAGATGAATTAAAGGGGTGTAAACAATTGATTAAAGGCACTAGGGTGTCATGGGATCATAGGGGAATCATGGGATATGATCATACAAACATGTTCTCAATTTATAAGCAAGCAATTATTGTTGTGATGGATTGAGTTGGGTTATATCTTACAATCCTAGGAAAGTTTGGGTCCCGCAGCCGAATCGATTAGATTGTACAACACCTACAAGTCGACTTAATCTTCCCTACTCAACAACATGCATGGTCTAATGAGACTCGAGTTGGGTTATGTCTTACAAGTCTCATTGAAAAGATAGAAGATGATAGTAAATGCAAGGATTCATAGGCTTAGCATTTCATCAAATATAACATGTGCATAAGTTGAGATCAAAACAAGCAAGCAAATAAAACATGAAAGCATATTAATTTAAGCATGAATCATTCCCCATGTTGGTTTCCCCTAATCACCCATTAACCCTAGCTAAGAGACTACTCACTCATTATCATGTTGATCATGCTAACAAGGTTGTCAATCATACCAACAATATGAATCATGATGAATAAATGAAAGTAATTAACAATGATTAAAAAGGGATTAAGAGATTATACCTACTAATGATTCCAATAATAAAGCAAGAATAAAAGAAGTACTTGAATGCTTGATTGAGAGGTTGTCAATCTCCCAACAATAACCCAAAATAATCTTCAATTACCCAAAATAAAGGATGAACAAAGGAGAGATTAATAAACTAAAACTTGGATTAAAACTTGATTAATACTTGATTACAATATTAAAGAGAGATTGATTGATATTAACTACACTAATTATTGATAAGAAGAACATGCTCCTCTAATTAGACTAATGGGGTATTTATAGTGGAAATTAGGGAGGATGCATTAGGGTTAACTAAGGGCTAAACTAGTAATTACACTTTTTAAGTTGAACAAGGAGGAGCCGGTATTTTCTGAGAGAAGGGCTTCTCTTTTCGTAGCTTCAAGAAGACAATCCGTGTTGTGCTGGAATCCGGGCGGAATGGGGTCGGGACGGGCGGATTCTGGCGTTTTAATCCGATCGGATTCATGGGAATCCGGGCGGATTGTGGAGGGGGAATCCGAGCGGATTGTGGCAAAGCCGCTCGGATTGTGCTGCTGCGGGACGGACGGATTGTTGGCAATCCGCTCGGATTGTCAGTCAGCAACAATTCTTCTTCTTTTCTTCCCTTTTCTTCATAAATTCCTTGGGGATTTCCTTGGGGACTCAAGGATCTTTTCTCAACATTGCTCTTCTACTATAATATGCACAAAGGCCCTCTAATCTTGTCCCTCCTTGATGCTTGGTCATTGAATTCGATCAATTTAGTCTCGTTTTGCCATGAAAATGCAAGATTCTTACTCCTTTCCTACCAAGGGATCAAAATCTCAAAGAATATGCAAAACAAAGAACTAAAGATAAGAAATGACCCAAATAAGCACTAAAAAGCATGGAAACAAAGCTAACTCGGGGGCTAAATATGCGCCAATTATGGTCACATCATTAAGTGCTCGTTGACTTCCAAGTCAAACAAAATTCACATGGGTACTCCTACGACAAGTTAAGTACTCGTAAGACTTCCAAGTCAAGCAAAAAATTACATGGGTACTCTTACGACAAGTTAAGTACTCGCGGACTTCCAAAAAAAAAAAAGGGAGTCGAGACCTCACCACGTCAAAGCACCCAAACGGTGCACGTGACAAGGTCTCGAGGGGGCAATTTGTAGGCACGGAAATTTTATTAAAGTGCCGAGAATAAAAGAAATAAAATTATTTTAAGTTAATATCGAATTTTAGCTTAGTTTAATTATATTTGTCCCGTTTAATAGAATCCGGATCGATCCATATTGTAAATTGGGTTATTTGGGCTCTAAAGCAAATAATATGGTCAATTGGGCCCAAAAGAGAAGTCAAGCTCACAATGAAAGCCCAAACTTCAAGTCCATTACCAAGGGAGAAATCTCTATAAATAAGAGACTTCTCCACCATTTCATGGGGAGAAAAATCACTTTTACAAGAGAGAAAAATCATTTGTCAAAGTGAAGAGAAAGGAGACATCAAAAGCTCTCAACTTCTCTCTACAAATCTCATCAATCAAATTGAAGCATCGAAGAGAGATTCAAGTCAACGCGACCCTCTCAAGAAGCTCAAATCAAACTCAAACCAAACTCAAGCATCGAAGGGAGATTCAAGTCAACGCGACCCTCTCAAGAAGCTAAAGTCAAGCAAGCGAGCCTCGTAGATCGTAGACTCGTACCTTTAATATTCTTGTAGAATCAGTGGATAAAATAGAGGTTGTATACATAACTTTATGATATTATATAAACTCATTTGTCTATATATTTTGTGTTACAGTTTTATTGCAATACAAAATTTGTTGTTACAATTATCATAATTTAATCGATTATAATTTATTTACGTTATATCATTTTTCTCGTGTAAAACATTACGTAAACAACCCGTCTTAATAATAAACAAATTAAAACTATTGTAAACCCACACAATACCCACGTCACCCACGCAGCACCCCAAACACAACCCCCATACATTGTTGTATCCCGTGTACCCGAACCCCTTACACCCACCATACACGACACCACCGACCACCTAGCACCACGACACAACCCTCCACCTCCTAGCCCGCACAACGACGACCCCCAACAACCTCCTACTGCCATCCCAACCGTCCCCTAAAGCTTCCAAATTTCACGCCGTAGCCACGACAACCACAAACACACAATTTACCGAAAACCCGTCTTAAACATACATCGCGTGTAAAACACCTCACCAAAATCACCACAGCCACCAATACCACCTCTCGCCACCACCGTTGACACCTCTGTCCTAAAGTGACTCCAGGGGTGGTCCTCAATTCCCCAATAGTCAACTAACGAAGTCATGGTAGCCATCTTAAGACGGTCACACGCACTAATACGGTTTCCCCTAATTTCCTCTATTTTCGCAAAATCTGACCACCACCGCCACAAACCACCACGCAAAGCCACCATGACACATCCCCCATGGTCGACTACTCCACCCCGTCACAACCCCACCAAGCCCAGGTCAAGACTCATCCAATTAACGGTCTAATTCGCGTTTCCAATTCGACAGCTATAACCACCACCACCCGCGTAAACCACCCTTAATTTCCACCCTAGGTCGGTTGTCGGTGGTCACGGCATGGACCATTGAGGTCACGGTGGTCCATTTTACCTATGGTCAAAGTCGTGGTCCATATGGTTCCGTGTAAGGCGGCGTATAGTGGTCAATAATTGTCACGGTTATAAGCTGTTTAACATATATACAATTAATTTTAAGACGGTTTTTAATTCTTACCTTCACACGATTATGCAAGACGATTTCTCCTTCTTTCTTTTAGATCTCTTCCTTCTTCTTTTTATGAATTATTTTCATATTTCTTTATATATATATATATAGTCTAGGTTTAGATGTATAGAATACTAATTAGGAAACTTATTACCTAATTACTTTAATTATTAGAAAATACAATTAATAATATAATTAGTAATATTAGTAATATTAGTAATATTCGTATTATTACCTAATTACTTTCCGACTCACTTATTATTCCATGATATTATATATTATTCCATTATAATATATATTATTCCATCATATACTTGCTTATAAATTATGAACTTATTATAATTAGTTATCTAAAATGCATAAATTATTAATATAAATAATTATCAAATTACGGGTCATACAGTCTTTCCTCCTTAAAATGAACTTCGTCCCGAAGTTCGCCTACAACTACCACAACAATATTTATAAACATTCACACAACTGAACCTCATTCCAACTTATGATCATTGCAACAATATCAATTTACTTAATTATTACCGAACCATATCTTACTTTTCAAAAAGATGTCTCCACAATAATTCAAAACATTTGTAGTATCACATTCCTTCCCCCTAAAAATAAACTTCGTCCTCGAAGTTCGATACATCAACAATAGACACAATCAAATCTTTATTGTAATGCCATAAAACATGAAACATATATTATAAAACAACTATCACTTTCAACACGAATTAATGTTTAAATAAATAACAAAATCTTTGATTTACTAACAAATCACATCATATAAGATATTTGAACTAATCTTTATTTCCACTTTTGACTTAACTATTGGCGAATACATTGCCAAATAAATAATAATCTATAACGAAAGATACGCATAACTATTTAATTACTCTTTTCTTAGTTCATCTTAATTTTTACTAACAACATCTAACTTAAACATGAATGTAATTATTGTAGGCATATATACAGGCTTAGGGCAACACATTCCGCATATCACTAGACATGGTAATCTACTTCACACAATTCACAATACCAAAATATCAAGAAACAAAAACTTCTATTTGTTCGAGACTAAGGAAAAACATGCTACAACTTAAAAATCAAAAATAATTAATAACATAATTAATTCTTAATAACTCATACTTTTTAGAAAATACATAGAGTTAGTAAATCATGAGCGAAAGAATCAAGTCAAAAACTCATAAAGTCAATTTATAATGCATTTTACAAATTGTTTGGTCGAAACAGAAATTTTACAGCAACTTGTCAGAAACTTAGGTCAACTTGTAAAAATCACTATTAATTGTCAAAAATTTACCTTGCAACGTGGCTTATCAATTTAGAAACATATACGAATCTTTTAAATAATGTAGTTGGAATTACACTAAATCGACAGGTAGTTTTCAAATGGCAAATTTTACAAAAACATGGCGCAAAAACATCACTGTACAAGAATATTCTGACCACTGTCCACTAAAATATTTATTCTTCCTAAACCGTATATTATTTGAACATAAGACCAATGGCATATGAAAGCTAACTCACAAAAGTATCGCACATAAAACTCTCGTATAAGACTTTTAAACAGACAGTAAACGGCAGCCAAAACAATCAAGCGTAAAAATTTCGAGAAATCAACCAAAATCACATTATTCACAACTAGTATTGATACCGCGCGAATGCGCGGTTTTTTAGATAGGAATATTAAAGAAAATAACAATTACACAACTGATATTTAACTCAATTTAAAATTTAATTGTAAAATTTATTATTATTAATATTTTGTATTAATCGGTGGAAAAGAAAAGGTTCAGTATAATCCAGTTGTAGATATCATATAATAAAAGCCCAATTACAGATATGATATAATGAAAGCCAAATTACAGCCAATTTTTGAGATCTCTTATTCTTTTAGTATTATAAGGGGGATTTCACACAATAAGTATTACTTTACATGTTGAATCATATTCACACCTCCCACCTACATGTGATCATACCTTCCCATATCAAAGACATGCTTATCATAATGCTTAAAAAGAAATCATCCGTAATCATTAACGAAAACAGTCATTCAAACAAGACAACAAATTCCTAAGGGAAATATACTTTATTCATTTTAAATTATCCCACACTGAAATATCTCTCAAGGTAACCGGTTCAAAACTGGAAGGACCAGAAGTTTGGTGTGAGGGGCGCCCTAACTCATCCCAAGCCTTAAGGGGGCACCTAACAGTTTCTACCCGGGTTCATTTTATTAGACACATCCTATGTTCATTTATTATTCATTAGTTAGGCCTGAGGATCGTTTTTCTCTGATACCACTTTGTAACACCCCCATTTATTTAGGAGCTTTTAGCTAGACATTCCCAAATAAAGAGAACTGTTACCATCTCGGTTTCCCGAGGTAGTGAATAACAAAGTACAACAAACCCAAGTACTTTAAATTAAACTTTAGCGATTACATGTTATTACAATTTAACCAACCAAAACTTAATATAAAATAATTACAACTCGCAGCGGAAATAAATAAAGTGATAAAATATTCTATGTGGTCTAGACTTCTAGGTAGATTGGCCAAGTCTTCACGCATTCCCACAAGCTCCCAAGTCAGCTAATCTTTAGTACCTGTCAAATCTGCTCCCCATAAAACGGTTCATCGCAGGTGTTCACGAATACACAGTCAACCGCGAGGTTGAGTAGGAATAAACTAAACAACAATAATAATAATCCAACCAAAATAAACGTCCTTCAAATTCTCATCACTTCATCCGTACAACTCACTTACGTCACTGGCAGTAGCACAACTCCCTTAACACCGTGCTATGCTCAACTCAACAACTGGCAGTAGTACTTTTGTACCATCCTCAACTGGCAGTAGTACCCCCCGTACTATGCACAACTGGCAGTAGTAATCACTTATTATGCACAACTATCTAGCAGTAGCAATCACTTGCTATGCGCAACTGGCAGTAACAATCACTTGTTATGCGCAACTGGCAGTAACACACTCCGTGTTATGCTCAACTGAATAATCAACTCTCCATACCAAATATAACCCAACAACAAAAACTCAATAAAAATCCCGTCTTCATCTCAACTAACATCTTAACATACTCCATTACTCTACTTCAATAATGAATCACAATATTAACATTAATCTCATCAACCGTCACAATTAAATATTCTTTCACTTAACAATAAAACCCGAGTTGAGTAGAAAATTCCTACCTGGCAAGCAATTCCGAATAATGCAATCTACTAAAAATATTCTTCAACAAACCCGTTCACAAGTCCGTCACCTATAGATAAATATTTTTATAATTTAAGGATTAATTATCCAATACATTATCATAATTTAATCGATTATAATTTATTTACGTTATATCATTTTTCTCGTGTAAAACATTACGTAAACAACCCGTCTTAATAATAAACAAATTAAAACTATTGTAAACCCACACAATACCCACGTCACCCACGCAGCACCCCAAACACAACCCCCATACATTGTTGTATCCCGTGTACCCCAACCCCTTACACCCACCATACACGACACCACCGACCACCTAGCCCCACCACACAACCCTCCACCTCCTAGCCCGCACAACGACGACCCCCAACAACCTCCTACTGCCATCCCAACCGTCCCCTAAAGCTTCCAAATTTTACGCCGTAGCCACGACAACCACAAACACACAATTTACCGAAAACCCGTCTTAAACATACATCGCGTGTAAAACACCTCACCAACATCACCACAGCCACCAATACCACCTCTGGCCACCACCGTTGACACCTCTGTCCTATGGTGACTCCAAGGGTGGTCCCCAATTCCCCAATAGTGAACTAACGAAGTCATGGTAGCCGTCTTAAGACGGTCACACGCACTAATACGGTTTCCCCTGTTTTCCTCTGTTTTCGCAAAATCTGACCACCACCGCCACAAACCACCACGCACAGCCACCATGACATATCCCCCATGGTCGACTACTCCACCCCGTCACAACCTCACCAAGCCCAGGTCAAGACTCATCCAATTAACGGTCTAATTCGCGTTTCCAATTCGACAACTATAACCACCACCACCCGCGTAAACCACCCTTAATTTCCACCCTAGGTCGGTTGTCGGTGGTCACGGCATGGACCATTGAGGTCACGGTGGTCCATTTTACCTATGGTCAAAGTCGTGGTCCATATGGTTCCGTGTAAGGCGGCGTATAGTGGTCAATAATTGTCAGCTGTTTAACATATATACAATTAATTTTAAGACGGTTTTTAATTCTTACCTTAACACGATTATGCAAGACGATTTCTCCTTCTTTCTTTTAGATCTCTTCCTTCTTCTTTTTATGAATTATTTTCAGATTTCTTTATATATATATATATAGTCTAGGTTTAGATGTATAGAATACTAATTAGGAAACTTATTACCTAATTACTTTAATTATTTGAAAATACAATTAATAATATAATTAGTAATATTAGTAATATTAGCAATATTCGTATTATTACCTAATTACTTTCGACTCACTTATTATTCCATGATATTATATATTATTCCATTATAATATATATTATTCCATCATATACTTGCTTATAAATAAGAACTTATTATAATTAGTTATTTAAAATGCATAAATTATTAATATAAATAATTATCAAATTACGGGTATTATAGTAAATGCATTAATTATTACTTTATATTAAGGCTCCCTTAATAACATGTAATCTCTGATACCACTTTGTAACACCCCCATTTATTCAGGAGCCTTTAGCTAGACATTCCCAAATAAATAGAACTGTTACCATCTCGGTTTCCCGAGGTAGTGAGTACAAATTAAACAGAACCAAAGTACTTTATTAAAACTTTACTACTCAACACTTTTATTACAACTTACTAAAACAGCTTAACTAAATAAATTACAAACTCGCAGCGGAAATAAATACAACTGAGTGATAAAATAACTAAGTGATCTAGACTTCTAGGTAGTCTTGCCAAATCCTCACGCAAACTCTTAAGCTCCCAAGTCAGCTAATCTTTAGTACCTGTCAAATTCGTTCCCCATAAAACGGTTCACCGCAGGTGTTCACGAATACACAGTCAACCGCGAGATTGAGTAGGAATAAACTAAACAACAATAATAATAATCCAACCAAAATAAACATCATTCAAATTCTCATCACTTCATCCGTACAATTCACTTACGTCTCTGGCAGTAGCACAACCCCCTTAACACCGTGCTATGCTCAACTGGCAGTAGTACTTGCGTACCATGCTCACATGGCAGTAGTAATTACTTACTATGCACAACTATCTCTGGCAGTAGTAATTACTTACTATGCTCATCTGGCAGTAACGAATGCTCGCTATGCACAACTGGCAATAACACCCTCCGTGTTATGCTCAACTAAATAATCAACTCTCCAACAATCCAATACTCAATGACAATCCCATCTTACTGCTCAACCAAAAATTTAACATACTCAAATACTCTATTCCAATAATAAATCATAATTGTTAATCTTAGTCTCATCCACCGTCACATTTAAACATCCATTCACTTAGTAATAAAAACCCGAGTTGAGTAGGAAATTCCTACCTTTTCAGCAATCCAATAAATAATGCTTCTCAACAATTCTGTCACCTAACATAAATAATAATTACAATTACTAATCTATACAATTAAACTAATTATATAATTAATTATATACTAATTATGCTTCGATTATATTAGTTATATTTTACGTAAATTAATAATATGAAAACCCGTCTCAACGACCCGTCTAACAATATTTAAATCTCACTTAACTCTTAAGAACACCAATTATAATAAAAGAAACAAAAGATTATGGACGCATGACACACGGTTCAACCCGTGTTGATACCTCCCCGACAACCGGCTCAACTCCAGCCCACACACGACATACCTAACCCCACACACCACCGTGGACCGCAGCCTCTCCAAACCCAGTCCCCGGTGGCCACCAGCAGCCCAGACCAACACCCCAACATCCCCATAAAAACAGCCCTACACCGCAACAACAAATACCCGACACAATGTACATACACGGCTTAGCCACCCAACACTACCACCGAACCACCACCATGGCAGCCCGTGGCCACCACCGTACCTAAGCACCACCAATAGCATCTCCCTCACGGCCCATAAACACCTGCACTCGACACAAAAACAACTAACAACAACCAAACCGACACACTCCCCTGTTTTAATGAAACTCGGGTCAACGACCACGCTAACCACCACGCCACACCAGAATAATGCCACCACTAGAACCGCCTAACCCCCACGAACCCAACCCACCCAGGTTCGATTCAAACAAGTCACGGGAAAGGGTATAGAATCGGTTTTAGCGTGCAAAACAACACCTTTTGCCCTAACTCGTAATTCTGGCCAACCACCGCGCAAAACACCTGAAACAACCACCCAAAACCACCCAGCACCGACGACCCATCACCCCGAGTTCCACCAACCCAGACCCGAGTCTGTTCGAGTCACAGCAAAGGGGTTAACCTGTGTTTTATGTGAAATCAACAACCATATAACCACCCACCAAAACCCCTTCGAAAACCCTCTTCCCCGCCGGTCTAAGGTGGTCCACGGGGGTCAAATAAGGTCTCTGGTGGTCCATGATCTCAACGATGGTCACGGCTTGTCCTATGGTGGTCTATTTTACGAGTTATAATATGCTAAAGTGTATACATAAGATGGTCTGAAATATTACCTTGAGTCGATTAATTGATTTTGTTAATTTTTCTTTCTTTCCGCCTCCTAAAGCTTCTTCTTTTGATTTGTAATTAATTTCTCAGATTTAATAGGGTATTTATAGTGTAAGATTTAGAGAATACGAGGCTAATTAGGAAACTATGTAACTTACCTTATTCTAATTAGTATAGGAATTATTATTATAATAATTATCATTATATTATTATTATTATTATTATTACATATGTTAATCTTACCATAAATGGGATTTCCTCATACAATATTTACTAATTTATTATTTGTCATAACTTATTATCATTATTGATATAATTATTATTACTTTTATATATTATTATTTCCATATTATTATTAATTCCCGATATAAATCCGATTACACTCACACTAATTTAATAAATTTCGGCCCATATAATAATAGCACACGGCCCAAAGCACAAATATTAGCCAAACCCAATTCCCGACTTGAATTATTAATTTATTATTTAATTAACGTCTTACTTGTATTCATTATTAGAAATGTCATTTAATCAATTATTAAATTACATAAATTATTCTTATAAATTATTATTAAAATACAGAGTATTACACTTCCTCACAACCATACATATCAATCCAGTCTCTACAAAATCAACCTCTTTAGATTGGCCATCTTTCCTATTTATCATCACCCTTAACCACTAGTGACAACACCTCAACACTACCACCGTTCAGACATCAAACCTCGTACACTCACCTCTAAATATAACAGTTCATTTCCTATCTTTGGTTAACATTCCAAATAACTAAAATTAAATTCACCAACAAAATTTACCTCAACATTCTTCCCATTTCCATCCTTAATTGTATCGTCACCCAACTCACCACCAAGATCTCGTATCGTGTAAATTCTTTACCCCGCTTTTTTTTTTCCTTAATTCCTTGAAACTCATGATTATCATGTCGTCCTGGAACTCCTATATAACCGTTAACTCAAATCCTCATGATAGTATCATACATCTTGATGATTCCTTACTTTTATATCATATAACTTCGGTGAACATTTTCCTAATTTTACTCCCCCCATTCTTTTATTTTTACTCTCGACAAAATCAATTAACCATTCAACTCCTTATTACTTCTACCTAACTCTTTAGTTCTCCGGTTACCTTCTCATTGCTCCAAAACTCACATCTCATTATTTTATATCAGTACCGTCTCACTTTTCCTTACCATGGATTTTCTCTTATCATGCTATCACTCACACTTATCGCCAATCAGTTTCCTCTAGAATCCCAACACTCATTTCATACCGTTAATTACCCAAGGAAATCACACATTAGTTTTACCTCTTGATAATACAAATTCTCGAACTCACTCACTATCTGCAAATCCACGTCGCGACATGTCTGCATTAAGTTCACTACATACCACTCTTCTCAATCCCTCTAAAACAACCTTTCATTACATATATTCTTATCCAACGCAATTCCTAACCATCTCCCTCCATAATTCTTTACACATCTCAAGTTGCTACCATCCACATCCTTCCTTTCAATCTTTTCATTCTCACGTTCCTTAGACTCACATCATCCCTTGCCCACATTCACTTACTTTTACATTACTCAACACGCAATCATATCACTCATCTCATCTCACAAAACATGCTCCATGCCTCAATCATCTCATCAAAGTTCCATTCCTTTTTCCACTATCTATCAGAACCGCATATAACTCATGTCCTCCCAACGAACTCATACTCACCACAGGTGCCACTCCTTATATCATAAGATTGGGTAACTTACACATCAGGACCAATACATATGTAACACAATGCATAAAGAAGCAAAATAACACCTTTGAATTAAACATAATATGCAACGAAGTCAAAACATAAGCATATGACCCTAAACAGGGGTCACTAGATCGAGTACAGGCCACTCGATCGAGTAAGTGACTTACTCGATCGAGTAGGTGAAGGTCAGAGGCACGTACAACAAATTACCAGGGCTACTCGATCGAGTAAGTCACTTACTCGATCGAGTAACAAGAGGTGCACTCGATCGAGTGAGGGCCACTCCATCGAGTACCCTACGCATTTCTCAGCACTGTCCAATTTGCGTAAAACAGTCATACCTCATTCGTTTCTTGGTCATTTTGGGCGTGTGACCTATCGTTAGAATCGTAAAAGAACAAGCTATCACCTCCTATTGGAATCACATCAAAATAATATATAAATCTCAAGTTATAATAGTTTAAAGACAACTTCGTTGTAATCAGACGACATAACTATTTGATTTTCTCTTTCAAACAACTTAAACATCAACAAAATGAACAAAAGTGACTCGATACTTGTAAACCCACTACCCCTAACCACATGTTACTACCTACCAAAAGCCAAACAATAACATCTATCATGCTCATATAACATTCAACTTATCAATCATGTAATACCCGCATGCTTTAACTTTATAACTTTTCGTAACACAAAACATACCCATACATTACAAATCCTATTTCCATGTTACTAATACAACAATAGTACAAATCCACTTCGTCACCTAAACATATTCATAATCACGAAATTCATATTCTCATGCAATTGCCACTTCATCTTTTCCAATCAATTCATCTAGTTCAATCGCATTCTTCATCTAACAAGTGCATATGATACAACAGTAGACAATTATATGAACTTATTATATAACTTTACGCAAACAAAATTATGTAAAATCATATCAAACCCCCGAATGACATGTTACTAGTATAGCCACATTATAAATCATTCATCCTACAACATCATTATTCATCACATATTATCATATATGAACTACTTCCTTTTTCCACCACATCATTCATCATTCTAATATACTTTTCCAACAATTCCAACCAACATTGTAAACCAACAATCATGCAACATGCCTACTCATAACACTTTATCATTTACCACATGCCCCATTCGACCACAATCATTTTCTATCATTTCTATATAACAGATCATCCAACATACGCAATAGAACATTAGCAAACACATAGCGATCCCATGACACCCCATAGTGACCAGTTTAAAGTTGTAGGGCGAGTTCGCGACTTTAGGACGTCTCCCAAGTCTTTGCATTAGCTCCTGACAACCCTTACCCGGGTTTATTTTATTTTGACTCTCTAGATTTATTGGGTTCATTAGTTACAGGTTCCAAAATTGTCGCTCTGATACCACTTTGTAACACCCCCATACTCCAAGTGCCTTACCAGGACCACTTAAGGCATGAGAGTGCTACCATCTCGGTTACCCGAGGCAATGATAATCAAATAGACAATAACGAAACGTACTTTAATAATAATGTTTAAAGTGTTACAACCCAAAACCAAAACTGATAAAAGGGAAATACAAATGTTCTCAAAATGCTAAACCAACTAAACAAAAGAACAACGTTCGACGCAGCGGAAGACTTCTAAAGCAGCTCGTGATGACGCAACCCAGCTATCCTATGCGCATCAATCATACCTGCTCAATAACTGCTCACCACCCCCGAATGGATCACCACAGTTTTCAAAACATTTAAACGGGGTCAGTACTAATTACACAAAATCAACAGCTGCAATGAAACGACAATACAAACAACTCAAATCCACACATCTCAGTCACCACATCTCCACCCTATCTCCACATATCTGACTACACACTGAAGTGTGTAGTCCTGCCTTAGTACCCGTCGCAACAAGGACTCCTCACCGCCAGTGGGGGACCGAAGCCGTTCCCACCTAAGCCCCCCTCATATTATCCGAGCGATAAACCCAAGTCCATTAATGTGTACATCCCTTCTGTGGCGGGTTCCACAGAAGGCGAATCAAGGGCGTGAAGCCACTCCCGCAAGTAACTCTACTCAGCCAGGGAGGCACCCCGAAGATCAGATACAGTTATACGATAATCACAATACTTCTACCAACAATCAGCAAATCAGAATCCAATACGATAATTACTCAATAAGAACAACATTAACAACATCAACACCAACAAAGCCATGTAACTAATATTGAGTATGGAAACCCTACCTGAAAAGCAATCACCAATGACGGTCTAGCAGCTAACCAAAATCGTTTTTCAATGAAATCACCTCCTATCAAACATACAATCATACAATCACCATCTAATCAACATAGTACTCCCAAAACCCCCAATCTACCCAATTAGGGTTTCAACCAAAATAAATGAAACAACATAAAAACTATACTAGGATCTTACCCACAATACGACGGTCTCATCGGCGTAAAGAACACAACGGTCTGATGACTCTAGCCGTAGGATTTGATAGCAATGAGAGAGAGAGAGAGAGAGAAGCAACGTAACTTTGGTTTGTCTTTGTGAAGTTTAGAAAAGTGTAAAAATGAAAAGAAACTGACGGATTAAGATTATATATATCTCTCACGTTGCTATCAAAACCCGTCAAACTCAGCCCGTGTAACTCACTTACTCGATCGAGTAAGTGACTTACTCGATCGAGTGACCCTTACTTGATCGAGTCCCCAACTTGCTCGATCGAGGACCCTACAGGCAGACTACTATTTTGCATAAAACTACTTACTCGACAGAGTAAGCCCCACTCGATAGAGTACCCAAAGACACATAAAACCGTAGTATTACAGAATACTATATAAGGAGAAGAATACAACAAAGCCAAGGACATGTTCATTCTGCACATTCTAAAACATTACAAGCTACTCACTGACATTACATAGACGAAATATAATACTTTGCGCTCGTTATATTATTATCCTCTAAAATCATAGTGAAATCCTCTCCTGGCTTGGTACCCGTGGGTTTTTCCCATTCAAGGGTTTTCCACATATATATCTATGTGTCATGTTTTCTTTTATTATTCATTATTTTTACTTTCGTTTCTATTTACATTACAATCAACCATGCAAAGGTACAATTACGGTAACAACAAAATAGGATGATACTAGTTAACCACCATACTATTCTACCCTGGTCGTGTTTCCAGCCCTGCGCGAAATATGGTCAAAACAATTGGCGACGTCTATGGGAAAACTAGTTGACTAATCCTACAAGAATGTTCACAAGATTTTATCCTCTATCTCACAAGTTTGAGAGCCTTGGGAAAAATTGATAAGAGAGTTTCCATAACTCCCATTTCAAATGAAGAAATGCTAGATACAAACGAAAAATTACCAAATCAACTCAAAATTCCTTCCAATGATCATAAGTATAACAACTTCCAGCGTTGACTAAGAGAATGCGAATTTCAAGGACATATTTGTCATGAAAGAAATTCAAAGATACGTTTTTCCTAGATCTAATACAAGTTTCGTAATATATAAGTGGTCGGTGTATGGATTTCGGTTACTTATCGTTAAGAGTTACCTAGACCAAAACAATATTTATAACTTCACAAACTACTCTACTTTTAGTAAAGAGGTAAGTAAAGGTCGGATCCCAAGGGACGGGTATTGATGTAGGATTTTCGATTGCAATTTGTTGTATCTAAGCGTGTCACAATTTGGGTTAAGGTAGGAGATCAACTAAACTAATCAACAATATAAAAGTAAAGCAATGAAAACAAGCAATATGATTAAAATGAGATGTGAACAATTGATTAAAAGCACTAGGGTGTCATGGGTTTTTAGGGGATTCATGGTATTTGATCATACAAACATGTTCTCTACTAGATGCAAGCACTTATTGTTGTAATGGGATCGAGTTGGTTTATATCTTTCAATCCCTAAGAAGGTTTGGGTCCCGGAGCCGAATCGATTAGATTGTACAACACCTACAAGTCGACTTAATCCTCCCTATCCAACTATATGCATGGTCTAATGAGACTCGAGTTGGTTTATGTCTTACAAGTCTCATTGAAAGGGTAAGTGATGGATAAAAAATGCAAGGATTCATAGGCTCGCACTTCATCAAACATAACATGTGCATAAGTTGAAATCACAACAAGCAAGCAAATTAATTATGAAAACATATTAGATTAAGCATGAATCAATCCCCATGTTGGTTTCCCCTAATTCCCCATTAACCCTAGTTATGAAAAATACTCACTCATTATCAAGTTTAACATGCTAACAAGGTTGTCAATCATACTAGCAAGGCAAAACATGATGAACAAATGAAGATGATTAACAATAATTCAAAAGGGATTAAGAGAGAATTATACCTATAAATATGATTCCAAATAATAAAGCAAAGAATAATAGAAGTACTTGATGATTGATGGAAGGTTGTCAGTTCTCCAAATAAACCCAAATAATCTTATAATTACCCAAAATAAATGATGAACAATAGAGAAATTAAGAAATGAGATTTGTATTAATTCTAAATTAAGAGATGATTACAAGATTAAGAGAGTATTAAGACTTGATTAAGATAAGATTAAGATCCTATTAAGATGACATGCCAATCTTGGTAGTACAATGGGGTATTTATACTAGAGATTAGGTACATAAATTAGGGTTACTAAGGGCTTAAATGACTATTAAGACCCTTAAGAAAGGTTGAGGAAATGCTCCTCTGCAAGGAGATGCTCATCTCCATTTTGCTGGTCTCCGGAAAATCTGCTCGTCCCGAGAGTCTAGCCAGCAGGGACGGTTGGTTCTGTATGGGAATTCGAGCGGATCAGGGGAGAGACGCTCGGATTTATTGGCCTCTAGACAAGCGTCTTGGCTTCGGGACGCTCGGATCATAGGAGGGAGACGCTCGTCCTGGGCAAGGAGATGCTCGGATTCCTTCACAGTCACTTCTCTTCTTTTCTTTCCTCAACAATCCTAGGGGATCTTGTTGGGGATGCAAGGATCCTTTCATCATTGCCCACGCTACTTTATTTCCTACATAGGCCTTCTAGTATCGTCTTCCCTTTGATGCTTGGTCATTGAATTCAATCAATTTAGCTCAATTTTGACATGAAAATGCAAGGTTTGCACTCCTTTCATACCAAGGGAACAAAACCTCAAAGAATATGCAAAACGGAAAACTAAAGATAGTAAATGACCCAATTATGCACTAAAATGCATAGGAACGAGGCTAATCCGGGGACTAAATATGCTTAAATATGAGTCACATCAAATATCCCCAAACCGAACCATTGCTCGTCCCGAGTAAAGAAGTGACAAAAACTAGGACCCTTATTCAAACTAACCTACTAATATAGCCGATGTGAGACAATTAGCGGGTCTCACTCCGCGCCTTCAACTCACAACAAGACAACCATGAGGTAGGATGCCTTCTTGCAAGGCAAGGTGGGGCTTGCCAAAATGGCGACACATCCAAGCATTAAGCACACAAAACAAGTAAATGGATGCATCTACAAAAATGAATAGCCACTTTCCTCATCTAAGTGGCGGAAATTATCTACAAGGGAAACAATCTAAGGGTAAACATTCCATCATAGATATGGTTTCTTCAAACTACTAAGCCTAGAAGGATACCAATAAATCACCTCCAAGTTGTGTTAAGCTAGGGTACCTTTGTCCTCAATTGTTAAATACTTTCGTCAAGAGTAGACTCCCTATGGTGTTAGAAACACTGGAGGATCGCGGAATTCCCCTTCTTGCCTAGACAAGAAGAAGGGCCGTCCCCTCTCTACCACGCACAAAAGTGGATACGATAGAAAAGGGATCAATAGAACTTGAGTTTCATATGGGAGTTTGCTTTTTGTTGTTGTAATTCCCCCCAATTTGTGGCTTTTGACATTTGGAGAACATTTTCTTTGCCATTTCTTTTGATGTTTGGCATTTTGAACACTTGACAATTTCAACTTTTTCTTGCATTTCTTTTTGAACATTTTCAAAGTCACCCCATTTGTAGTGAGGGTGCTTATATTTTAAGCTTTAGGAGTCTATTTTTGGTACTCCTCTTTTCTTTTGATGCAATTGCAAGCTTTTTGACTTTCCTTTTCATTTCAATTCTTGAACTCAATTTTGAACAATTTTTGTGCCCATTCCCTTTTTGATGACAAAATGTGGTAGAACATGGATGATGGTTGCATGGTTTCAAGGGTCACCTTGGAATAAATGGTAGCCAAGGAGTTATCACATCACAAGGTACTCTTGACTAGGCTTTAATCCATGGGTCAAAGGATACTAGCATGACACATCCTAGTGTGTTTTACAAGTATTCTAACAAGCAAAGTCTCAAGAAGAAAAATTATCTACAAGGGCCTTATATACACTTGTCAAGCTTCCCATATAGATGTTTTCACAAAATTTTCCTAAATGCAACTATATGCCATGATGCAACTATCATTTATACAACCTAATTCATATGCTTCTACCAACTAGTACGCCAAATAATCTAAATGCAATCCTAAATTCACATTGTTTATACCGCATCAATCAAAATAAAGCCACATAGTCATTAACATAAAGAGGAAAAAGGAGATTGGAAAGATCATACCGTGCGGTCTTCAATATCCTCATGTCTCGGATGTGGCGTAGTCGATCAATGTGAAAAAGGATGAACAAACACAATATATACAAACAATATATACAAGACTACACTACAAAGGAAATGAACATGCTTTTGGATTTTTGAATTTTTCAAATTTTTATGATTTTTATGATTTATGAAATAAAAAGACATGTTTTTGTATTTTTTTAAATTTTTCAATTTTTATCATTTTTGTTTTTAAAAGTCATGTTAGAATTTCCCATCCCCACACTAGTATGGACATTGTCCTCAATGGCCAATACGATAGGAAATTATGCAATTTATATGAAATGCATGATTTCTAAGCTAAATGCAAATTATATGACATATAAACAAGAGTAAATGCAAACTAAGCTATGCTATATGATGCATGGGTTTTTGTTATGTTGGAGAGCATAATTTAAATTATCTCCTAATGCATATGCATAAACTTGCCCAAACCAAAATAGACACTATTTCTAATGTCAAAAATTAGGGGCGTTCATGCATAAAGATGCTATGCATGAAACTACAATTGTCATTTTGGATTTTAAATGTGGGAACAATAAAAGAAACACCTCAATGGGACCGAGGTGTGAGTCCTCTAGATGATGCTAGGACTCCAAATCATGATCAAGATAAAAATTATATGAAAAACAAGAGAAATAAACAAACCTTAAAGGAGGTGTATGAAACTCACAAAGTAATGTGGCATCCTCCCAAGAGCTTGCTAATCCTCAATCTTCGCCCATGGTGTCATCACTATCATCTCCATCATCATCACCAACTTCACTTGGATCATCATCAACCTCCATAGATCCGGAGGCTTCACCACTTTCACTTGAACTTCATTCTTGTTCCTCACTACCCTCTTCTTCATCTTCTTCTTCATTTTCTTCACCTTCTTGTGCACCACTCTCAACAACAACCATCTCCTCCTCACCCAAGCTAGCACCCCTAGAAGCACTAGGAAAGAAGACTTCCTTATCCGCCCAACTAGGCAAAGGACAAGATGGGTCAAGAAGTCCTTGCCTAGTTAGATATAGATAGGGCGGATATTGTGCTCTATAAGCATCGACTTTATCCTCATAAGCTTGCTTGTGCATTTCTTTCATCCAGAGAGTCAAGTAGTCATTCCCCGCCTTAACATTTTCGGGTTGAAACTCGTGGTAGGTGAATGGGTAGGGTGGAGTAATAATAGAGGACGAGGGCTCGACAATGTCTTCCCCTTGGTGTTGTATAATATACTCGGCTTCCTCGGAGAGTGGGAGAAGGTAGTTTGACCTTTGAACATTTAATCGGCAAATCTTGCTTGGCAATGTGAAGGATTTAGCATCTTTTGTTAACCACCCAAATTTGTCATCAAGAGTATCATTCGTGACCCATTTGAATTTTTGAACCATGGTGGCTAGATCAATGATATGGCCTCCCTTAACCGGTTTATAGGTGATATCCTTGTTGAAGTTCCGGTTGAAGTGTTTTGCCAAATAAGTTACCAAATCTCCATTAACAATAAAGGTCGTGCCTTCTTTGCCATGATCAACTTTGAGCCACCTCTCAATCAAAAGTTGAAGAATGTTGTACTTTTTGGTGAACTCTCTTCCAATGTTCAAGGTTGACTCGAGATAAATAAAGTCAAGTTCGGTGAAATGGTTCGTTCCCTTCCTAGCAATCAAAGTATGCCCAACGACCTTGTGCCATACTCTTATGCCCGGATGATGGACAAAAAGAGCACGCCAATCATGATAAGATGTAAACTCTCTCCCGATAATAGCCTTCCATAGGGGAGCGGGATCATACTTGATAGGTTTCTTTGTGTAAGTCGGGTCATTGCTAAGGCCAAAAATTTCACCAAACTCGCGAAAAGACAATTTTCTATCGGTATTCTCGAGCCGGAATTCAATATTTGTTCGGGTCACCACCTTGGTAACTTTCAAAGAACTTAAGAACTCTAAGGTGAGGGATGAGTAAGTCAACTCTTGCATATCAAACAAAGTACTCAATCCCATGGACTCGAAAAAGGTCTTGGTTTGTTCTAAGACACCAAATTTTGACAAGGTCTCTTGGAATATGAATTTGGTGGGTAAAATAGATTTCTTAGCAAGTGAAACAAATTTCTTCCTATGAGAGTCGGAAGTGAAGATTACCTCCGGATAATCATCTAGTTGTTCAACAACCGGAGTAGAAGTAGTAGCTTCCATAGGAGGAATAGACTCTTGAATTTCCACCCTTGCATTTTGAACCACCAATGCCTTAGATGCTTGAATAGCTTGTAGAGCTTGTTGTCTTTTGGAAAGGTTCTTCTTTGGGGGTGCCTTGCTTCCGCCTTTTGTACTTTCCATGTTCTCCTTTATGTAGTAACGCCAAAGATAAGCTTGATTTCTTCAAATTCCAATAAGACCCAAATCGATTTAGGATAGTTGAATTTTGCCTTGTATCCTAAAAATCGATTCAAACTTTGAAGATGTTGGTGTTTTAAATGCTTTGTTGTTGGTAAAGGAGTGTTTTGTTTGAGTTTTGAGGAGGTTTGGAATTAATTTGGGTGAATTTGGTTGAGAAATTTGATTTTTGTGGATGGAGGGATTGAGGGTTTTGGAGGTTTTGGAGATGTGTTTGTGTTATGAATGAGTAAAATGAATTGGGAAAGGGGGTTTTAATCCCGTTAGTTTTGAATTTCATAGGGGAGACGAGCGGATTCTCCACGGGACGCTCGTATTCTGGGTGTTCTGGGACTAGCGTCTTCTGAGAAAGACGAGCGTCTTTTATAGGAGGACGAGCGGATTGCTGTGAAGACGCTCGGATTCCTTGTCAGGGAGGAATCCCAAATTTTACCAGCAGTAGGACGAGCGGATTCTTTGGGGGACGAGCGACCTGACTGAGACGAGCAAATTCTTTGGGGGGACGCTCGGATTCTCAGTCAGTCAGAAAATTTCTTTTTCCAGATCTCTGAGGATGAGCATCTTCTCACCAGGACGCTCGGATTGTCTTCAGGACGAGCGGGTTCTGGGTCGGGACGCTCGGATCTTCCCTTTACCACACGAATACAGTTCCATCCGTGGGTATTTCATAACCCGTGTCATTTCCTTTGGTCTTCATTGTGGGGTCACTACGAAGGCTTGGATAGCCTAGGCAATTGCTTTCCCCACACTATGTCAAAACACTACACATCAATAATCACATAAGTCCCTCCCTCACTTTCTCTCAAAATGATGAAAATCTTAATCAAGGTATAAAAATACAAATCCAAAATTGACTAAAATGCAATACAATAAGTAAAATGCAAGTTAAGGGGTTAGAATATTTACAAATGGTGGTTTAAGGAGGACTCCACCAAACTCTCATCCATAAGTGAGATGTCAAGGGGGCATAGCCAAGGTGTTGTTGATGTTGCTCAACACCTTGAAGAAGTAGTCGATATCTTGTTCATTGTCATGGTAAAGATCTTCAATAGACCTTTGCACTTGTTGTTCTTCATTGTGGTCTTGGGTCATAGCATTACCGAAATAGGGATTGAATATCCCTTCAAACGCATCATCCCAAAGACCGCATACTACATCTACTTGTTCCCCAATATTATCGCGAGTTGACAAGAGCAACTCTTCTTCCATCTTGTCATTGCCAATGAGGCCTTCTTCATTACTTGTCATGAGTGAGATTTTCAAGCTCTCTTTGTTGAGACTTTCTTGTTCTTTGGACGAAGCATCTTGGACTTTCTCTTTCCATATGGGTGGTGATTCTTTACCCATAGCTTGTTCTTTGCATTGAGATGCCAACTTCTTCCTATCAATTTCTCGGCTATAATGATCAACCATGAAACACGGCTCATGTAATCGGGGATCTCTCATTGTCTTGTCAAGATTAAAAGTGATCATTTCATCTCCCACTTCAAGTGTGAGCTCTCAATGTTTCACGTCAATCACCGCTCCCGCGGTGTGTAAGAAAGGTCTTCCTAAAAGGATAGGAATGTTGGAGTCTTCTTCCATGTCAACAATAACAAAGTCCACCGGGATGAAGAACTTGCCAATTCTTACCGGCACATCTTCCCATACCCCTAAATGTCTCTTCGTTGAGCGATCCTGTTGGAGTAAGTGTCCCCGACAATAATGCGATCACAATTGTCGATCATATTAATCACATATTTAAATCTCATAACAAGAATCGATAGGGATGATACATTACATATATAGTCAACTGGTCCACACATATCGGTAATGATTGGCTGGCTAGAGTTTGACATTACTGTCGTGCGACGATGGTGATCAGTTGATCCCTTGAGGTCACACCTAAAGGACGATTCCCTTAATTGAAAAAGGTTAATTAATTGTATGTCGATACAGATTAATTAATTCCTTAAAATTGAACAAATTATTATCATAAGAGAGAAAATGACATCTTATTATAATGTGATTAAATAAGATTTTATTTAGTAATTTAAAAAGTTATATTACTAAAATTAATCGGTGTTTGCGAAACACGCAAGATTAGAATGATAAGTTAGTTATAATTACAAGATGTTGTGAATTATACTAACTAGTATTTAAATGACCATTTTATGTGAAAGTAATTTTGAATTACTAGTCAATTTGTTAAATGTGATTTATTTATTTGTAAATGATATTTAATTTGTAAAATATGCATTTTAAATTAAAACATGACATAAGACATGTCACATGTCACATGACATACAATTGTACAATTGACAAAAATAAAATGGACTCCATATTACACATGATAACCGAAAAATTGGTGGGCAATTTTAGAAGTTTTGTCTTATTCATTTGTCTTATTCATTTGTTTATGACATTTGATAGTGACTTGACTATGACAAAGGCTTACACTAATTAGTCTGGTGAAGACAAAATGGAAAAAGAAAAAGGTCCTAAAACCACCCACACCCACCGGTTTTTACATGCTACAATTGAGAGATTTTTCTCAATTATTTCATTCTCTCATGTTTTATGAAAAACACAACACTCTCTCCCTTGTTCTTCATAAAAAAAATATTTTTATGAATCAAATTTGTACAAATCAATCACTAATAATACTAGTAGTAGTATATGAGTATTAGTAATCGATTTTAAGGCAAACCACATTACAAATATCTAGTACATATTATTTTGTGGGATTTTGGGATAGTCTTGGGTGCTACTTATTGGAGGGCTTCTATTTGAAGTCATGGATGATCATCCTAATGTATTTTCTAGCTCAAGAACAAATAAAGGTAGGAGACCTTCATTTGTGCCCATTTGGCCGAATTTTTGATGGTGAGAAAATGATTTTCTCATCTCTTGTTATTTAGTTTGCATGCATAAGATCTAGTTTTAATTTTATGACTAAATTAAAATGTCACATATATGAATATGTTAAGTAATGGAATTAAAGAAACCTAACAAGCGGTATCAAGAGCCTTAGGTTGTTTGAATGCAAATCGGTTTCTAGTTTTTCCGAGTTATATGATTAACATACAAAACTAATTAATTTGGTTTTATGAAGATAAACCTAAAAATAACCTTGCATGTTAAAATTTTCTGGTCCTAAGTGATGTTTAGGACATTTTGGTTTATTTATGGATTTTATTGTTCATTTTATAGATTATTGGCATTAAAATGTGATTTTTATGATAAAAATGTCATTTTTGGACGAAAAATAGCTAAACTTTGAATTTTTCAGTGTTTTTGGATCTGTTTTCATATATATTATCTACTGATGTCCTGTAAATTTTCATGATAAAATGAGTTGTTTTGCTCGAAATATGGATTTTTAAGTTAAAATCGTATTTAAAGGGGTAAATAGGTTAATATGAGTTATATTTTGAATCTGGTCATGGAAATTTAGTATGTTGTCACATGCAATTTTAAAACATGTGTGTAAAATATTTGGCTATAATGAAGTCTTTATGCATGATTTATGAATTTTTGATGAAAATCACATAAATAGTGACTATAATTAGTAATAATGCTAAAACATACTTCATGACTAAAGGAAAAACGTCACATGTTGCATTTTATCATATATTTCAGATCTAAAAGTGAAAAGTTGATGAATATAATTTTTCTCATATTTTTATGGTCATAATTGTTAAAATCGATAAACCGCAACATTGTTTTTCTCGATAAATTTTCGAAATTTTTAACCTATGTTTTGAAAATTATGAGTGTCATGGTATTTTTCCAGAATGTTCATGAGTTTAAATTTCAAATTTTGAAATTATTTGAAATTCTTATGATTTAATTTGAAGTTTATAGCATATTTTTGAAATTTAGGTCCATTTGTGAACAATATTAAGAAATCAAGTTTAATTATTGTCAAAATGTTAGTGGAGACTAATTTTGAGTCCTAAGATGGTTAGGGTAATTAACTTGTACATAAATATGAATTTATGTAATTATTGTGATTTTAAAAGGTTAAATCACGCAAATCCGTAAAAACCGATAAATATACGATATTGGCTCTTAAAGGCGATTTAGCATAAAATTTGGCATGCTCATACATATTATAATGCTGCATTTTATTTATGATTGTCATATTTTAATTTTATGTAATTTTTGAATTATGTAATTTTACTTAGTATGGCCTTAGTTTTAATTGATATTACCCAAAATGTATGGGAATATCGATTCGGTTGTAATTATTGTGATCTCGTATCACCGTTTTGTAATTTAATAGATTTATTTTTATTTTAATTACAAATGTATAATAGGAAAATTATGTAATTCATTTTGTAATTTATTTATTCCGGAGTTCCTTGAAGACGGTGCCATTCGAAAAGGCGATCCATCAAGGAAAGTGTTGCCTTGAAATGTGTGCCAAGACCGAAGTTAAAGGGACCAAAGGAGTGGGTTTCCGAATTTGTAATAGTTTATTAGATTTACTATTTTAGGAAGGTCATACTAGGATTTTATTTTTATGCTTTGCATTTTATTTATATGTTGCATGCATCGCTAAATCGCCATAACTAAACATGCATTTTAAATCGAGTTTATCGACCATGTCAATTACAATTATCGTAGTTCACCGCTTTAGTTCACTTAAAACGTGATAGATAATAAATTGACATGACCTCTCGCTAAAATAAACAATTGAGACTTAGCCTTACCAAAAAGTAGAAACCATGAAAACCTATTTCATGAGGGAGTGCACTCGGCCCGACCGGGGTACAAACCTTGTTACGTAGGGGAAGTGGGTGATAAATGTCTACCCACCGAATTTATAAAGATAAGGGTTGTATTCGGCTTTACCGATGCCCAAGTTGATGTAAATTTGGATCATGGACACATTTATTCGAAATTTGGGTTGAACTCAACGAAAGTATTCTCGACGGTTGCCGGATGTGTTTCGGGCTAAAGATAAATATTAATGTAATTTTATCGACCAAGAGTTCTAAAAGTAGAATCGATTAAAGAGTTAGTCCACCGAGTTATATTGATGAGGGTTGTATTCGGCTTTACCGATGCCCAAGTTAATATGAATTTGGATCTTGGAATCATTTATCATAGTTGGGTAGAGGTCACTTTGTAAATGCTTTACTTGTTATTTACAAGTATTAATAAAACGATAAATGTTAAGTTTTCCACTATTCCGTTATCATATTGTTCTATTTCTCTACCACAATTCATATACGATATCATTTCGATTTTTGATTCAAATCTCCATTAAAACATCGTAACTAAAGACAAATATGAATTTGCTTCTAAAGCCTCATATGAACCATTGCTAAGGATCTCTTGTGAAGAGTATAGATAAAAGTTATTCGTGATCAAAAGGGTTTTTGATTCTTGACTAACATATCTACTTACAATGAATTGTTTCTCATATGCTTAATTGAGTTAAGTACTTTGAAACGTTACATCAGTTTGGTAACTAGATTTGTTTGAAATCAAAATTGACCAAAATACCGCAACCACTTCAATGAAAGTTTTAAGACTAAACAAACGAATGAAGAGTAGTCTTCATGAATTTCAATTTTGCTTCTCTTAGCAAAGACTCATTGAAATGAGTGGGAGCATTCTCTTAAACCGTTAAGAAAAGGATAAGGTTTTAAAGAAGTAAAATTAGAATGGAATTGATACAAGGTAATGTTAAAAGTAAAGTTATTGAGAATAACGATACTAAACCTATCAATCCCGACCGATAAAGTCTCCACTGTCTTAATTGTTGGACGCTAGAAAAGAAACTACCCCAAATTATTAAAGAATCAACAAGTTAGTTGTGAGACATCTAATGGGACCTTCTTCTTGAAATGTTTATTTGATTGACATAAATTTTGCTAGTACTACTTCGTCAATATTAGAAACTAGTGGAGGTTTTCATCATTGTATTCGATACATAAGATGATTATAATATGACGACTAGCATCAAATAATGTCGAGAGATAGAGTCATTGTGTAATCAATCTAGTTTAGGGTTTATAGTTGTACTTAATTATGACTATTAAGTGCATAAACTCTAAATAAGAATATAAACTTGTTAAGATACAAAAGAGGTTTCACTTTTGTGACCCTATACACCATGATTTGATGTATGGCTAGCCCATTATCAAGGTGATTATATTCTAAACCAAACTAGAATGATATATCATGTAGATGATGCAAGACTCAAATTGGTAACCCAAGATTGAACCTTAGATTCTGGAATGATGAACGCAAAGAGTTATCGAGTACTCTTGAAACCATTAGATCTTATGGTATATGCGTATCTTGTATTCAAAGCAAGATGTCTCGTGCCTTTTGGTTGAAAAGGAGATCGAGGTTGTAAATCATTGATCCAAAATAGGTTGATCATTTTCTTTTACCAACAATTTAAGTTGACGCTAATGTGTTCACTTAATAAGGTAAATAGAGAAATCTTTGAAGAAGTTCAAAGCGTTCAAGGAATCACGATTTAGTCGTGATGGGATTATCAAAGTGAGGACTTTGATATAAGCCAAAGGAAATGTGATATAGTATCACAAATTAATCTCTCTTAGCATGCATTATGGGATAATGTGTGGTTGGATAAGAAATCAAACGATATTCGATATGGTTTGGACTTCAATCAAGTTACTTTGAGTTACTTGATCCTTTTGGGAATTTTATCATTTTGTCTAAATTATTTTTCCACTAAATCTAAAACGAATCATATGAGATATGAAATGGTAGGGTACCATGTTTTTAAGTTTTCAAAAGAAAAAAATGATCATTTTTCCTTACTATAATCACGAGTACAACGAGTTTGTGGCTCGTGAAACTGTCTTTCTAGAATACAAGTTTATTTCTAGAAGAAAGAGTGGGAGAAATTATTCAAGAGCCACAAAAGAAGCCACAAAAGAATCGCAAGAAACTGTTTTTCTTGGCTACATGACGTTGTTTCTTCGAAACCTAGGAGGTTGAACGCATCACTTGTTGAAGATGATGAATTCGTATTACTTTTAGAAAGTAAAGAGCTTGTAACTTACAAAGAAATTGTTTGATTCAAGTTACTTCTGGAAAGTAATGAATATATGACTTACATGAGAATGTTCAAGTCACAACTCAATACAAGGCTTAGAGCCATGAAAATCCGAAATAGATTCCAAGTGAATTGTTAGATATCAAAGCTTGATTGGTGGCAAAGGGTTTTGCACTAGTTGAAATGCTTAAGTCTATTTGGATCTTCTTAGGAATTGTGTTTCATTATGATGATATACATATAGCAAGTGAATCTAAAACCCACTTCTTCAATTAGAAGGAATGTATTCAATACATGTCTTGAGTTTTGTAGATTCTTGCAATCCTAAGATAATGTGAAACTTAAGAGAGGGTCTTAAGTAGGACATCAATGAGTTGGAATCAATGTTTTGATCATGTTATAAAAATTTTCTCGATAAGTCGAGAAGTTGTGTTTATACATGGAGTTTAGTGGGAGTTACGGAAATTTTAATCAGTCTTATATGTGGATGACATATTGATCATTGGGAATGATTTGACACATATGGAGTATTATAATACATCTTTAATATCCAGATTTATGGAGATAAATCCACATGATATTAGCGTCAAATAAGGAGTCTTATGTTGATAAGATTCATGATTAGTTCAATCGAGTTGAACATATTTGATTGATTCCATTTGCTTCCGCTGCCGAATCAATTAAATAGGAAATGATGTATAACACTTCATATACTTTGAGTATGATGAATTGTTTCAAATCGAATTTAAGTAATATTTACCAAGTAAGCCATAAAGATTACCCTTAAGTGCTTGCAGAAGCATTAAGGATGTAAAGCAAAGTGTTTTTGATGCAATTTTGTGTAAGGGTGTTACACAAATCACAATTGACAATTGAGATTGCGCATGGTTTCCGACAAATCAAAACACATCAGGATGGTTAAGATACTATTGTGGCTATGTTATTTAAGAAATAGATTTTCTAGAATCATTCTAGGCAATAAAGAACAATGAGAAATATTTACAACGGAAATTGAGTACACTTGTAATCATGGGATGTGCAAGAGAGATGAGTCCCGCACACTGTGAAAACAATGGGAGCTATTTTAAGGCAAGAAAGCCTATGTCTAGATTGGACCTAGACACATACTCAGAAAGTTTTGTAATGCAAATGTATACATTACGAAAGGAAAATAAGTATGTAGCAAGGTTGAGCAGGGAGTTGCTAAGACCTACTTACAATGCCTATTCATAGGCTTAACATGATGAGTCATGTCATTTCAATTGGATTGAGATGAACAACTACATACAAGATCAAATTAGATTATAGAATATGAAATAATAATCAGGCATTGACTATTCATATGTGATAATCGCATTTGTCGTTCGAGTTTTACTTTAAAACTCTTTTATTATACTTTGTTACATCCAAACAGGTTGTATGACCGTATTGAACCCCGTTAAAGTGAACCCGGATTAACATAGAATTCGCCCATAGTCACTTGTATGAGGTGACGTCTCGAAGTGACTAGAGTGTGATGCGATTGATGGCAAGTTCAGTGCCATACAGTCATGTGAGATGACTAGTCGATCACATAGGCAGACTGTTATGAACACTTTGTCGGGCAGTGACCGCTTATAGAGTTCAAACAAATTTATATAGCCTGGTCGTGGCGAGAGCTACTATAGTATTCTAATGAGTCGATTCTTTTTACTAAAGACTGTTCGCCTAAGATGGCACAGTTTCCTATTAGCTTTGATTTATGCTACTACGACCTTCGTAAATGGGGTCAAATGGGCATATTTTGGGTTATGATGGTTGTGGCTAGTCGAAGGGAATAGTGCGATAGGAATTGTCCACCCTTTTGTCAAGGTTAAAACAATATCTTAGGGCCACTCGAGGAGTAATGAACTGGAAATGCGTGGCCACGCTCGGAAGGTATCTATGGTAGATAATTCCGGTCAAATCAGTTATTCTCCAGATCGAGGAAACCACTCTCGATATGATCACTTGCAAGTACGACCCGAAAGACACCTTGCATTGAGTGGGAGATAGTAATAGGACAAGAGAATTGGTGGCGCACACTTGTCGAGGACAAGTGGGAGATTGTTGGAGTAAGTGTCCCCGACAATAATGCGACCACAATTGTCGATCATATTGATCACATATTTAAATCTCATAACAAGAATACGAAAGGGATGATACAATACATATATAGTCAACTGGTCCACACATATCGGTAATGATTGGCTGGCTAGAGTTTGACATTTTGTCGTTTGACGGTGGTGATCGATTGATCCCTTGAGGTCACACCTAAAGTACGATTCCCTTAATTGAAAAAGGTTAATTAATTGTATGTCGTCTGATTAATTAATTCCTTAAAATTGAACAAATTATTATCATAAGAGAGAAAATGACATCTTATTATAATGTGATTAAATAAGATTTTATTTAGTAATTTAAGAAGTTATATTACTAAAATTAATCGGTGTTTGCGAAACACGCGAGATGAAATTGATAAGTTAGTTATAATTACAAGATGTTGTGAATTATACTAACTAGTATTTAAATGACCATTTTATGCGAAAGTAATTTTGAATTACTAGTCAATTTGTTAATTGTGATTTATTTAATTTGTAAATGATATTTAATTTGTTAAATATGCATTTTAAATTAAAACATGACATAAGACATGTCACATGTCACATGACATACAATTGTACAATTGACACAAATAAAATGGACTCCATATTACACATGATAACCGAAAAATTGGTGGGAATTTTAGAAATTTTGTCTTATTCATTTGTCTATGACATTTGATAGTGACTTGACTATGACAAAGGCTTACACTAATTAGTCTTGTGAAGACAAAAAGGAAAAAGAAAAAGGTCCTAAAACCACCCACACCCACCGGTTTTTACATGCTACAATTGAGAGATTTTTCTCAATTATTTCGTTCTCTCATGTTTTATGAAAAACACAACACTCTCTCTCTTGTTCTTCATAAAAAATTATTTTTATGAATCAAATGTGTACAAATCAATCACTAATAATACTAGTAGTAGTATATGAGTATTAGTAATCGATTTTAAGGTAAACCACATTACAAATATCTAGTACATATTATTTTGTAGGATTTTGGTATAGTCTTGGGTGCTACTTATTGGAGGGCTTCTATTTGAAGTCATGGATGATCATCCTAATGTATTTTCTAGCTCAAGAACAAATAAAGCTAGAAGACCTTCATTTCTGCCCATTTGGCCGAATTTTTGATGGTGAGAAAACGATTTTATCATCTCTTGTTATTTAGTTTGCATGCATAAGATCTAGTTTTAATTTTATGACTAAACTAAAATGTCACAAATATGAATATGTTAAGTAATGGAATTAAAGAAACCTAACAGATCCGCCATTTGAAGCGTGATATTAGTGCACTTAAGCTCTCCCATTCCTAGCCTCTTGCACACCGAATATGGGATGACACTCACACTTGCCCCAAGGTCATATAGAGCTTTGTTGATAGTGGTGTCGCCATCGGTACATGGAATAGAGAAGCTTCCCGGATCCTTTAGTTTTGGAGGTGAACTTCCTTGTAGGATGGCACTACTCACCTTACTGAAAGCATTAGTCTCAAGTTTCCGGATGGATTTCTTCTTTGTAAGAATATCTTTCATGTATTTCGCATAGGTCGGAACATGATTGATTAATTTCTTAAATGGAATTGAGACTTCCAAGTTTTTGACAATCTCCATAAACTTCCCAAGTTGTTCATCAAACTTAGGCTTAGCTTGACGACTTGGAAATGGAAGCCGAATCACAATAGGCTCTTTCTCTCTAGCCTTCTCTTCATTCTCCGTTGAAACTTCTTGAATGGTGGGTACTTCTTCTTTCTTAGAGTCTTCAACAACTCTTTCCTTGTCACTAGCATTCACAATATCTTCATCAACGGGCCTCTTCGGCCCTTCATACCTTGTACCACTCCTCAAATGGATGGCACTCACCGATTCTTGTCTTGCGGGATTACCTTGAGGTGGTAATTGCCCCTTTTGTCTTTGTGAACTTGAAGATGCTAACTGAGACATTTTTGTCTCCAACATCTTTGTGTGAGCTAGTATGTTGTTAATGGTGATGTCTTTTGCTTGGCTATCCTTTTGCATTTGAGTGAAAAATTCTTGTTGGTTCTTTTGCATTTGGAGGACCGCTTTTTGAAAATCAAAACCTTGGTCATTTGTTTGATTGTATGGAGGTTGGTTTTGATAACTTTGGTTTTGATTTTAAAAGGGTCTTTGAGATTGGTTTCTCATGGGAGGTGGGGTGTATGTTGTTTGAGGGTTTTGAACATTTTGGCTTTTGTATGAGAGGTTGGGATGGAATTTGGTGTTTTCATTGTAATAGTTGGAATAAGGGGTACCACTCTTGTGTGCTTGGAAAGCCTTCACTTGTTCACTTGTTCCCCTACATTCACCTTGGTCATGTCCCAAAGTTCCACAACTCTCACATACTCCATTTGGAATTGATGAAGATGCCACCATGGCATTAACATGATGCTTAGGCGATTTGGAGGCTTCTTCAAGCTTAGCCATAGCCTTCTCAAACTTCAAATTAATGGTATCAATATGAGCACTAAGTTGGGCACCCAATTGAGTAATAGAGTCCACTTCATGCTTTCCTCCTCTAATAGCCTTACGAGGTCTACTATATTGTGAGTTATGGACCGCCATTTCCTCAATCTTGTTCCATGTTTGATTATCATCAACTTCGGTAAACATACCATTTGATCCCATATTGAGAATGTTTCGGGAGTCTTCATATAGACCATTCCAAAATTTTTGTACAAGGAACCACTCGCTAAGTCCATGACGTGGACAAGATCGGCAAGTATCCTTGAATCTCTCCCATGCTTCATACAAAGATTCCTCATCCCTTTGTTTGAACCCGGTGATTTGGGCTCTCAACATACTAGTCTTTTCCGGAGGATAGAATTTCTTGTAGAAAGTAAGTGCCAATTTCTTCCAAGAGTCAATACCTAGAGTAGGCTTATCAAGGCTCTTTAACCATTGTTTCGCGGAACCAATCAAAGAAAAAGGAAATAAGACCCATCGAATTTGGTCTTGAGTAACTCCGGTTTGAGAAATCGCATCACAATAGTCACTAAAAGTCTCCATATGAGAATGAGGGTCTTCACTAGGGATCCCCCAAATTGACTTCTCTCAACCAATTGTATAAATGCGGATTTTGCAATGAAATTACCGGTCAAATGTTGTGGTGTGGGAGTACCATTTGGTACGTTCTCCTCGGTTGGTACGGAATGTGATGAAAATTTAGGCATTATGGGTTTATTATGTGGTTGGTTTTGTATTGGGTTATCCTCTCCTTCTCTTCCAAAAGGGTTGATGAACTCAATATTGTTTGGTTGGATGTCCACAATTTCACCAATACCTCTCAAAGTATTTCTAGCAAGTCTTCCATTGTTGGTCAAAGTTCTTTAAATTTCAAGATCAATGGGTAACAAGTTACCTTGTGATCTCCTAGACTTGCAAAATATCAAACAACTTGAAAACAATTAGAACAAACCTTGAGGATTTTGACTTCCCCAACGTAAAGAAAGACACAACTAAAAACAATCAAAGAAAATCAAATCAAGTTAACACCGTCCCCGGCAACGGCGCCATTTTTGGTTGGTGTATGGATTTCGGTTACTTGTCGTTAAGAGTTACCTATACCAAAACAATATTTATAACTTCACAAACTACTCTACTTTTAGTAAAGAGGTAAGTAAAGGTCGGATCCCAAGGGACGGGTATTAATGTAGGATTTTCGATTGCAATTGGTTGTATCTAAGAGTGTCATAATTTGGGTTGAGGTAGGAGATAACCTAAACTAATCAACAATATAAAAGTAAAGCAATGAAAACAAGCAAGATGATTAAAATGAGATGTCAACAATTGATTAGAAGCACTAGGGTGTCATGGGTTCATAGGGGATTCATGGGATTTGATCATACAAACATGTTCTCTACTAGATGCAAGCACTTATTGTTGTGCTAGGATCGAGTTGGTTTATATCTTACAATCCCTAAGAAGATTTGGGTCCCGGTGTAACACCCCCATTTATTTAAGGCCTGGATTAGGACTCCTCAGATAAAGAAGGGTGTTACCATCTCGGAAACCCGAGGCAGTAGATAACAAAGGAAAAATAAACAGTACTTTAAATAGAAAGTGATAAATGATTACAACTCAAATGGAACATGTCTCAAAACTGAAAATAAGTCTGATAGCTAAACTGAAATAAAAGTGGGCTAGCTCTAAGTCAGGTGATCCATGCTCGCTCCCTTGCCAGCTCTGTATGTCTCAACAACCTGTCAATCTGCTCCCCAGTAAATGGATCATCACGGGCGTACACGAATACGGGGTCAACGCGAGGTTGAGTATGTAATACGATATAATAAAGAATGCAATGATATGATCCTCCAATCTCAACTCCATCACACACATACCCGGAACGCCCAGCCATACCGATCCCCGGCAGACTATATCAATCGACCGTCGTCGATATACCAGCTCGTAGCTGAGGACACCAGGGCAAGTCCTGCAGAACCCGCCTGGGCCTTAATCGCAATAATCTCATCTCCTCCAACTCCAACTCCGATGAAAATGCAATGTATGAAACGTATGAAACAATAATGCTCAACAAGATAAATAAGATAATCAGATATGTCATATAATCACCGAACATGCCAACTCTTTATAATCGTAAGAACTCAATCAGTGTATTCCCTACCTCGATCTTGAGTCAAATAGTCGGGTGCTCAGTAATATTCCACAATAAATTCGCCCTCTGAAAGATAAATAAATGATAAACAATTACTTAAACTATTCCCGTTCCCAAAATAGAAAGTTACTAAAAATAGAAACTTCTTAAAATGGAAAGTTTCCTTAAATGAAAACTTTCCCGATATAGCAGCTTTTCCATTTTAACAAACCCGGCTCAAAACCCGTCTCTAATTATTTTAAATAACTCGGGAGTTAAATTAACTAACTAACTACGATAACTTAAATAATAAAGAAAACGAATCAAAACCGACTAAACAACACGCCCAACCCACGACTTCCATCTCAATATCGATTTCAAACTCCAATAAATCAATAACCATGGTCACTCTGGACCGTAAACAAAACTCGGCTCAAAGGCCCCATAACTCATAACTCAATACCAGTAACCAATTTACATCTCAATTTCAATATCGATATTGTCAAAGGTTCAGAGAACCGTGCTCAACACTGAGAGTAAAACTCTAAGCTACTCACCCACGAGTTAAGGTCAAAGGAAGCAACAATTCAAAAACAATTCAAAAAAAAAACAATCTCAACTGATCAATTCTTATTCTCGAAATCCAAGAAAAACAATGTTCGCACTTCGCACAGGAGTAGTAATCGCCCATCTTTTAAATCTTAAGCTAACTATAAAACATGTAAACTATATGTCGCTAGCTATTCTCCATTGATCAATTATGAATGCCCTGCTTTACATCCCGTATTATTCCAACATTATCCAAGCTGCATCAAGGCTTATGTACGTACTTACTCCACATATTTCCATTAGAGTTCAAGCATCACACTACCCATTAAAACTAGATCTAAATTAACCCCAACTTTAATTTCTAATCACTCATAACAACCCCTTTAACGAAAAGCATACTAATACTTACAAAAATAATAATAATTACTACTATGTAAAATACCAATTATTATAATCCATCACCTTGATTAATCCAAATCACATAAATTAAAAGATATAAATAATAAGTAGCACATAATAACCCCGAATAATATTAATAATGATAGGATCGGTAAAATCGTGTTACCTTAAATATAGTGAAAACAAACTCGAATCATGCGCAGAGGCGCTTTAGAATGAGAACCCAAAACAACTTGAGAAAATTATGGAAGATGGTGTTTCAATGATGAGTTCAAGTCGATGATGATGCACAATAACTCACGCAAATTAAGATAAGTATGTTTGATGAATTGATGAAAGTAGTTTTATTGGTAATTAAGAAAGACAGGAGATATGGAAAAGCAAGACTGGGTTAGGCGGCTCCGTTGTGAATTATCAATTGCAAGTTGACAAGTGAAAACAATGAGGGTTTTGTTTGTGTACAAGTCATCTTAATATAAAATAAGAATTGACTAGAAATTGGAAGTCTTGGAATATTAAATGAAGAGTTTATAACAATAAAATACTTTCTTAAAAATAAATTTGTTTTTTTTTCATAATATGATATATAAAAATATAAGAATATCAAATTCGATTGTATGGGGTATTATGTAACACCCCCATACTCCAAGTGCCTTACCAGGACCACTCAGGTATGAGGACATCACCATCTCGGTCGCCCGAGGTATGATAATAAAATAGACAAAACGGAAACAACATTTATTATAAATAGTTTAATGATAAATGCAATCCTCGAAACCAAACTGAAAGTACAATACATTATTCCAAACTATCTGTTCTCAACTGAAATGTAAATGAAAGCTAAACTACAGCGGAAGACTCTATCGTCATGTCGTGGCCATCCCAGCTATCCCCGTACTCATCTCTATACCTGCTCAATATCTGCTCACCATCCCTGAATGGATCACCGCAGGTTTTACAAAACAACACCGGGGTCAGTACTAATCACACAATCAATATAGATAACAATAATAAGACAAACAGACAAATTGAACCGCACACACACACACACACACACACACACCACCAACTCCCATCATCTCAATACTGACCGTCCTTTGGACCAGCCCGCCGATGGGGGACCGCGATCGTTCCCACCTAAGCCCCGCTCATCGTACGAGCGATAACCCTGTCCATTAATGTGCACATCCCCTTTCGTGGCGGGTTCCACGAAGGGCGAAACTAGGGCGTGAGATCACTCCCGCAAGTGACCCCACTCAGCCGAGAACGCATCTCGAGAGCCAAAGAAACCAAACACAATCACAATCACAATCACAAACACAATCATCATATCAAACAACTAACTACAGCACATCACCAATATCCCATTATGGGACTAATACTGAGTAGGAAATCCTACCTGGAAAGCACAACACGCAGACGGTATCTACAGCTGTATCAAAACGGCTCCTCTACGAATTCTCCTCCTACCATACAACACATAGATGCTACCATTCAATTACTACTTATAAAAACCCCCAATTCCTAAATTAGGGTTTCATCAATCTTAACAAAACATAATATAAATTATATTAAAAGCTTACCCTCGACGCAAGGAATCCAACGACGCGAACTACGATACAAATTGACCGTCTGAACTCCGGGAATTGTCAAGAACGCGATTAGGAAGAAGACTAGTTGCTTTCTCTCTTAAACAGGTTTTAGGTTTTGTAAAAAGTGATTTAGAATAAAGACGAATATGTTTAAATACCTTAATCGCGTAATTAACAAAACCCGAGAAAAACCCCCGCAAAACCGGACACTCGATCGAGTACCCAAGGTACTCGATCGAGTATTTCTACTCGATCGAGTGCCCCAAACTACTCGATCGAGTGCCCAACAGTCGAAACTATTTATCTTCGCAACTTGCCCTTACTCGACAGAGTAAGGGCTACTCGATAGAGTACCCCCCCCAAGACATAAATACGGAGTATTACAGTCTTCCCTCCTTAAAAGGAACTTCGTCCCCGAAGTTCAAACCACTACTAAAACAAAGGTACTCCAAAACATTACCGACTCAACAACCAAAACAAAACTCAACATAAAACACGCTACTTACCCAACTCATCCCGACAACCTACCGACGCAACATACAAAAAGGTGCATAAAACTCTTAAAAACTGCTCGCGATCATCTCCTACCCCCCCTAAAAGAAACAAGGTTACGTCCCCGTAACCACACATACCTGATCAAAAAGAAAGGGGTAACGCTCTTTCATGATATCCTCTGCCTCCCATGTAGCTTCCTCGGTCTCGTGGTTAGACCAAAGGATCTTAAGCAAAACTGTCTCACCACTCCTGGTCTTTCTAACCTTTCGGTCTAGGATCTGCTTAGGCACCTCAAGGTATGATAAAGACTCATCCAGCTCTAAGCTCTCTGCCTCTAACACATGTGACGGGTCACTCACATACTTCCGCAGCTGCGATACGTGAAACACATTATGTACTCTCTCCAACGCAGCTGGTAAAGCCAGACGATAAGCAACTTCCCCAACTCGCTCTAAGATCTCATAAGGCCCTATGAACTTCTGACTTAGCTTGCCTTTCTTCCCAAATCTCATAACTCCGCGCATAGGAGACATTTTCAGAAGAACCTTGTCCCCAACCTGAAACTCTATGTCCCGACGATGTAGATCTGCATAACTCTTTTGTCGATCCCTGGTCGCTCTCATCCGTTCCCGATCATCTTAATCTGTTCCACCATCTCATGTACCATCTCTGGTCCTAAAACCACCTTTGCCAAAGACTATCATCCCAACAGATTGGACTCCTACATCTCCTCCCATACAAAGCCTCAAACGGTGCCATACCTATCTTTGGTGTGATAGCGTTGTTGTAAGAAAATTCTATCAGTCCAACCTCTCGCTCCCGGCCTACCACCAAAATCCATCACACAAGCTCGCAACATATCCTCAAGGGTCTTGATTGTTCTCTCAGTCTGCCCATCTGTCGCAGGATGAAATGCTGTACTCATCTTCAAAGCTGTTCCCAACGATTCCTGCAACTCCTTCCAAAACCTCGATATAAACCTCGCATCTCTGTCAGACACTATGTCCTTAGGGACTCCATGTAACTTCAGCACGTTCTTTCGATAGGCCATAGCCAATTGTGCCTTAGTCCATGTATCTTTCATTGGAACAAAGTGAGCTGACTTGGTCAGACGATCTACTATCACCCAAATCATATTGTTACCTTGTTGACTCTTCGGCAAACCCACAATGAAATCCATGGAAATGGATTCCCACTTCCACTCAGGCACCTCCAAGGACTGAACCTTACCTTGTGGTCTTCTCTGTTCCCCTTTAACTCTTTGGCATGTCAAACAACGGGACACAAACTCAGCTGTCTCTTTCTTCATCCCAGGCCACCAAAACGTTTTCTTCAAATCTTTGTAAAGCTTGTCTCCACCCGGATGAACTGAATATGGTGTGCAATGCGCTGTCATGATTGTCTTTTTCAACTCCTCATCATTAGGAACACACCATCTACCATCAAACCTCAAGCTACCATCTGTATGAATGGAAAAGCGGGACACTGTCCCTTTCTCTACTCCAGCTCTCCACTCCACTATCTTAGGATCCAAAGCCCGCTTATCCCGAATATCACCATAAAACTCCATATGTCTTTGTCATATCACCCATGGCATCTCCTTTCGCATCATGTGTATCCCGAACCTCGCTACCTCATCTCTCGGCCTCATCAAAGATAGAGTCGTACACAAAGAATGTACACTCTTTCTACTCAAAGCATCAGCAACAACATTGGCCTTCCCTTCATGGTAGATGATTTCCATGTCATAGTCGCCAATCAACTCCATCCACCTCCTCTGTCTCATGTTCAACTCCTTCTGCGTGAAGATGTACTTGAGACTCTTGTGATCAGAAAGTACCTTAAAGATTGCTCCATAAAGGTAATGTCTCCAAATCTTGAGAGCAAACACCACTGCACCCAACTCCAGATCATGAGTAGGGTAGTTCTCCTCATAAGGCTTCAACTGCCTAGAAGCATAGGCAATTACTTTACCATTCTGCATCAACACACACCCCAACCCATTCTTCGAGGCATCCGTATAAACCTCAAAATTCTCGCTCCCTTCAGGCAATGCTAGGACAGGAGCTGTGGTCAAACGCTCCTTTAATGTTTGGAACGCCGTCTCACAACTCTCATCCCAACGAAACCTGTTCTCTTTCCTCATCAACGCTGTCATCGGTCTAGCTATCTTGGAGAAATCTTTCACGAACCGCCTGTAGTATCCAGCTAAACCCAAGAAACTCCTAACCTCAGCAACATTCTTTGGTGCTTCCCACTTTGTCACTGCCTCAATCTTCGCGGATCCACGGCCTACCCCATCTTTAGAGATTACATGCCCCGGAAAAGCAACTTTCTCCAACCAAAACTCACACTTGGACAACTTAGCATACAACTCATGATCCCTCAAAGTCTGCAACACGATCCTCGGATGCTCCTCATGCTCCTCCTTAGTCTTAGAGTAGACTAAGATATCATCGATAAACACCACCACGAATCGGTCCAAGAACGTCTCAAGATCCTATTCATCGATCCATAAACACCGCCGGCGCATTAGACAACCCAAACGGCATCACCACATACTCATAATGGCCATACCTCGACGTGAAAGCCGTCTTCGGTATGTCCACATCTCTAATCTTCACCTGATGGTACCCCGACCTCAAATCAATCTTAGAAAAGATGGATGCACCACTCAACTGATCAAACAGGTCATCTATCCTTGGCAAAGGATACTTGTTCTTTATCGTCACACGGTTCAACTCTCTGTAATCTATGCATAACCTCAAACTCCCATCTTTCTTCTTCACGAAAAGAACTGGTGCTCCCTAAGGCGATACACTTGGTCTAACGTATCCCTTCTCTATCAAATCATCCAACTGCTTCCTAAGCTCCTCCATCTCCTTAGGACCCATACGATACGGTGCCTTAGAGATTGGCCCCGTCCCTGGCTTCAACTCAACGGTGAAATCTATCTCCCTCTTCGGTGGCAACCCCGGAATCTCCTCGGAAAAACATCTCGCAAACTCTCCCACCATGGTATCTCGTCAATCGTAGGGCTCTCTATCCGGTCATCTCTCACATGGCACAAAATCAGAGGACATCCCTTCCTCCGATACGACTTCAAGGTGACAGCTGCAATCAACTTAACTTTGGGTTTGACTAGAAACCCACAATAAGACACACTAACACCCTTAGGACCTCTTAGGGACACTTTCTTTTGATGACAGTCTATCTTAGCTTTATACTTTCCTAACCAATCCATCCCAACTATCATCTCAAAACCATTAAAAGGAAACTCTAGCAAGTCTACAGGGAAATCGACTTGCCCAACTATCAAAGATACATCTCTAAACAACCTCCCACACGATACAGACTCTCCCGAAGGTATGAAAACTTGCTCCCTAACAGACTCATATACTCTCAAACCCAACTGTTTTACATGACTCAAGACACAAACGATCGAGAAGCCCCGAATCAAACAAAACAAACGTAGGAACACCATTAACAAGGAATGTACCGGTGATAACGTGCGCATCTTCCTCACTGCCTTCTTCTTGTCCATCATGAACAACTTGCCATCGGTCTTCCGCCCACCTCCCGGACAAGATCTTGGTGATGTGGTCGGCTTAGCACTCGACCCCTGATTGTTGTTGTTGTTGTTCGTCGGTGTCTTCTGATAAGAATTACCGCCGTTGCGGTTGCCTCCACTCTGGTAGCTCTGACCTCCCCGGTTTGGCCATGATCCCGCCGGTCTGTTGCTCGCGAAGCTCTGCGCAGGTCTCTGGAAAGATCCCGGTGCACTTGTGCACTCATGTCTCTTGTGGCCTACGCCACCACAACCAAAGCAGGTCACTCCCCAGCTATTGCTCACACTCCCACGGCCTCTCCCAAAGGAAGTTCCAGCACTAAACCCGGACCCAGAAGAAAACCCCTTAGATTGATTGTGGTTGCCTTTCTTGAAATTAGATTGGCCACCACCCTCGCTCTCAGACTTCCTCTTCTCTCCACCTGACCTCTCCTGAGCCATCTCCACTAGCCTCTCAGCTCTCCCAGCCCTCTCATATGCTTCCTTTACATCAGTAAGGACTCCCACGGGTAACTTATCCATAATTTTCGTGGTTAGCCCTCTCTCAAACCTCAAAGCCAGATTCTCCTCACTCAAACCCATATCCTCAGCATATCTAGATTTCTCATTGAACTGCCTGTAGTACTCAGCCACAGACATCTCAGCAGTCATCTTAAACTTGTCGAACTCCTCTCTCAACTTACTCCTCACATGTTCTGGCACGAACTCCTTCCTCACCGCCCTACGAAACTCCTCCCAAGGTATAGCAGGTAACCCCTGGTTGGTATATATCTCCTTGGCACTCACTTTCACTGAGTCCCACCACTTGCCAGCTGCCTCCCTCAGATAAAATGCAGCCTGGTCCACTCTCATCTCATCAGGACAACGAACTAAATCTAGTATGTTCTCCATCTCCCTCAGCCAACTATCTAAAAGATTAGGCTCCTCAACTCCCTTATACTCCTTCGGATTAAACCTCGCAATATAGAGGCTGACTTTAGCATGGTCAACCTCCTTCTCCTTACTCTTATCCTTGTCCTCATTCACTCTCTTCAGGGTCTCAGTAAGAGCATCCTGGTGCTCTAACATCTTGACGATGTCGTCTGTAGTCATAAGCTCAGCTCTCGCATACAAAACATTTCTCTTGGGCGGCATCTTGAAGCTATACAAAAAGGGTAAACATAAACACACGTTCTAAACCCCAAAACACGAAAACGCGCTGCCCAGCACCTACTCGATCGAGTATCCAAACCCACTCGATCGAGTAACGGGCTACTCGATCGAGTGCCACCATGTACTCGATCGAGTACCCAAACTCCAGAACTAAACAGACCTTCTGATCTCTAACCCACTCGATCGAGTATCTAGGCTACTCGATCGAGTGACCCCCTACTCGATCGAGTACCCCTAGTTACTCGATCGAGTGCCCCAAAACGCGATTCTGGACTCAAAATCGTCAAAAACCTATCCGATCGAGTCAGTCTCACTCGATCAAGTACCACCCATACGTAATAGCTACCCGCATATTACGTCATATACTAACATGCTAACTTTATAAATCACATTATATCATATCAATCATGCTATTAATTGCCACATTGTAAACATTCCATCATGCTATCATTTCATCAACAATATCTATATATATATATAACATCACTTTTCTTTTATCTCATCAACTTCCAATTCGAACATACGACCATCAACACATTCCACCACATTGTTACGCAAGTTACTAAGCACACACATGACTCAACACACACATTCCCCCATGTGACCGGTTCAAAGTTGTAGGGCGACCCCTTGCGACTTTAGGACGTCTCCCAAGCCTTTGCACTAGCTCCTACGACTTTTACCCCGGGTTCATTTTAATTGACTCCCTATGTTCATTAAGTTCATTGGTTACAGGTTTCAGGATCGTCGCTCTGATACCATTTGTAACACCCCCATACTCCAAGTGCCTTACCAGGACCACTCAGGTATGAGGACATCACCATCTCGGTCGCCCGAGGTATGATAATCAAATAGACAAAACGGAAACAACATTTATTATAAATAGTTTAATGATAAATACAATCCTCGAAACCAAACTGAAAGTACAATACATTATTCCAAACTATCTGTTCTCAACTGAAATGTAAATGAAATCTAAACTACAGCGGAAGACTCTATCGTCATGTCGTGGCCATCCCAGCTATCCCCGTACTCATCTCTATACCTGCTCAATATCTGCTCACCATCCCCGAATGGATCACCGCAGGTTTTACAAAACAACACCGGGGTCAGTACTAATCACACAATCAATATAGATAACAATAATAAGACAAACATATTTCACAACGGTTGTTGTTTAATAACCGTTGTCAATACCTTCCATACTATAAACCACACAAACAGAAGTCTTCTGCAGCCACAAAACACAACCCTTAATACACAAACACAAACACAAACACAGCAGACAAACAAACACAAAACACATACACACTCTCTTTCTCTCTTTCTCTATTTCTCTCTTTCTCATCGCCGCTTTATCTTCTCGCGTCACCGTGATTTCATCGTCTATTACGTTCGTATTTATCAGGTAAATCTCGCCGTCCACGTTAGTTTCATCGTCATTATTTTCTTTTTCTATTTATTTCTTTTGCATGTATGTGTTTTTATCGACCATTATGTTATTTGTTTAAGTATTGTTCGCATAATTAGTTACTAAAACAATGAAGAAGCAAGATGAAGAAGTAAGATAAACATAATTAATATATATATATATATATTTATAAATACATAAATTAAAAAAAAATTACATATGTAAAAATGCAATTCTTATATTTTCATGGAGGATCTTATTGTGCTCTATCGTATCCGTCCTCTCCTCCTTGGCTATTTGGAGGTTCCGTTCAGCAGTTGCTATATCGTCATATAGCCGCAATCGCCGCCGCTCCGTCAAGCCATTTTCTTTGGCGTGCTTCATGCGGATCGAGCTTCCGCAAGGTAGCTCCTGAAACTTTCCTCAATATGGAGGAACCAGCGGATGAAGTTGTTGTTGTTCTCGATCATGGTAAGAGTCTTTAGGATGAAATCATTCATTTTGTTAGAGTTTTTTGAGTTTGATTTGAAAGATTAAGTAGAGTTTGTTTTAACAGTTAGAGTTTGGAGATGAATATATGAGATAATGGAAATGTTAGTTGAGATATGCAATGTATTTATACTAAGCAATGTGTGGGTTGAGTTAATTGCTTTTTAATTAATATATATATGTTAGGAAGTTGTGCCATAATAATCATCATCATATCTCTCAATAATGCTGCTTCAAATCCTATTACTAACCCTTCTCATTCCATATTATCCGTTCATATGTACAGTGATGTCAGTAATAATGCATGCATCGGAATTCTAACAGGCCGTAATTATGCATGCATCTAGTAATATTTAATTTAATTTTTTTTTATTTTTTAAGAACAAACAACAACGGTTATTTTAAAACAACCCGTTGTCTTTAGTTATAACAACGGTTTTGTATATTACAACCCGTTGTTATAACTTTCCCCCCAAAATTGAGTCACACTTTCCACAACGGGTTTTTATACATAAAACCGTTGTTAATAGTTTTAACAACGGTTTCGTTAAGTAAACCAACCGTTGTTAAAACCTTCTACAACGGACGCTTTAACAACGTCCGCTTTTTTATATAACAACGGTTTTTGACCGTTGTTATAGCCTGTATCTGTAGTAGTGAATAGACACTATTTCTAATGCCAAAAATTGGGGGAGTTCATGCATAAAGATGCTATGCATGAAACTACAATTGTCATTTTGGATTTTAAATGTGGGAACAATAAAAGAAACACCTCAATGGGACCGAGGTGTGAGTCCTCTAGATGATGCTAGGACTCCAAATCATGATCAAGATAAAAATTATATGAAAAACAAGAGAAATAAACAAACCTTAAAGGAGGTGTAGGAAACTCACAAAGGAATGTGGCATCCTCCCAAGAGCTTGCTAATCCTCAATCTTCGCCCATGGCGTCATCACTATCAACTCCATCATCATCATCAACTTCACTTGAATCACCATCAACCTCCATAGATCCGGAGGATTCACCACTTTCACTTGAACTTCATTCTTCTTCCTCACTACCCTCTTCTTCTTCACCTTCTTCATTTTCTTCTTCATTTTCTTCACCTTCTTGTGCACCACTCTCAACAACAACCATCTCCTCTTCACCCAAGCTAGCACCCCTAGAAGCACTAGGAAAGAAGACTTCCCTATCTGCCCAACTAGGCAAAGGACAAGATGGGTCAAGAAGTCCTTGCCTAGATAGATGTAGGAGGGGCGGATATTGTGCTCTATAAGCATCGACTCTATCCTCATAACCTTGCTTGTGCATTTCTTTCATCAAGAGAATCAAGTAGTCATTCCCCGCCTTAACATTTTCGGGTTGAAACTCAAGGTAGGTGAATGGGTAGGGTGGAGTCATAATAGAGGATGAGGGCTCGGCAATGTCTTCCCCTTGGTGTTGTATATTATACTCGGCTTCCTCGGAGAGTGGGAGAAGGTAGTTTGGCCTATGAACATTTAATCGGCAAATCTGACTTGGCAATGTGAAGGATTTAGCATCTTTTGTTAACCTCCCAAATTTGTCATCAAGAGTATCATTCGTGACCCATTTGAATTTTTGAACCATGGTGGCTAGATCAATGATATGGCCTCCCTTAACCGGTTTATAGGTGATATCCTTGTTGAAGTTCCGGTTGAAGTGTTTTGCCAAATAAGTTACCAAATCTCCATTAACAATAAAGGTCGTGCCTTCTTTGCCATCATCGACTTTGAGCCACCTCTCAATCAAAAGTTGAAGAATGTTGTACTTTTTGGTGAACTCTCTTCCAATGTTCAAGGTTGACTCGAGATAAATAAAGTCAAGTTCGGTGAAATGGTTCGTTCCCTTCCTAGCAATCAAAGTATGCCCAACGACCTTGTGCCATACTCTTATGCCCGGATGATGGACAAAAAGAGCACGCCAATCATGATAAGATGTAAACTCTCTCCCGATAATAGCCTTCCATAGGGGAGCGGGATCATACTTGATAGGTTTCTTTGTGTAAGTCGGGTCATTGCTAAGGCCAAAAATTTCACCAAACTCGCGAAAAGACAATTTTCTATCGGTATTCTCGAGCCGGAATTCAATATTTGTTCGGGTCACCACCTTGGTAACTTTCAAAGAACTTAAGAACTCTAAGGTGAGGGATGAGTAAGTCAACTCTTGCATATCAAACAAAGTACTCAATCCCATGGACTCGAAAAAGGTCTTGGTTTGTTCTAAGACACCAAATTTTGACAAGGTCTCTTGGAATATGAATTTGGTGGGTAAAATAGATTTCTTAGCAAGTGAAACAAATTTCTTCCTATGAGAGTCGGAAGTGAAGATTACCTCCGGATAATCATCTAGTTGTTCAACAACCGGAGTAGAAGTAGTAGCTTCCATAGGAGGAATAGACTCTTGAATTTCCACCCTTGCATTTTGAACCACCAATGCCTTAGATGCTTGAATAGCTTGTAGAGCTTGTTGTCTTTTGGAAAGGTTCTTCTTTGGGGGTGCCTTGCTTCCGCCTTTTGTTCTTTCCATGTTCTCCTTTATGTAGTAACGCCAAAGATAAGCTTGATTTCTTCAAATTCCAATAAGACCCAAATCGATTTAGGATAGTTGAATTTTGCCTTGTATCCTAAAAATCGATTCAAACTTTGAAGATGTTGGTGTTTTAAATTCTTTGTTGTTGGTAAAGGAGTGTTTTGTTTGAGTTTTGAGGAGGTTTGGAATTAATTTGGGTGAATTTGGTTGAGAAATTTGATTTTTGTGGATGGAGGGATTGAGGGTTTTGGAGGTTTTGGAGATGTGTTTGTGTTATGAATGAGTAAAATGAATTGGGAAAGGGGGTTTTAATCCCGTTAGTTTTGAATTTTAGAGGGGAGACGAGCGGATTCTCCACGGGACGCTCGTATTCTTGTTATTCTGGGACGAGCGTCTTCTGAGAAAACGAGCGTCTTTTATAGGAGGACGAGCGGATTGCTGTCAAGATGCTCGAATTCCTTGTCAGGGAGGAATCCCAAATTTTACCAACAGTAGGACGAGCGGATTCTTTGGGGGACGAGCGACCTGACTCAGACCATCGGATTCTTTGGCGGGATGCTCGGATTCTCAGTCAGTCCGAAAATTTCGTTTTCCAGATCTCTCAGGACGAGCGTCTTCTCACCAGGACGCTCGGATTGTCTTTAGGATGAGCGGGTTCTGGGTTGGGACGCTCGGACCCTTTACCACACGAATTCAGCTCCATCCGTGGGTATTTCATAACCCGTGTCATTTCCTTTGGTCTTCATTATGGGGGCACTACGAAGGCTTGGATAGCCTAGGCAATTGCTATCCCCACACTATGTCAAAACACTACACATCAATAATCACATAAGTCCCTCCCTCACTTTCTCTCAAAATGATGAAAATCTTAATCAAGGCATAAAAATACAAATCACAAATTGACAAAAATGCAATACAATAAGTAAAATGCAAGTTAAGGGGTTATAATATTTACAAATGGTGGTTTAGGGAGGACTCCACCAAACTCTCATCCATAAGTGAGATGTCAAGGGGGCATAGCCAAGGTGTTGTTGATGTTGCTCAACACCTTGAAGAAGTAGTCGAAAGCTTGTTCATTGTCATGGTAAAGATCTTCAATAGACCTTTGCACTTGTTGTTCTTCATTGTGGTCTTGGGTCATAGCATTACCGATATAGGGATAGAATATCCCTTCAAACTCATCATCCCAAAGACCGCATACTTCATCTACTTGTTCCCCAATAATATCGCGAGTTGACAAGAGCAACTCTTCTTCCTTCTTGTCATGGCCAATGAGGCCTTCTTCTTTACTTGTCATGAGTGAGCTTTTCAAGCTCTCTTTGTTGAGACTTTCTTGTTCTTTGGACGGAGCATCTTGGACTTTCTCTTTCCATATGGGTGGTGATTCTTTACCCATATCTTGTTCTTTGCATTGTGATGCCAACTTCTTCCTATCAATTTCTCGGCTATAATGATCAACCATGAAACACGGCTCATGTAATCGGGGAGCTCTCATTGTCTTGTCAAGATTAAAAGTGATCGTTTCATCTCCCACTTCAAGTGTGAGCTCTCAATGTTTCACGTCAATCACCGCTCCCGCGGTGTGTAAGAAAGGTCTTCCTAAAATTATAGGAATGTTGGAGTCTTCTTCCATGTCAACAATGACAAAGTCCACCGGGATGAAGAACTTGCCAATTCTTACCGGCACATCTTCCCATAACCCTAAATGTGTCTTCGTTGAGCGATCCGCCATTTGAAGCGTGATATTAGTGCACTTAAGCTCTCCCATTCCTAGCCTCTTGCACACCGAATATGCGATGACACTCACACTTGCCCGAAGGTCTCATAGAGCTTTGTTGATAGTGGTGTCGCCAATGGTACATGGAATAGAGAAGCTTCCTGGATCCTTTAGTTTTGGAGGTGAACTTCCTTGTAGGATGGCACTACTCACCTTAGTGAAAACAATAGTCTCAAGTTTCCGGATGGATTTCTTCTTTGTAAGAATATCTTTCATGTATTTCGCATAGGCCGGAACATGATTGATTAATTCCGTAAATGGAATTGAGACTTCCAAGTTTTTGACAATCTCCATAAACTTCCCAAGTTGTTCATCAAACTTAGGCTTAGCTTGACGACTTGGAAATGGAAGCCGAATCACAATAGGCTCTTTCTCTCTAGCCTTCTCTTCATTCTCCATTGAAACTTCTTGAATGGTGGGTTCTTCTTCTTTCTTAGAGTCTTCAACAACTCTTTCCTTGTCACTAGCATTCACAATATCTTCATCAACGGGCCTCTTCGGCACTTCATACCTTGTACCACTCCTCAAATGGATGGCACTCACCGATTCTTGTCTTGGGGGATTACCTTGAGGTGGTAATTGCCCCTTTTGTCTTTGTGAACTTGAAGATGCTAATTGAGACATTTGGGTCTCCAACATCTTTGTGTGAGCTAGTATGTTGTTAATGGTGATGTCTTTTGCTTGGCTATCCTTTTGCATTTGAGTGAAAAATTCTTGTTGATTCTTTTGCATTTGGAGGACCAATTTTTGAACATCAAAACCTTAGTCATTTGTTTGATTGCATGGAGGTTGGTTTTGATAACATTGGTTTTGATTGTAAAAGGGTCTTTGAGCTTGGTTTCTCATTGGAGGTGGGGTGTATGTTGGTTGAGGGTTTTGAACATTTCGGCTTTTGTATGAGAGGTTGGGATGGAATTTTGTGTTTTCATTGTAATAGTTGGAATAAGGGGTACCACTCTTGTATTCTTGGAAAGCATTCACTTGTTCACTTGTTCCCCTACATTCACCTTGGTCATGTCCCAAAGTTCCCCAACTCTCATATACTCCACTTGGAATTGATGAAGATGCCACCATGGCATTAACATGATGCTTAGGCGATTTGGAGGCTTCTTCAATCTTAGCCATAGCCTTCTCAAACTTCAAATTAATGGTATCAATATGAGAACTAAGTTGAGCACCCAATTGAGTAATAGAGTCCACTTCATGCTTTCCTCCTCTAGTAGCCTTACGAGGTCTACTATATTGTGAATTATGGACCGCCATTTCCTCAATTTTGTTCCATGTTTGATTATCATCAACTTCGGTAAACATACCATTTGATCCCATATTGAGAATGTTTCGGGAGTCTTCATATAGACAATTCCAAAATTTTTGTACAAGGATCCACTCGCTAAGTCCATGATGTGGACAAGATCGGCAAGTATCCTTGAATCTCTCCCATGCTTCATACAAAGATTCCTCATCCCTTTGTTTGAACCCGGTGATTTGGGCTCTCAACATATTAGTCTTTTCCGGAGGATAGAATTTCTTGTAGAAAGCAAGTGCCAATTTCTTCCAAGAGTCAATACCAAGAGTAGCCTTATCAAGGCTCTTTAACCATTGTTTCGCGGAACCAATCAAAGAAAAAGGAAATAAGACCCATCGAATTTGGTCTTGAGAAACTCCGGTTTGAGAAATCGCATCACAATAGTCACAAAAAGTCTCCATATGAGAATGAGGGTCTTCACTAGGCATCCCTCCAAATTGACTTCTCTCAACCAATTGTATAAATGCGGATTTTGCAATGAAATTACCGGTCAAATGTTGTGGTGTGGGAGTAACATTTGGTAGGTTCTCCTCGGTTGGTACGGAATGTGATGAAAATTTAGGCGTTATGGGTTGATTTTGTGGTTGGTTTTGTATTGGTTTATCCTCTCCTTCTCTTGCAAAAGGGTTGATGAACTCAATATTGTTTGGTTGGATGTCCACAATTTCACCAATACCTCTCAAAGTATGTCTAGCAAGTCTTCTATTGTTGGTAAAAGTTCTATCAATTTCAAGATCAATGGGTAACAAGTTACCTTGTGATCTCCTAGACATGCAAAATATCAACCAACTTGAAAAAAAATAGAACAAACCTTAAGGTGTTTGACTTCCCTAAGGTAAAGAAAGACACAACTAAAAACAATCAAAGAAAACCAAATCAAGTTAACACCGTCCCCGGCAACGGCGCCATTTTTGGTCGGTGTATGGATTTCGGTTACTTGTCGTTAAGAGTTACCTAGACCAAAACAATATTTATAACTTCACACACTACTCTACTTTTAGTAAAGAGATAAGTAAAGTTCGGATCCCAAGGGACGAGTATTGAAGTAGGATTTTCTATTGCAATTAGTTGTATCTAAGGGTGTCACAATTTGGGTAGAGGTAGGAGATCAACTAAACTAATCAACAATATAAAAGTAAAGCAATGAAAAAAAGCAAGATGATTAAAATGAGATGTGAACAATTGATAAAAAGCACTAGGGTGTCATGGGTTCATAGGGGATTCATGGGATTTGATGATACAAACATGTTCTCTACTAGATGCAAGCACTTATGTTGTGATGGGATCGAGTTGGTTTATATCTGTAACACCCCGATTTATGAAGGAGCATTTAGCAAGACATTCCCTAATAAACCGGACTGTTACCATCTCGGTTTCCCGAGGTAGTGAATAACAAATTAAACTCCAAGGCAAATTATATAATTACTTTAACTTAATTATTACAAAACCTCTTTTACATCAAAATAACAAAGAACTAACATAAATAAAAGTGAAAGTCTTCTAAATGATGATCTAGCTACTAAGTCTTCTGATCCAGTGTCTCACGCCCATCAAGCTCCCATCCTATCTCTTAAACCCTTTGTCAAGTCGCTCCCCAATATTTGGATCGTCACGGTGTTCACGAATACACAGGTCAACCACGAGGTTGAGTAGGGAATACAATGAAACAACAAAATATGATATGCATGCTTCTCCGTCACCTCCACCTCCATCTCAACTCATATCTCATAACCCGGAACGCCTTGACCATACCGATCCCCGGTAGACTATATATCGACCGTAGCCGATCCGCCACTCGCACTGAGGACACCAGGGCAAGTCTGCAGAACCCGCCCGGGCCTTATCACAACATCATCTTCACCACACCACATCACCACAACATCCTCCATCTCCAATGCATATGAAGGCTCAAAAGAAATTAATGCAACACAATATATATATTATTGAACTGATCAATCATAAAATCATGCCGGTTACCAAATGTTGTGATAACATACTCAATATGATCAATTCAGTCAATCACCTTCCAGCATATGAATCATAACGTAAATCAACAACCACGAATCAAGTCAGCATTCACAGTTTGGTCATATGAAACACAAACAAGTCAACACAATTCAACATCAACGATAATAAGTCAAGTGTATTTCCCTACCTCGCATCCGCAGATTAAATGGACAGATGCTCAATAATATTCCACAACAAATTCGCCCTCTGAAAGATAAATAAATGATAAACAATTACTTAAACTATTCCCGTTCCCAAAATAGAAAATTACTAAAAATAGAAACTTCTTAAAAATGGAAAGTTTCCTTAAATGGAAACTTCCCCGATGACACGTCTGTCGCGTACCTGTCAAAAATAAAACCTAACGGTCTCAACTAAAAATGTAGTAGAGGCAGTCGAGTATCGAATCCTCAGGGAGGTAATGTAACTACAGCTATCTATTTCTAATTCTAAGGTAACAATTGGGTTTGATTAATTATTGGTTCTAAACTACGGAGTTGAAAGGAAGAGAAATAAGGCAAGAGCAGTAGAGCAAGAAATGAATTAAACTATCAATAAGAGGGGGACATGTCGGGAATTCGGTTCACTACAGTAGTACAACAACTTAGCAGTAAATGACTCAGACGAACTAATGCGAGACGGATATTAGAAGGTCCTTTCGGTCCACTTCCCACCCTAAAATACCGCTAACTTAACTTTCGTCCTCATTAGGGTAGTCTACTGTTTATAGCAGGCCTATTTAATCCAATCTTTCGATCCAGGGTTAATTGTAGCCAGATTAACGGGTGACATAGAAGCGTGCACTCAACTAGGTCGAGAATTACAGTTATATTGCTATAGTGACAGAGTCTCTTAAATCGGTTCGTCTAATTCATTTACTACGTCGTCATTATCCTACCGCAGATCCCCTAATCCCAACATGAAGGGAGATTAGCTACTCATGTCTATTGATAAACTAACAGCATGTAAATTTCCAGCAGATGACATAATGAAATGATAATATAAAGCAATGATAATCAAATTAGGGCAGAAGCATAATAACAATAACATAAAACAAGAATTAAAACAACAAAAGAAGGTTAATTATTATTAAAAGGGAAAGAGAATTACAATCCAAAGCAATTTTAAGGCGTAAAAAGAACGAAATCCGAGTGAAAGCAATCTAACGTAGGAAAGTAGCAGTGTCTAATGTCAAGGATAGTAAAAAGAATAAAGATAAAAGAGAGTAAAGTGATGATCAGAGAATAAAAGATCGAATAAAAAGATAAAAGATGACTCATAACCTAGTTAAACATAGGTTAAATAGCCAAAAAGCCTAAGTGTTTATGCGGAATATACTAAAACACGGACTAATTAAAGCCCACAGACGAAATCCTCTCGATCGAGTAGGCAAAACCACTCGATCGACCAACGGCTCAGCAGAAACCCCTCGATCGACCAGCAGGGTTCTCGATCGAGGACCAGATCAAATGCAGCTTACTCGATCGAGAAAGGAACAGCTCGATCGAGTCTTGGGAAGCTTAGGGACCTCTCGATCGTCCTATAAACTGCTCGATAGACCACCAATCAACTCGATAGACCACTTGAGTCTTCAATTCAGCTCACGTCTTCACTCAAATGCTTCGTAATGCGTGCCACGACACTTCAAGTGCAGTATCTCACTCTGGGACAATCTCGTCTCCTCTAATTGCATGCAAAAAGGACGGAAAAGAGCATGGTTCCGCTACTTTCGCGATCATTCCTACAAAAAGGACAAAATACACCAAAGTAGCCAATTCGGGGCAAAATACTATAAAAACAGTATATAAATGCATAGAAATACGTGCTGAAATAGGCCAAAAAGACTATACATTAGGCACGTATCAAATCTCCCCAAACCAAACCTTTACTCGCCCTCGAGTAAACTCAAAACTAAACTAATGGAACGGAAATGATAACTCAGAGCTAGCCTAACGTGTCTACTTGAACCACTTTAATGCAACAGAAATCAACAGTTAAAGCTAGACAGTCAATACGCAAACGAATTATAAGCTGTTCAGAAATAAAGCTGACCTATCGACCTTGCAAGACCAACAAAACCGGACTCTCACGTGGTCACTCTTCTCTCATGAAGCAAAGGGCAATGTTATATGTAAAAGAGAGAAGAAAAGACAGTCACTCGCCTAACTGCGACCTACATAGCATGCATGCACCAAAAATGAAAGACAATTCAAGTACTAATGCACACACTCCAACCAATAATGTCCGTCACAGCCGAGGGTTTGCAAATAATATGGGAATAGTGAGGTTCAGGTGAGAAAAGGCAAAACAAGTTATGGAAATGTGGAGGTAAAAGCGTCAAGCTAGTTCCTAACAGGACCATAATAAACCATCCGGATCTCAAACTGACTGAAAGACTAACACAGGTGCCCTTCACTTGGCACAAAACTCACTAAACTGGAAGCACAATCTCCTCAAAAAATATGGAATAAGAGTGGAGGAGCTAGACGGTCACAAAGTTCCCTTTTTTAAACACCGTCTGAGACAACTAACTGAAACAACCAACCCTCTTGTCGATTGTACGTCTTCGAACATCTTCTCAACTCTGACAAGAGGGTCTTACTTTTCACAACTCTTTCTTTTTCTTTTGTTTCACGTGAATCTCATTTTTTTTTCATTTTCTTTTCTTTTTTTTTTCTTTCTTACTTCACGTTTCTCTTTTTTTTTTTCTTCTCAATACTTTTTTTTTTTCACTTCCTCCTTCTTTAATACAATCACCAACTCCAAACGGGAATTACGGACCAAACTGCAACGGAAAACATACCACAAAAGGACAGACTAACTACCTTGACTAGGCAGGCTTAGTTTGGAATGTGGCTAATGGGTCAAAAAGGCAAGTTTTGGTCAATGTGGAGCTAAATGGGTGAAAGATGTAAAGAAAGGGAAATTGCAAGACCCTCCCTGCATGTGACACCAACCGCAGACCCGAATATGTGCATTTGACGAGAAATTGAATGTCATAAATGTGCAAATGAGACAAACATGCTATGCAAGGAGTACTACTCTCAAAATTCCTAATGAACTGGTCATGGATGTCACCAGTTATGGCTCTAAAACTCAGAATTTTTAAGTAGTTTGCCAGTTTATCAGGTCAAGTCTAAACAGTCAGCTATTATTTGAACAGAAATTCGTAGACTATGCGTATGACAAAGCTAAAAACCATCAATAAAGTGCAAGGCTCAAGTAAATTGACAAGTTATAGTGCATTATCATCATGGAAATCTACCGTTCCGACTCAACCTATATGCAAAAATAAACGTGAAATTTTTTTTGAATTTTTAACATTTTCTAATTTTTTTTAAATTTTTGATTTTTCTGAAAATAAACAACGAATGCAAGCTGAAAAATTAAACGTGAATGCAAAACAAATGCAGATGCAGACTCAAAAGGATGCAATACCCTCCCCAAACCAAAAGGGACAACGCCCTCGTTGTCCTCCAGCATACACCAGCAGTAAAAATGGGGGATGGGGGTATACAACCAATAAAATAAAATAAAGGAGACGAAAAATAAAAAGAGTGAGAGGACATACAAAACACGAACTTCCCCAAACCAAATGAAAAGCGGGGAAGTGAGTAGACCAAAGAGCTACTCGTCGTCGGCAAGACCGCTATCTCTCGGGTACTCGACTCAACAAAACCGTCTCCCCAAACCAGCAACAACAAGGGGAGACTCGGTCGTCATCTCCCCTGATCCTCCGGACCGGGTACGAACGGAGGGTCACTCTGCTCCTCTCTGGCAGCTCTCGCCGCCGCCTGCTCTGCCCGTAACCGCACCTCTCGTGCTACCTCTGTCTCCTCCGGTTCCTCTTCTGAGTCAGAGGATAGTGGAGGGTACCCGTCCGTTGGGTATCGGTAGAAGGAAGGATGCGGCCACCCCTCTGGAATCGGCCGCCGGGCTCGGATGTGGAACTCGTAGAGTGGGAATACGGCCAAGGCCATATCCCGTCTCATCTCGAAGTAAGGTACCGCACAACCGGGAGGCAAGGCATCACGACGCCCTTGGTCTCGTGACCGCGGCGCCTAAAGCAGGAGGGCGGACAAAGTTGGCGGAAAACCGAACCGGAAGGAGGGTCAAGTGGAGGTGGAGTATGAGTGGGTGTAGGCTGAGGCGTGGGTGTCGGTCCCACTGGGCTCGAGTCCGAGCCTGGGAGCTAGAAGATGCTCCGGCCTCCCGCTTCCTCTTCTTAGAAGAAGAGGGAGGGGTGAAGGTAAGGTGGTAGGTAGGTGGAGGTGGCCTCGCTCCCTCAGCAGCAGTAGGGAGCGGTGAAAGTGGCGGAAGGGTAGAGCACGGCAAGGTGACAGACGTGGAGCCACAGATCTTCCACATCCTCGCACTCCCCTTCGCCTTTGGGAACCAGGTCAAGACAGCCATAGCATCCAGGTCAAGGTAAGCCACCTCATCGGGTGCAGTGAGTGAAGGGTCAGTGGGGTAAAGGTGGCGGGCAATCCTAGTAACTAGCCCGCCACAGACAACTGCGGTCTTGACCCGAGTCCCAATACCGTTCCAATGCTGAGCTACCAGATAAGCAATGTTTAGAACAAACGGGGTACCGTAGTCAATGTTGAGGTACCCCGCGAGAATCGCTAGCTCAGTGTTGGTCACGTTATTGGGCTCAGGGCGCCCAAAAATGGTCTCTCCTAACAGACGCAAGTAATAACGGGGCGCAGGTAAGTGAACGTGAGCTCCCTTCCGTGAGTGGAAGGGAGTGTGAGAAAGAGCAGCCCAAAGTGGCTGAAGGAGCTCTCGAGGTGGGGCAGTGGGACCATCACTAACTAGTCCCAAAACCTCCCCAAACTTGGACAAGGTCCAGTGATGCGACTCATTGCGGAGTCGGAAGTGAATGCGAGAAGCGGAGTGGTCACTGGTAGGAGTCGGTGTCAAAAGAGTAGGAGCTAAAGAACTCGTACGTAAGGGTACGAATGGTAGCCTCCTGCATGGTAATCAGACCCGACATACCCGTCCCGTTCAACAAACTACAGACCTCCTCATAGATGCCTAAGGTCTCTAGGTCAGCTTGTGCAAGGAAACGGGTGGAGGAGAGGGGACAACGAAGTAAGGCGGCTAACCGTGTCCGGTGAGCCTTTGAAGTAAAACGTACCGTAGGCATCTTCGGTAGAGGTGTGAGTGCGCTCTCCCCTGTAGCAACAGCCGCAGAAGGGCTGGAAGTAACGGCTAACTGGCTAGCCTGCTGGTGTGTCCTTGGTGGCACCATACCAAGCTGCGGAAAACGGGGCCTGAATCCGCAGTCCAGCAAAGAGAAAGGCCTGGGAGTGATGGCTGGTGAAGCCTGAACCGAACTCCCGGCTGAGCTGGGTGCGGAGTGAACTATCCCTGCAGCTGAGACAAGTAAAACTGGCGCTGCAGTGGTGACCAAGGCAGAGCTAGTGGCAACAGCAGGGGCCACTTGCTCGCTCACAGAAGAGCTGGAGGACGTGCTAGTAGAAAACAGGGAACTCGCGTCCATCCTGCAAAGTGTCAAAGGGCACGAATAAGAAATATGCTGCTAACCGTGATTAAAACGATCGCTAACCAACATGTGACAGCAAAAAGAGGCCCTATTAGTCGATAAAACCGACTTCCAGCATACAAAACTAACAATTCCTCAAAAATTTTCGAAAAACAGCATGTAAATGGTGATGATATGATAAAACAGTGACTGCATGAAAACCGAAAATAGGGCGTGTATCACTCCGGGCAGTCGAGAGTAACCATTCACAGCGCGAGATTCCTAATAATTCAAAGCATGTAATGGCGACAGGGGACGGGAAAACAGTTAACAGCGGTTAACAACAGTGACAAGTGGGCGATAACCGCAAATAACAAAACATGACAGCAAGACAACCGTCTGACAGTCGAAATTTCGACTCACAGGGACCCTAGTCGCGGAATCTCGCGCAAAATTCGAATTTATCATGCAAAAACAGTGAGGAGTTGCTAAAACATCATCAATCAAGCTAATCAAGGGCTAAAAACACAATAAAATCGAATAAATTCGACTAAGTAAGGAATTTTCGAGCCCTAATTCAAAATCACCTCAAAAATTCGAATTAAATCAAGAGAAATTGCAAAGAGTGTGATAGAAACACTTACTTGATGATGATTATCCTAAAACAAGCAATTAAACTTCAAAAACAAGCAAGCAAGGCGGATTTTTCGATTGAAAAACCGCAAACCCTAATTCCCTTTGAAAACCGTGAAAATGAACACAAAATAAGGGGAAAACAAGGGGCTATTGAAGAATAATTAGCTAGCAATGGAATGTAGGTGGTGGATTTGATAAATTTGGGCAAGAAATGGGGATTTGGGGGTGAAGTTAGCCGCAAATTAAGGAGGGGGTTAGACAAATTAGGGGTGAAATGAAATGAATTAGAAAAATAAGAGTTTTTAAGAAGAAAAACTCTCGTCGTTTACTGTTCATTCCACTCGATCGAGTGGTTTTAATCACTCGATCGAGGACTTTTGATATCCCCTTTGCTCGATCGAATAAGAAACCTTTCGATCGACCTGTTCCTCTGTGGTCTTCCTCGATCGAGTAACCAGCCAGCTCGATCGACCCAATAGCCATTCGATCGAGTATAAAAATACTCGATCGAGGACTTCCTCGTGTGAATTCCTTTAAATTTCCGTCTTTTCCTCCTCGAAATGCGTGACATTTCCCCAAACCTGCATAAAACATATCCCAAATACCAAATACACAGCAAAATAGTCTATAGTCTTAGTCTACGCTAAAAATTGTCTAAACTAATTGTCCTAATAAAAACGTAATAAATAAATAAATTCAAAAGAAATTCAAACCAAAAATCTATTACAATTTGTTACACGGGGCATTTCCCCGTTTAATTCCCATCAGTTGTCAATAGCCCCTTCGTGGGCTTCCATTTGGAGGACGTCACTTGGCGATGCGACCGTCCTCTTTGACTTCCACGAGCTTGAATTTCTGAGAGGAGGAGGAACATAATTCCAATCTATGTAGGTTCGAACTGCCTTCGTTCTCGCCCCTCTGTCATCTTCTTTCGCATCCTTTGCTCCAGTTGATTGATCTTTGGTTGCACCCCGTCCCTTGACATGACTCCTTTCTTGCCTTTATCCGTACCTACGATAAGGAAAATGACGAATTCTCCTCCTTTTTGCTCTCGCATGAGGCGGAGGGTCAGCAATAATGGCAATATTCTCCAAAATTGGAGTGTCAATAATAGGGTCAACAGAAGAGAGGGCATTGCAAGGCTGAGCTTGCATGGGAGCCCTCCGGAACTTGGACTGATGAAAAGTCAGCTCCTCATCCCCTACCGGAAGGTCAAAGTCTTCCCCGACATCTATCATTTGCACGGGCAAAGTGGACAAAAATGGTCTCCCTAAAATGATAGGGGTATGCACATCTTCGGGGATATCTAGGACGACAAAGTCAACGGGAATAAAGAACTTCCCGATCCTAACAGGTACGTCTTCCGCTACACCTAGTGGCCGTGATAGACTACGGTCGGCCATCTGGACAGTCATGTTGGTGCAACTCAGCTTGGTCACACCAAGTCTCTTAGCTAGAGACAAAGGTAAAACACTTACGCTAGCGCCTAAATCGCATAGCGCATTATCAATCAACTGCATTCCTATGTGACAAGGGATCGAAAAACTACCCGGGTCTGATTGCTTAAGAGGTAGCTTATTTTGAGACGGGGTTGACCCCATCTCGTCAAAGCTGATCTCATTATCATTTATGGTCCTCTTACGTGCTAAAATATCTTTCATAAATCGTAAATAAGAGGGTACCTTGGTAAGCAACTCAGTGAACGGCACGGAAACTTCCAAACTCTTCAACAGCTCAACAAATTTGCTAAATTGTTGATTAATCTTGGTATTCTCAGAGCCGCCTCGGGAAGGGAACCGTAATTGGAATCTCGAGTCCCTTGTTTCTCGCCTCCAAAGTGTCTTCCGGAGCAAGTTCGGTGTCCTTTGGCCGCTTCTTACCTCTCGAACGAGGCCTTTACGGTAATTCATCGCTTAAACGAGCACTAGCAGGCTCTCGAATAAGCTTCCCGTCATCAATATCACTCGATCGAGCAATGTGTCCACTCGATCGAGCTGTTTCTTCAGCAACTTCAGTCGATCGAGCAACAGTCCCCCTCGATCGACCTTCTTCATCTTCAGTCACTCGATCGAGCGAGTGACTACTCGATCGAGGGCTTTCCTCACCAATCCCCTCGATCTAATCTAATTTGACAAAGACAGACTTCGGTCGATCGAGTAACTCTTGTGTCGTGAGTCCTTTCTTCTTACGAACACTTGTTCATCGTCGTTTCACTATTCCTGTGTCTGATTTCTTCATTTCTGGTCCCTCATAAGAGAGACCGCTTCTCAACTCTATCAAATGTACCGTCTCATTTGGGTTCTTGTCATTTTGAGTCGGTAAATGACCGGGCTTCCTGGAGGATTGATTCTCAGCCAATTGCGCAACTTGAGTTTCAAGTGCCTTGAATGCCGTGTCCTTCTGTTGTAACTGCTTTGCAATGGACTGCATCATGGTCTTTAGCTCACTTATCTCACTCACCCCACTAGATGACGAAACACCTTGGTTAGGAGGGTTGAAAGACGGAGGCTTTTGGTAGCCTTGTTGCTTCTGATGTGGGGGAATATAGGGCTGCTGCTGCTGATTTGGAGGGGCGGTGGGATTGAGTACGTTGCTCTGGTTACTCCACCTCAAATTGGGGTGGATATTTGGCTCGTACTGGTTGTTGTTTTGCCTATAATGTTGGAAGGCAGCACATTGCTCATAAGGACTAGGACAGAAATCAGAGACATGTCCGTCTACCCCGCACCTCGTACAGACAAAGGGACCGTCTGTCATAGCATTAACCTGGTACATCCCTGGCTTGAAAGCTCCCCCTAGTTCATACTTGTCGAACCTAGCAGTAAGGGCTTCTAGTGCAGCCACTGAAGAGGATTCAGCGGCCCTCCTTTGGTTTCCCCTTGAATTCCCGTATTCAGCCCTGTGAGTGGCTAAATCATCTATAATTTTCCATCCCTTCGTCGGCCCCAAGTTGTCAGAAAATCGACCGTTGGCTGCCGCATCTAGTATAGCTCTCTGATCATCATATAAACCATTGTAAAAATGGTTACATAGACTCCATTTCTCGAAACCGTGGTGTGGTATGGTTCGCACTAGTTTCTTAAAACGAAGCCATGCCTCATGGAAATTCTCGTCGGGCCCTTGTTTGAAACTGGTTATCTGGGCTCTGATGGCTATGGTTCTCGAAGCAGAGAAATACTTTTTGTAGAACGCCAGTGCTAGCGAATTCCAATCTGTTATGCCGTGAGCAGCTCGGTCCAAATCCCTATACCACTCCCTTGCAGCATCGCGGAGTGAGAAAATGAACATAGTTTCTTTGATCTGATCAGCTGTCACACCAGTGGGAGGAGGTATGGAGCAGCAGTAGTCAATGAAGGTCTCCATATGCTGAGCTGCGTCTTCCTTTGCAGCTCCCCCGAACTGGTTTTTCTCTACCATGCTGATGTAAGACGGCTTCGGTTCGAAAACTTTCGGCATCTCCAGATTCAACCCTTTATAGAGATTGTCAGCTGTGGGCTCGGAGTGACTAGCAATGGTTGCTTCCTCGGCCATTTCTCGAAATTCTGGGAAAGTGATAGACTCAAGTGATGAATTGGAAACTGGAGAAGACGGTGGATTGTCTTCGAAAAGCTCGTCCTCGTAAAAACTGCCGTGAGAACTAGGCTCTTCTGCCTGATGTTCTTGAAATAGTAGTCTCCTTTTTACGTGCAGAGACCTCTCAATCTCGGGATCAAAAGGTAGTAGTGGACCACCTTGCGACCTGCGCATAAGACGAAACTACAGACAAGATATGAGAATAGTCTAAGGAACGATGTTCCTTAAACTAAAAAGAAGAATTAAAAATAAAACAGCTAGTAATTGGAACAATTGCCTCCCCGGCAACGGCGCCAAAATTTGACACGTCTGTCGCGTACCTGTCAAAAATAAAACCTAACGGTCTCAACTAAAAATGTAGTAGAGGCAGTCGAGTATCGAATCCTCAGGGAGGTAATGTAACTACAGCTATCTATTTCTAATTCTAAGGTAACAATTGGGTTTGATTAATTATTGGTTCTAAACTACGGAGTTGAAAGGAAGAGAAATAAGGCAAGAGCAGTAGAGCAAGAAATGAATTAAACTATCAATAAGAGGGGGACATGTCGGGAATTCGGTTCACTACAGTAGTACAACAACTTAGCAAAGTAAATGACTCGGATTTAACTAATGCGAGACGGATATTAGAAGGTCCTTTCGGTCCACTTCCCACCCTAAAATACCGCTAACTTAACTTTCGTCCTCATTAGGGTAGTCTACTGTTTATAGCAGGCCTATTTAATCCAATCTTTCGATCCAGGGTTAATTGTAGCCAGATTAACGGGTGACATAGAAGCGTGCACTCAACTAGGTCGAGAATTACAGTTATATTGCTATAGTGACAGAGTCTCTTAAATCGGTTCGTCTAATTCATTTACTACGTCGTCATTATCCTACCGCAGATCCCCTAATCCCAACATGAAGGGAGATTAGCTACTCATGTCTATTGATAAACTAACAGCATGTAAATTTCCAGCAGATGACATAATGAAATGATAATATAAAGCAATGATAATCAAATTAGGGCAGAAGCATAATAACAATAACATAAAACAAGAATTAAAACAAAAAAGAAGGTTAATTATTATTAAAAGGGAAAGAGAATTACAATCCAGCAATTTCCGGCGTAAAGAACGAAATCCGAGTGAAAGCAATCTAACGTAGGAAAGTAGCAGTGTCTAATGTCAAGGATAGTAAAAAGAATAAAGATAAAAGAGAGTAAAGTGATGATCAGAGAATAAAAGATCGAATAAAAAGATAAAAGATGACTCATAACCTAGTTAAACATAGGTTAAATAGCCAAAAAGCCTAAGTGTTTATGCGGAATATACTAAAACACGGACTAATTAAAGCCCACAGACGAAATCCTCTCGATCGAGTAGGCAAAACCACTCGATCGACCAACGGCTCAGCAGAAACCCCTCGATCGACCAGCAGGGTTCTCGATCGAGGACCAGATCAAATGCAGCTTACTCGATCGAGAAAGGAACAGCTCGATCGAGTCTTGGGAAGCTTAGGGACCTCTCGATCGTCCTATAAACTGCTCGATAGACCACCAATCAACTCGATAGACCACTTGAGTCTTCAATTCAGCTCACGTCTTCACCCAAATGCTTCGTAATGCGTGCCACGACACTTCAAGTGCAGTATCTCACTCTGGGACAATCTCGTCTCCTCTAATTGCATGCAAAAAGGACGGAAAAGAGCATGGTTCCGCTACTTTCGCGATCATTCCTACAAAAAGGACAAAATACACCAAAGTAGCCAATTCGGGGCAAAATACTATAAAAACAGTATATAAATGCATAGAAATACGTGCTGAAATAGGCCAAAAAGACTATACATTAGGCACGTATCACCCGATATAGCAGTTTTCCATTTTAATCAACCCGACTCAAAACCCGTCTCTAATTATTTAAAAGACTCGGGAACTAAATTAAATAACGAATACGATAAATAAAAGATTAAACGAATTATCTCAATATCGATTTCAAACTCAAATAACTCAATAACTCAATAACCATGGTCACTCTGGACCGTAAACATAACTCGGCTCAAAGGCCCCATAACTCATAACTCAATACCAGTAACCAATTTCCATCTCAATTTCAATATCGATATTGTCAAATATTCCATTAAAGAAACTGCTCAACACTTAGAGAATAACTCTAAGCTACTCACCCACTAGTCTAGGTCAAAGAAATCAACAAATCGAATATAATAAGAAAATTCGAACTCTCAGCATCACAATCCCAAAATAACAATATGATTACAACTTCAATAAACTTTGCTCACTACTGATAATGGACACCATCCTTCATATGTGTTCTAAAATACTCAACGCATAGCAAAATCAACAACCACTTAGACTCATACACAATATAATTGCTAAAGTAGAGTATAAATCCCATTCTGGTCAACCGAGTCCTAAATCCACTCAATACGAGACTCCATATGTAAATTACCAAACTCAATCTATTAATATCCCATCTCACGAAACGAAAAATAATAAGAATAAGTACAGTTAATAAGTATGGATAATAACAACGTAAGTAACCCATCGCAATTAAATCTCAGTGGATAAACTCGATAAATCAATTAGCACATATACAAACAACCTCGAAGAATAGTAATAATAATAGGATCGGTAGAATCGTGTTACCTCATATCAGAAAATAGTTCGAGAAATCCAAGGATAACAAGAAAGGGTCAACAAGATTGCTAATGAGACACATCAATCGGAGAATCTGGCCGATTATAATATGAGCGCCTAGAAGTTGATGTTTAGCGCACTAAATTATGAAAATTGTTGATGGTGTAGTAGTATGAGAAAGATGAAATAATAATTGAATGGTGGAATTTATGCTATGGTTGAGATAAAGGAAAGTGTGCGTTTTTAACAAAGAGAACAAAAGACAGAATATGACGCACACACAAAAAATAGGGTTTTTGGTTGAATATATTTGCCAAGCTGAATTAATAACGAGGAATAAGTTGGGCTCCGGTTTGGACCAAATATTTTTACGAATCCAATTTCTCTTCATAATAAAATTGATCAATTAAATCATTTTTCAAGTATTAAAATAAATATTAAATATTTGGGATATTACAATCTTCCCCTCTTTAAAGGAACTTCGTCCTCGAAGTTCGAGTTTAGAAAATAATAACACTATAAAATTTCAGTGGTATTACATTCCACCCTCCTTAAAAACAAAGTTCGTCCTCGAACGTAAACTTTTCGAAAATGAATAAAATGACAAGGTAAAGTTTGGCCAATATAATGCAGTACGTGGTGAGGGTAGGAGCATATGAGGGGTTAGGCGGCATTAGGAGGAGACTTAGGATTAATGTTAGATTATATACAATGTAGGGTTTGATATATATATAGAATTGTAACCGTGATTATAAATAAGAAAAAGAAGTTGGATTTCCAGCTTAACTAATGTTGCTAGGACTTTAAGATAGTAAAATAATATAAATAAATCAGTTTTTAATAAAAGTAGCAATACCAGCTTAACGAAAATATTAAAAATATTAGGAGTATTACACTCTTTCTCCCTTAAAAGAAACTTCGTCCCCGAAGTTCGCCACCCCGTAATGATAACCAAACATCCACAAGCATAAGACAAACACAAGTAGTACATATACATAAGCTCTAAAACGCGAAGTGTTATATTATATCCCCCTTAAGAAACTTTGTCCCCAAAGTTGAACATACGACAGAAGTATGTGGCACTTAAAGAACCACAACATTGACCGAATAATAACAAACAGAAGTATGTGACACTTAAAGAGCCACCCTTAGGTAGAGATATAATATAATGATATGTTTAATGAGTTGATCATAGAGGCACCATAAGCTATAACTACCTAAGAGGTTAGATGTAGGAGGGATATGACCATGATTGACTGGAATGGTTAGTAGAGCCAACCAGGCTATGTTGTTACAGGATGAAGAATCAAGTTAAGTCCTATGTGTAAAGCTAGTAGACCGAAACGGGTGTCGTGTCCGTTGATAATTGTTTTGCTGTTATTCTAAGTGTGTATATACTTCTTGTTGAATATCTTATTCTTTGCAAGAGTTTACTGTTTTGCTTACTAGGCAAATGTGATTGAATTTTGAGATTTATGATTGTTATTATTTTACTAATTGCCTTAGCAATCCATGTCTAGTGGTATGTGGAATGTGTTTCCCTAAGCCATGAATGTATATAGTTGTGTGTTGAAAATTTCATGCCAATTTTTACGTCTAATTATATACATTTAATTTAGTTATAAGGTTAGTATTCAATAAGTGACACCTTAGTGATTTCTAGGATATATTTTCGTATTTATATAAGTTGTGATTGTTACGATGAGAAACTAATGCATTGTCTATACATACATGATTATTGGGTTATTTAGTTGATTTTATTTTCGGTTTCGCAATCTTTACCGTTTTCTAGATGGCAATTATATGTATATGGTGCAACGTGATTTCTATGCCTCAAATGAAATGTAACATGTGTTGGAGGAAGAATGGTTGTGTGATAATGTGAAGTAATTTAAAGGAACCAAAAATTTTAATAAATTCCAGAATGTACCTTGTTTGTACAGGCTGCCATTTAAAATGTGTTCTCTATATGATGGTGAAAATTTTATGTGTGATAACATTCTGATTTCGCTTTTAATGCTTTAGTTGCATGCTAATATGAATTATATTTTGAGAGAAATAAATATTTTAGTTGACAGTGGTCAGATTGTTAATGCACAGTTCTGTTTCGACCCATGTTTTTGAAAAAGAAACCATTTAAAACGTGTTTATTGTTTATGCATAATTCCAACTCCACTGTTTAGAATATTCATTCACGTTTTCAAAATGATAAGCCACCTAAAATCTTAACGAGACGTTATTTAATAGTGATTTTTGCAAGTTGCCCAATTTTCTGTCTAATTGCTGTATAGTTTTTGTTCCGACCAACTGAGTTGTAAAATTTGTTATAAATAAATTCCTTAAGCTTTGCAATTGATTCTCTTTCCTATGATTAGTTAATTCATTATATTTCCTAAAAACGATAATAGCTCGCGAAATAGCTAAGCGGTTATTTAATTATGAATTTTGAAAGTTGTTGCATGATGTTTGATTGTTGAAATTGTAAGTTATGTGAGTTTCATATAAAAGTTTAATCAAATATGAATTATGTGATGTAACCATGTAATACTCTGATATGAATTCTGTAGCATGAACGGTAGGCATATGATATGAGTATGAACCTTGTTATATGATAATATAATCTTATTTGTTTCGGTGAGTTTTATGTAAAGTAGTCTCAATTATACAAACGCTATTACATTGCTTGAATTTTGCCTAGTGTCTTTCTCTAAACTTTGATTTGCGAGAAATATGGATTTTACTTCTATGATATGATTCGATATGAAATATTTTAATTCGTCAAGTATGAGCTATGAGTTAGTTGATTGTCTACATTGATGTAAATGTGTTAATTTGGTGTCAAAGCATCCAAGTATTTGTTACCTTGATTTTGTGTAATGCGTAGCATGAAATTGACAAGTGTGTTTTGTTGCTTGAAAAGTCGGATGCTAGTTGCCAGTATAGAGTAATTAGCTTATCAGATGAATTGTGTCTATTGTTTCAGTAATCTTCTTGAACATTGGATGTGGAATTTTATAATGGGGTTACGGGGACGTAACCATGTTTTAAGGAGGATAGGATTGTAAAATCTTGATGGCTTACGATCTGGCTAAGTGGTATGTTATGATTGGCTGACAGAGAATTGACCAGGCATGGAGTCTGCTGTTTTAATTTGTTATTCACTACCTCGGGAAACCGAGATGGTAATAGTCCGGTTTATTAGGGAATGTCTTGCTAAAGGCTCCTTCATAAATCGGGGTGTAATACCCCGTATTTTATTTGAGCGAGATATTATTATTTAGTAGTATCGTAAAAGTAATTAATTGATTCATATTGTAAGATGAGCCGGGTTTATAGTTTTAGGTGGCATTTTTGGGTCAAGATGTTATAACCCATTTACCCATTTACCATATAACCTAATTTTAACCTAAGTTTAACCTAATTCTACCCTAACACAAAACGTCCTACTCCCTCAACCCGCCTCCCTCACGCCTCCCTTCTTCATCAACACCATTCATCTGCTTTCACGCATAAAGAGAGAGAGATAGTGAGCCTGAGTGGTGACCGTGAAGCAGGGAGGAGCTAGGGGCGAATGGCGACGACTGTGGGTGGCCGTGGTGGCCGTTGTAGTGGCGGGAAGGTAAGCAGTTAACCCTTTTCTCTGTTTTCATATTTTCTGTCGGGGTCTTGGTGGTTGTGTCGTGTTTGTTAAGGGAGTTTATGGGGGTTGTTGTGGGGGTATAGGAGTAGGGTGGTAAGGGCGAGTGTAGTGGTGGTGGTTAGGGCGGTTGTTGGTGGTGATAGTGGCGGAAAAAGGCAGCAGCGACAGGGGGTGGCAAAGGGGTTATAACACGGGTTTTCAGGCGAGTTTAGAGGGGTAAGGTTTGGGCGGCACCACCGTGGACTAGGGGGAGGTCGAAACAGTGGTACTGTGGTGTCTGTGTGCGTGGGTTGGAAGCGAGTTGAGTGGTGGTTGTTTGGGCAGTGGTTAGTTATTAGTGCGGTGGTGGCAGGTTGAGAACGAGAGGTGTTGGTGATGCGTGGTGGTGAACTAGGCCAAATGGCGGCCTTAGTTTGAACCGGCGGCAATCGACCTTGAGTGGGGGTGGTTGTTGGAGGCTGGGTTGATGTGGGGACCACGACTGGTGGTTGTCGCGGTGGTTTAGGTGGTGCGTGAGGAGAGTGGGTGCGTGTGAAGGGGGTGCGGGCTGTTTTGGTTTTGGAACGGGTTTTTCATAATTTAATCGCTATGTTTCGTAGTGGGGCGTATTCTAAATTAATTAATTAATTCCCGAGTGCATTAAAATGATTAAAGACGGGTTTGAGCCGGGATGTTTGAATTGTTTAAAGTGATTCGGGTATTTCTTAAATCATATAATTCGTCTAATCTTTTATTTATCATATTAGTTATTTAATTTAATCCCCGAGTCGTTTAAATAATTAGAGATTGACTTTGAGTCGGGACTGGTTAAAATGGAAAGTTACTATATCGGGAAAGTTTCTATTTTGGGAGATTGCTATATTTATTAGTTAGTAATTATAAATATTATAATTGTTTTAGGTGACGGATTCGTGAAGGATCGATAATCAGATTTGTTGCTTTATTTTTCTGGACTGCTTGAACTACTTAATTGGAATTGCTGGCACCTTGAGGTAGGGAAATACACTTGTCCTATTATCGTTGTTGAATTGTGTTGACTTGATTCATGGTTGTTGATTTACGTTATGTTTCATATACGGGAAGATGATTGATTGAATTGATTATATTGAGTATGATATCACAACATCGGGTAATCAGCATAATTTTATGATTTATCAGTTCATCGATTTATATATATATATATTGTGTTGCACCAATTTCTTTTGAGCATTCATATGCATTGGAGTTGGAGGATGGTGTGGTAGTGACGATGTTGAGATACGACGTGAGTTGTGACAAGGCCCAGGCGGGTTCTGCAGGACTTGCCCTGGTGTCCTCAGCTGCGAGCTGGCAGATCGGCTACGGTCGATATATATAGTCTACCGGGGATAGGTATGGCTGGGTTGTCCGGGTTATGAGATATGAGAAATGAGATATGAGATACGAGTTGAGATGGAGATGGAGGTGACGGAGGATCATGCATATCATATTTTGTTGTTTAATTGTTTTCCCTACTCAGCTTCGCGGCTGACCTTGTGTATTCGTGTACGCCTGTGATGATCCAATTATTGGGAGCGATTGACAGTATTTCGAGAGACTGATGGGAGCTGGCGGGAAGAGAGCTTGGATGACCGACTTAGTGCCTAGCCCACCTTAGTCTTATTAGTAGATTTATCAGACTTTATCTCTTGGTCATATTTTTGGAGGCATTGTTTAAATTTTGGTTGTAACCTCACTATGAACATTTTAATAAAAATCGTGTTTCTTTCCTTTGTTATCTACTGCCTCGGGTTTCCGAGATGGTAACACCGTCATTTATCTGAGGAGTCCTAGTTCAGGCCCTTAAATAAATGGGGGTGTTACAAAGTGGTATCAGAGCGAACGATCCTCAGGCCTAAACCAATGAATCCAATGAACATAGGAAGAGTCTAAATAAAATGAACCGGGATAGAAGCGTTAGGAGCACACTAAGGTAAGGTATGAGTTCGGGGCCCCCTCACACCGAACAGGACGGCCCTCTCGGTTTGACCCGGAAACCCCGAGTGTATATGAGAGAAAGGGTAGCAAAGTTGCTTGAGGTAGAGCATGAAATTCCTACATCGTTGTCTAAGTGTTAACTGATTGATACATTGATTATTGCATAATCGAGTGATGTATACCTTGCGACCCATATATTCTAACCTTTCTGCAGGACAACGCTACGGTAAGTATTTTGTATGAATGATGACGTGAGCATATGATGTTGTAGAAATGAGAAATAAAATTTTCGAGTTCAGGTTAATAATCAATGAAGTGTTGTGGTAGCCGTGAGTATGAAAATAATTGCGAGTCAATGATAGTACCTAGTTGGATGTTGAATGATGTGTTGATTGTACTATTATGCCTAGTAATATACGGTTATGTGATCCCGAAGCCATGCTAGTATAGTATTGTGATAGTAATTAGAAACACTGTTGAATTGCATGTTTTTAGTCATAGCAATCGTGATTTAGATGTAAGGAGTAGATCGAGATGCGAAGGGATTCTACGGGATAGATGTTTACGAAAGTACAGTGTGAGATTTAAGTTAGGATGAGTTAGTATCGATAGTATGGTTGTAAGAGTTTGAAACATAGAAAATGAATGACCTAGTGCTGAAACACGTTGTATGATTTTACTCTCGAATTGATCTTACTGCCATTTCTTTTCTGTTTATTGCCTAGGGATGAACATTTTATGAGAGATAGCCTCGTGAGTTAGTGTTCATTTGGCGTTGGTTTCATGCTTATATGATATACGGATTAGGAGTAATAAATATTTTAGTGGGCTGTGGTCAGGAAGTTCTTGTGCAGTGATGTTTTGACAAAAGATTTTGTATAAGTCCTCATTTAAATTGTATTAATAATTTTTGCATAATTCCAACTCCATCGATAAGAAGATTCACATATGTTTTCAAATTGACAAACCACGAAAATTCTTGATTTCTCTATATTAAACGGTGGGTTTTGCAAACTGACTCAAGTCTTGGACCAATTGCTGTCACATGTTTGTTTGGACCAACTGAGTTGTAAAATTCTTTAAAAATGAAAATTTTGTGCTTTGGACCTAATTCTTTTTCCCCTGTGTTTTAACTCTCCGTGTTTTATAAAGATAATATGAATCAAATTTTAATCGGACGGTTATTTATTCGTGATCTTTGAAAGTTACAACGTGAAACATGACTTGTAAAATGTGTGTTCTAGGTTGAGTTTCATGCAGTTGTTTGAATAATTCATGAGCCTTAGTAATGTGAATTTATAATGCTTTATATGACGATAGTAGCACGCATGTTCAGTAGTTATGTATCTTAACAAGTGTTAAAATTAAAACTTAGTTGATAACATTGTTGGCATGATAGCGTGAGTAAAATGGGATAGCTTAAATTGATTCTTAATCAAGGGTGAAATATTTTATACGAATCCAGTTGTTGCATATTTTATGTATGTTTGGCAAGTTGTACTATCTCTAGTATGTTCATCATATTTGCATGATGGTCGGATATATATATAAATATAAAACTATGTTGTCATATCTTGGTGAAGTTGATGGCGTTAAAAGTTAATTGATTGTTCTAATATCCACACATGAATAATTATAATAATTATGTCTAAATGATTACACATGGGTGGTAGTAATGAGTATGTCTAAATGTTCACACATGTAGGATGCATCTGAGTTCCAATGTATTTCACATGAGTTGTGTGCCCATAGTTATATTTATTACCGTCATCGCATTAAATTATTTCAGTTGGACCTACACCTATAACATGATAGTAAACAGTGTTGTTATTCCTTATTGAATATGTTCGTTATTACAATGTCATGGAATGCTAAAGTGATTCTTGCAATTGTATGGGTGTGATATAAAGGAAACTGTTTGATATAACACGACAATTGGCATATCTATATTCTCGAGTCGTTACTATCAATTATAATATAATAAATATTGTTATGATAACTATGTTGACAATTATAATAGGATAACCCTTTGATGACTCACATGATATGCATTGGTTTAAATGATAGTCATTATAGTTACATTTAATTGAGCCTACGAGTTGCCTAATTATTCAATCATGCAAATCAGAGAAGTTGTTCAAGTTGCTAATCTTTTATCATAACTAGTGTTCTACAAAGTATATGATGGCAAATATGTGTTTAAACTATTTATACAATATTTCTTGTTTTCTTTGAAAATGAATTATACTAAGTTCTTTGGACACAATTGAATGATATGGTTGCTAAAATGTGAAACATAGGTGTGATATGGAAGTAATGTTGTCGTTGTCATTGATCATATGTAGTTACTTTTATTGGGAAACATGTTTTCAGAATTGATATCGTGCAAACAATTTTTATAATTTTAAATATGAATTATGAGTATGTTGTTGATTGCTTAAATTCATCGACCTAATTCGTGACCTAAACCAGTGAGTGAGTAAATGGTTGTATGGACATGCCAATAAGATCCTGTGATTGTGATAGATAGTAGTGGTAGATCTATTTATGTGATATGTTTACAAATGTGAGAAGTTCTTAAATTGTTTTGTTGATTTTGCTCTCGCTCGTTCATAGTCTATAATTGATCATCAAATTTATTAGTTGTGAAACCGTGTAAACCATGATTCCTTTCGTGTTGTTCTTTTAGTTGATGTTGTGTTTTTAAGTTACGCATGAGCTAGTAATAAATGTTACGTGTTGACAATCAGTTAATTCCTTAATAAAACCTTGTTTCGACCTTAATGTTGATGCGCAACCTCTTATCGTGTATTCTTTCCTGTCACGTGTGGTTGATAATGATTTTGTTGCATAGGTATATGAAAACTTGAAAAGAGGTTACGAGGACGTAACCATGTTTCTAGTCGGATAGGATTGTAAAATCTTAATGTTTATATTGCACTTATTTGTAGATGGTAGTTTTGATCAAGTAAATGTTTCGTTGTGGGGTACCTATGCAAATGAGTTCTATATGTTTTATTCCTACTTCTGTTAGTTGGTTGAGGTGTAAAAGAAGAGTATAGTTAAACTACTGGTATTGAGTTATGAGTGGTAGGGCCTTTGTGCCGAGTTACGTTTACGGTTCAGTGAAACCATGGTTATTGACTTACTTGAGTCTGTGATCGGAATTTAAATGGAAGATGACGGTGTTCTCAGATGAATATTTAGTTGTTATACGAGTTGTGTTCTCGGGTAGTTTTTAGTCGTAGTTAATTGAGTTAAGTAACGATTTGAGTTAAACTTCGGGACGAAGTTTATTTTTTAGGAGGGCAGAATGTAACATTCCGTATTTGTTATGTTAATTGAGGTGTCAAAAGTGTGTGTTAACCGTGTTAGAAATGCGTGACGTCCGTATGTACGATATACAATACCCTTCTGATGTTTGAGTACGGGAGCGAACTTCGGGACGAAGTTCATTTTAAGGGGGGGAGACTGTAATACCCCGTATTTTATTTGAGCGAGATATTATTATTTAGTAGTATCGTAAAAGTAATTAATTGATTCATATTGTAAGATGAGTCGGGTTTATAGTTTTAGGTGGCATTTTTGGGTCAAGATGTTATAACCCATTTACCCATTTACCATATAACCTAATTTTAACCTAAGTTTAACCTAATTCTACCCTAACACAAAACGTCCTACTCCCTCAACCCGCCTCCCTCACGCCTCCCTTCTTCATCAACACCATTCATCTGCTTTCACGCATAAAGAGAGAGAGAGTGAGCCTGAGTGGTGACCGTGCAGCAGGGAGGAGCTAGGGGCGAATGGCGGCGATCTGTGGGTGGCCATGGTGGCCGTTGTAGTGGCGGGAAGGTAAGCGATTAACCCTTTTCTCTGTTTTCATATTTTTACGTCGGGGTCTTGGTGGTTGTGTCGTGTAATCGTTAAGGGAGTTTATGGGGGTTGTTGACGGGGTATAGGAGTAGGGTGGTAAGGGGCGAGTGTAGTGGTGGTGGTTAGGGCGGTTGTTGGTGGTGATAGTGGCGGAAAAAGGCGCAGCGGCTGGGGGGTGGCAAAGGGGTTATAACACGGGTTTTCGGGCGAGTTTAGAGGGGTAAGGTTTGGGCGGCACCACCGTGGACTAGGGGAGGTCGAAACAGGGTGGTCTTTGTGGTGTCGTGTGCGTGGGTTGGCAGCGAGTTGACTGGTGGTTGTTTGGGCAGTGGTTAGTTATTAGTGCGGTGGTGGCAGGTTGAGAACGAGAGGTGTTGGTGATGCGTGGTGGTGAACTAGGCCAAATGGCGGCCTTAGTTTGAACCGCCGGCGGCAGTCGACCCAGTGGGGGTGGTTGTTGGAGGCTGGGTTGATGTGGGGACCACGACTGGTGGTTGTCGCGGTGGTTTAGGTGGTGCGTGAGGAGAGTGGGTGCGTGTGAAGGGGGTGCGAGCTGTTTTGGTTTTGGAACGGGTTTTTCATAATTTAATCGCTATGTTTCGTAGTGGGGCGTATTCTAAATTAATTAATTAATTCCCGAGTGCATTAAAATGATTAAAGACGGGTTTGAGTCGGGATGTTTGAATTGTTTAAAGTGATTCGGGTATTTCTTAAATCATATAATTCGTCTAATCTTTTATTTATCATATTAGTTATTTAATTTAATCCCCGAGTCGTTTAAATAATTAGAGATGGACTTTGAGTCGAGACTGGTTAAAATGGAAAGTTACTATATCGGGAAAGTTTCTATTTTGGGAGATTGCTATATTTAGTAGTTAGTAATTATAAATATTATAATTGTTTTAGGTGACGGATTCGTGAAGGATCGATAATCAGATTTGTTGCTTTATTTTTAATTTGCTTGAACTACTTAATTGGAATTCTTTGGCACCTTGAGGTAGGGAAATACACTTGTCCTATTATCGTTGTTGAATTGTGTTGACTTGATTCGTGGTTGTTGATTTACGTTATGTTTCATATACGGGAAGATGATTGATTGAATTGATTATATTGAGTATGATATCACAACATCGGGTAATCAGCATAATTTTATGATTTATCAGTTCATCGATTTATATATATATATATTGTGTTGCACCAATTTCTTTTGAGCATTCATATGCATTGGAGTTGGAGGATGGTGTGGTAGTGACGATGTTGAGATACGACGTGAGTTGTGACAAGGCCCAGGCGGGTTCTGCAGGACTTGCCCTGGTGTCCTCAGCTGCGAGCTGGCAGATCGGCTACGGTCGATATATATAGTCTAAGGGATAGGTATGGTGGGTTGTCCGGGTTATGAGATATGAGAAATGAGATATGAGATACGAGTTGAGATGGAGATGGAGGTGACGGAGGATCATGCATATCATATTTTGTTGTTTAATTGTTTTCCTACTCGGCTTTGGTGACCTTGTGTATTCGTGTACGCCTGTGATGATCCAATTATTGGGGAGCAGATTGACAGGTATTTCAGAGACTGATGGGAGCTGGCCGGGAAGAGAGCTTGGATGACTGACTTAGTGCCTAGCCCACCTTAGTCTTATTAGTAGATTTATCAGACTTTATCTCTTGGTCATATTTTTGGAGGCTTTGTTTAAATTTCAGTTGTAACCTCACTATGAACATTTTAATAAAGTACTGTGTTTCTTTCCTTTGTTATCTACTGCCTCGGGTTTCCGAGATGGTAACACCGTCATTTATCTGAGGAGTCCAAGTTCAGGCCCTTAAATAAATGGGGGTGTTACACGGGGTGTTACAATATCTTACAATCCCTAAGAAGGTTTGGGTCCCGGAACCGAATCGACTAGATTGTACAACACCTACAAGTCGACTTAACCCTCCCTATCCAACTATATGTATGGTCTAATGAGACTCGAGTTGGTTTATGTCTTACAAGTCTCATTGAAAGGGTAAGTGATGGGTAAAAAATGCAAGGATTCATAGGCTCGCATTTCATCAAACATAACATGTGCATAATTGGAAATCACAACAAGCAAGCAAATTAATTACGAAAACATATTAGATTAAGCATGAATCAATCCCCATGTTGGTTTCCCCTAATTCCCCATTAACCCTAGTTAAGGAAACTACTCGCTCATTATAAAGTTTTACATGCTAACAAGGTTGTCAATCATACTAGCAAGGCAAAACATGATGAACAAATGAAGATGATTAACAATAATTAAAAAAGGGATTAAGATAGAATTATACCTATATAGATGATTCCAAATAATAAAGCAAAGAATAATAGAAGTACTTGATGATTGATGGAAGGTTGTCAATCCTCCAAATAAACCCAAATAATCTTCTAATTACCCAAAATAAATGATGAACAATAGAGAAATTAAGAAATGATATTTGTATTAATGCTAAATTAAGAGATGATTACAAGATTAAGAGAGTATTAAGACTTGATTAAGATAAGGTTAAGATCCTATTAAGATGATATGCCAATCTAGGTAGTGTAGGAAATATCGGTATACTTCCTCTATAAATATTCGGATTATAACGAAATTATAATTATGAAAAACATTCAACTAAATAAAAATTCATCTACTATAAATTAATCATTCAAGACATAATTCCTTAATTATGTAGAGTAATTTATCCAAACTACCTATTTAAATGATCAAATTATGTGACAATTCCTCAATTACTCACAATAATTCCAATCTTAATACATATTAATCTTGTAATATGAATTAATCCAACATTATTTTAAACCTCTTTAAAATAATTAGGTATCTTAAATTTCGTGAACTTTTTCACAACAAACAATCATACATTACAAGTAATGTATAAAGATTATTGGCCAAAAATAAAATAAAAAATTTATTACTCGGCATATAAAAAAAAAAACAAAATTTTTTTTTCTCTTTTCTATAATGCTCTCGGCATTTTAAAAAAACAGATTTCCCTTTTTTTTCTAAACTCGGCATTAAGCCCTAAAACAAGAAAAAAACAGATTTTTTTTTCTTTTTCCTGCTCTCGGCAAACAGCCAAAAAAAACAAAACAGGTTTTTTTTTTTTTCGAAAACACCCTTTGATAATGAACAAATTTGTTTAATGTTGCTACTAGAACAAGATTGGCATAATCATCAATATTTAAATTAATGAATCATGATCCTTAAACAACAATTTAACATCATGTGTGCCAAAATCTATATAGCAAAAACAAATAATCATCATTAACCAAAAACAATTCCCATTTACATTTCAATTTAATTCTTATTAAATCAAAACATCTACAAATTTATCATATTATCATCTTAACAAATTACAACAACAATATGAATAAATCTAATGGAAACAAAACATCAAAAGGCAAAAATCATTTCGGCAAAAGCAAAAAAAATAGCTCTCGGCAAATAAAAAAATTCGGCCGAAATGAATTTTTTTTTTCTCAAATTGATTTTGTTTAAATCCATTTATGAAAATCATACAAAATAATTTCGTGGCCTTGGCTCTGATACCACTTGTAGGAAATATCGGTATACTTCCTCTATAAATATTCGGATTATAACGAAATTATAATTATGAAAAACGAGTCATAAATGAAATTACATAAACAAAAGTATAGAGATATGAATCAACCTTTGGTCCTAGCAAATTTGGCCTAAGAACAATATCGAAATCGATATTCTCCTAATTGTTGCACCCAAGATGCTATGAGAAATGCCCCTCAATTTGCTAGAATGAGATCCCCAAAATTGATGATTAATTTTTAGGGTTTATGTTTTGATGAGAGAATTAGGTTAAGAAAAACATGTAAATCAAAAAATGAATCCCTCCTCACCTCTTAAACCGTGTAAGTTGAGAGAAAATAGGGAAATATTTTTTTTCTTTATTTTTCTTCCTCTTTCTCGGTTTGACCGAGTGACCCCAACAACCAAATGAGGATATAATCTTTTTATTTTTGGTTGTTTTCTAATTGTATATTATGTGTATGATTTATCAATTGTCATATATATCGACATGTAATAATAAGTCCACTTATAACAGTTTGCAGTCGATTTATCAATACCAGTCTGTCAACATTTATTATGACAATATTGTATAATATATATACATTAACTATAAATATCGTATATTTATAATTTGATTATTAAATATAACCGTTTATGTTTAATTACGAATTAACATCTTAATTCGTTTAAGCTAACATTATATACAATAATTAAATATAACATATTATATTCAATTTACGAATTGACAGTTAATTCGTCTCAGCTAATATTATTTAATTGTATTAAATAATTGTCTCATCATCACATTGACTAACTGTTTAGTCAAATACATAGACTAACCTTTTACTCAGGCATCAATGTGATCATATTTTCATATAATCACATCTCTCAAACACATCCTTTAGGTGTGACTTTTAGGGACCAGTTGATCACCGCCATCAGTATGATAATAACGTCAAACTTCTAGCAAGCCAACCGTTATTAAGTAAACGTTAATCAACTGATAAAATACGAAGTATACCCTTGTGAACCTATAAGAGATTTATATATGTTATCACACTAATTGTGGAGGACACAAGCTCCAACAAACTCCCACTTGTCCTCACAAGTGTATGTGCGATAACCGATTCTCATATCCTAAAATTTCGCCCACTCAATGTAAAACAATTTGCAAAATCCGTATTCACAAAGGTCGTATTTTACAAGTGATCAATATCAAGAGTGGTTTTCCCGACTAGAGAGTTGAAAGAAATGTAGATCTTTATACATACTAACATACTCATATATGTTGAAATTAATTTGTCATAAAATTAAATACGGATTTTATGCATGCAAACAATATAATAAAATAGAGAAGAAATCATATCCTTACAATGGAATTTCGGTTTAATGGGGCACAAAAGAAATCTCCTTTTCTTTTGTTCTTGAGCTTTCCTTTAATGGAAGAACAAGATCTAAGTGTAGGATCTCTCCTTAGGAATAATACCCAAAGCTAACTCTTAATCTAATTAATATTATTTGAGCTAGTATAATATTAATCTAGTGAAAAATTGAACCAAAAAGTTTGGTTTTTACTCTCTAAAACCGGGTAGGAGTAGTAAGTAGGAAGAGTATTATTTTTATCTCTCTAAAAATAATATGTTGTGAAGTGAATGAATAAAATTATTACCAAAAACATGCATATAGAGAATGATAATAATTTAAGCAAAAGCACCCTTGTTCTATCCAAGGGAAAACCGGTTGGGTGGAAGAGAAAGGCCAATGCATGGGCTAGGTGCTCTTCCACAAGAAGCACTAGGTATGCATGCCTAGTGTAAAAAGAATGATTACATCTTCCACTACACTAATTAACATTATAAGAATATGTTAATTAAGTCCAATATTTCGGTCCAAATGGATAATATGAAATCCATTTTATTTTTGTCAATTGTCAATATGTCACATGTCATATGTAACATAAATTTGTTATGTATTTTTAACATATTAAAAATCAACGCATTAATAAAAATACGTCATATACAAAAATCGACTTAGTAATTCATAATTACTTGTACCAAAATATTTTACCGTTTATAAATCGCATTTATAATAATTCATTCAAATCCAATTGTTTCTTTAAACAATAATTTCATCCGAGTAATGATACAATTCGATTACTCAGACCGTATCTCATTTAATCACATTTCAATTTGATACGTAAATTTTACTTCCAAAATCGTCCGTCAATTTTTCAAGTAATTTAATTAACTCGTAACATTATACGATTAATTAAATGATCAATTAAGAGTATTACCCTATAGGTATGACCTAGGGGTCAATCGATCACCACCGTCGCACGACGAGTAATGTCAAACTCTAGTCGGCCAATCATTACCGATATATGTTGTTGATTGTGGTAGAAAATACTTCCCAATTGTATCTTTAAAATGAGATTTAATAATGATATTTAAATCATATGATCGTACTATTGTTGAGGACACATTTCCCAACAATCTCCCACTTGTCCTCGACAAGTGTGCGTCCCCGATTCTCTTGTCCTATTACTATCTCCCACTCAATGCAAGGTGTCATTCAGGTCGTACTTGCAAGTGATCATATCAAGAGTGGTTTCCTCGATCTGGAGAATAACTGATTGACCGGACTTATCTATCATAGATACTTTCCGAGCGTGGCCACGCATTTCGATTCATTACTCCTCGAGTGGCCCCGAGATATTGTTTTAACCCTGACAAGGGGATGGACAATTCCTATCGCACTCATTCCCTTCGACTAGCCACAACCATCATAACCCAAAATATGCCCATTTGACCCCATTTATGAAGGTCGTAGTAACACAAATCAAAGTTAATCTGAAACTGTGCCATCTTAGGTGAATAGTCTTTAGTCAAAAGAATCGACTCATTAGAATACTATAGCAGCTCTCGCCACGACCAGGCTATATAAATTTGCCAGAACTCTATAAGCGGTCATAAGGCCCGACAAGGTGTTCACGACATCCGCCTATGTGATCGACTAGTCATCTCACATGTTTGTATGGCACTTGAACTTGCCATCAATCGCATCACACTCTAGTCACTTGAGACGTCACCTCATACAAGTGACTATGGGCGAATACTATGCTAATCCGTGTTCACTTTAACGGGGTTCAATTGTCTCTACAACCCGTTTGGATGTAACAAAGTATAATAAAAGAGTTTTAAAATAAAACTCGAACGACAAATGCGATTATCACACATGAATAGTCAATGCCTGATTACTATTTCATGTTCTATAATCTAATTTGATCTTGTACATAGTTGTTCATTTCAATTCCATTGAAATGACATGACTCATCATGTTTAGCCTTTGAGAAGGCTTTGGTTAGTAGGTTTTATCAATTTCTTGTACCTTACTCAACCTCACTACATACTCGTTTTCCTTTGTAATGTATACATTTGCATTACAATACTTTCTGAGTACGTGTCGAGATCCAATCAAGACATAGGCCCTCTAGCCTAAGAATAGCTCCCACTTTTTTCACAGTGTGCGGGACTCATCTTTCTTGCACATCTCATGATCGCAAGTGTACTTAATTTCCGTTATAAAAATCTCTCATTGTTCTTTATTGCCTAGAACGATTCTAGAAAATCTACTTCTTAATTAACATTGCCACAATGGTATCTTAACCATCCTAGTGTGTTTTGATTATGGTTTTGTCGAAAACCATGCGCAATCTCAATTGTCAATTGTCACTTGTGTAACACCCTTACACAATATTGCATCATAAACACTTTGCTTTACTTCCTTAATGCTTCTGCAAGCACTTAAGGGTAATCTTTATAGCTTACTTGGTAAAGATTACTTAAATTCGATTTTTGAAAACAATTCATCATACTCAAAGCATATGAAGTGTTATACATCATTTCTTTTTAATTGATTCGGCAGCGGAAGCAAATGAAATCAATCAAATATGTTCAATTTAATAGAACTAGTCATGAATCTTATCAACATAAGACTTCTTACTGACGCTAATATCATGTGGATTTATCTTCATAAATCCGGATATTCAAGATGTATTATAATACTCCAAAAGTCTTAAATCATTCGCAATGATCAATATGTCATCCACATATCGGACTAATTAAAATTTCCGTAACTCCCACTAAACTCCATGTATAAACACAACTTCTCGACTTATCGAGAAATGTTTTATCACATGATCAAAATGTTGATTCTAACTCATTGAGGTCCTACCTAAGACCCTCTCTTAAGTTTCACATTATCTTAGGATTGCAAGAATCTACTAAACTCAAAACATGTATTGAATACATTCCTTCTATTGAAGAAGTGGGTTTTAGATTCACTCGCTATGTATTTCATAACCTCATGATGAAACACAATCCCTAAGAAGATCCAAATAGACTTAATCATTTCAATTAGTGCAAAACCCTTTGCAACTAATCTTGCTTTGAAATATCTCTTTATTAGTGCAAAACCCTTTGTCACTAATCAAGCCCTTTTGTTTCGGATTTTCATGGGTCTAAGCCTTGTATTGAGTTGTGACTTAAACACTCTTATGTAAGTCATTTGTTCATAACTTTCTAGAAGTAATCAACTTGAATCAACCAATTTCTTTTGTAAGTTATAAGCTCTTTACTTTCTTAAAAGTAGCATGAATTCATCATCTTTAACAAGTGACGAATTTAACCTCCTAGGTTTTGAAGAAACAATGTCTTACAAAAAACGTCTCATGTAGCCAAGAAAGACCAGTTTCTTGCGACATAACATTCTCTGTGGCATTCTTTGTGGCTCTTGAATAATTTCTCTCACTCTGTCTTCTAAAAATAAACTTGTATTTTAGAAAGACAGCTTCACGAGCCGCAAACCCGTCGTACTCGTGATAATTAAAGAGGAAAAATGAGCATTTGTTTCTTGTGAAAAACTTACAACCATGGTACGTTTACCATTTCATATCTCATATGATTCGATTTAGTGGAGAAATAATTTAGACAAATATGATAAAATCCCCAAAAGGATCAAGTAACTCAAAGTAACTTGATCGAAATCCAAACCTTATCGAATAGCGTTTGAATTCTTATCCAATCATACATTATCCCATAATGCGTGTTAAGAGAGATTAATTTGTGATACTATATCACAATTCATTTGGCTTATATCAAAGTCTTCACTTTGATAATCCCATCACGACTAAATCGTGATTCCTTGAATTCTTTGAAATTCTTCAAAGATTTCTCTATTTACCTTATTAAGTGAACATATTAGTGTCAACTTAAATCGTTGGTAAAAGATAATGATCAACCAATTTTGGATTGATGATTTACAACCTCGATCTCCTTTTCAACCAAAAGGCACGAGACATCTTGCTTTGAATACAAGATACGCATATACCATTAACAATCTAATGGTTTCAAGAGTACTCGATAACTCTTTGCGTTCATCATTCCAAAATTTAAGATTTAATCTTGGGTTACCAGTTTAAATCTTACATCATCTACATGATATATCATTCTAGTTTGGTTTAGAATATAATCACCTTGATAATGGGCTAGCCATACATCAAATCGTGGTGTATAGGGTCACAAAAGTGAAAACCTCTTTTGTATCTTAACAAGTTTATATTCTTATTTAGAGTTTATGCACTTAATAGTCACAATTAAGTACAACTTTAAATCCAAAAACTAGATTGAGTACACAATTACTCTATCTCTAAACATTATTGTTGCTAGTCGTCATATTCTAATCATCTTATGTGTCGAATACAATGATGAAAACCTCCACTGGTTTCTAATATTGACGAAGTGGCACTAGCAAAATTTATGTTTAATCAAATAAACACTTTTAAAGAAGAAGGTCCCATTAGATGTCCCACAACTAACTTGCTGATTCTTCAATAATTTGGGGTAGTTTTCTTTCTAGTGTCCAACATTTAAGACAATGGAAACTTTATCGGTTGGGATTGATAGGTTTAGTATCGTCATTCTCAACAACTTTACCTTTAACATTACCTTGTATCAATTCCATTATAATCTTTACTTCTTGAACCTCGTCCTCATCTTAACGGTTTAAGAGAATGCTCCCACTCATTTCAATGAGTCTTTGCTTTGAGAAGCAAAATTGAATTCATGGAGATTACTCTTCATTTGTTCGTTTTAGTCTTAAAACTTTCGTTGAAGTGGTTGCGTTATTTTGGTCAATTATGAATTCCAACAAATCTAATTACCAAAACAATTTATCATTTCAAGGTACTTAATTCAATTAAGTATATGAAACATAACAATCCATTGTAAGTAGATGTGTTAGTCAAGAATCAAAAACCTGTTTGATAATGAATAACCTTTATCTATACTCTTTACAAGAGATCCTTAGCAATGGTTCACTTGAGGTTTTAGAAGCAAATTCATATTTGTCTTTAGTTACGATGTTTTAATGGAGATTTGAATCAAAAACGAAATGATGTCGTATATGAATTGTGGCAAAGAAATAGAACAATATAAAAACGGAATAGTGGAAAACTTTAACATTTATCGTTTTATTAATACTTGTAAATAACAAGTAAAGCATTTACATAGTGACCTCTACCCAACTATGATAAATGATTCCAAGACCCAAATTCATATTGACTTAGGCACGGGGTAGCCGATGCAACCTTTATCAATATAACTCGGTGGATTAACCTTTTAATCGATTCTACTTTTAGAACTCTTGGTCGATAAAATTACTCTAATGTTTATCTATAGCCCAAAACACATCAACAAGGGCACGAGGTAGCCGATGCAACCCTTATCAATAACTTGTGTTGAGTTCAATCCAAATTTCGAATAAATGTGTCCATTATCCAAACCCACATCAACTTGGGCACGGGGTAGCCGATGCAACCCTCATCAACATGAATTCGGTGGATAGACATTTATCACCCACTTCCCCTACGTAACAAGGTTTGTACCCCGGGGTAGCCGAGCGCACTCCCTCGTGAAATAGGTTTTCATGGTTTCTACTATTTGGTAAGGCTATGTCTCAATTAATTGTTTTAGCGAGAGGTCATGTCAATTTATTATCTATCACGTTTTAAGTGAACTAAAGCGGTGAACTACGATAATTCGAATTGACACGGTCGATAAACTCGATAAAATAAGGATGCATGTTTTAGTTATGGCGATTTAGCGATGCATGCGACATAAAATAAAATGCAAGCATAAAAATAAATAAATCCTAGTATGGCCTTTCCTAAAATAGAAAAACTATTTAACTATTACATATTCGGAAACCAACTCCATTGGTCCCTTGAACTTCAGTTGTGGTACGCATCTCGAGGTAACACCGTCTTTATGTATCGCCATCCTAGAAGAAATCCGTCTTTTGGAACTCCGGAATGAATAAAATTACATAACAAATTACATAATTTCCTATTATACATTTGTAACTAAAATAAAATAAATCTATTAAATTAAAAAACGGTGATACGAGATCACAATAAAATTACAACCTAATCGATATTCCCATACATTTCGGGAAATACCAATTAAATCTAAGGCCATACTAAGTAAAATTACATAATTCAAAATTACATAAATTAAAGTTATGACAATCATAAAGAAAATGCAGCATTATAATATGTATGAACATGCTCAATTTTATGCTAAATCGCCTTTTAATTAGCCAATATCGTATATTACTTGGTTTTAACGGATTTGCGTGATTTCAACATTTTATAATCACAAAAAATACATAAAGTCATATTTATGCATAAGTTAATTACCCTAACCTCTTAGGACTCAAAATATAGTCTTCACTAATAATTTGACCATAATTAACCCATATTTATAAAATTGTTCATAGATGGACCAAAATTACAAAAATAAGCTATTAAACTTCAAATAAATCACAAAATTTCAAATAAATTTGAAATTTGAAATTTAAATTCATGAACATTCTGGAAAAATACCATGACACTCATAATGTTCAAAAACTTAGGTTAAAAATTTCGAAATTTTTCCGGAAAAACAATGTTGCGGTTTATCGATTTTTAATAAAATAATCATAAAAACATGGAAAAATTATTTTCATTAACTTTTCAATTTTAGATCTGAAAAAGATAATAAAAAGCAACATTAGACGTTTTTCCTAAGTCATAGATTATGTTTTATTAATTTTCTACTAATAATGTCACTATTTATGCTATTTTTCTTCAAAAATCCATAAATCATGCAAAAAGACTTCTTTATAGCCAATTATTTTACACACATCTTTTAAAATTGCATGTGACAACATATTAATTTTCTATGACCAGATTCGAAATTTAACTCATATTAACCTATTTTTCACCTAAATCCGAATTTAATAATGAAAAATTCATTTTTCGAGCATAACAAGTCCAAAAATTATGAAAATTTACAGGTTATCTCAAAATAATATATGTGACTATATATCCAAAAATCAACTGAAAATTCGAAGTATAGCTAATTTTAGATCAAAAATGACATTTTTACTCATAAAATCATATTTAAATGCCATTATTGTATAATATGAACAATAAAAATCCGAAAAATTAACCAAAATATCCTAAAACATTTTAGGACCAGAAATATTAACATACATGGATTAAATTCGTGATATCTCATAATAACACAAATTTTACAAGTTTTATTTGTTATTCTTATAACTCGGAAAAACTTTTAACCGATTTGCATGCAAACAACCGTGGCTCTTGATACCGATTGAAAGAAATGTAGATCTTTATACATACTAACATACTCATATATGTTGAAATTAATTTGTCATAAAATTAAATACGGATTTTATGCATGCAAACAATATAATAAAATAGAGAAGAAATCATATCCTTACAATGGAATTTCGGTTTATTGGGGGCACAAAAGAAATCTCCTTTTCTTTTGTTCTTGAGCTTTCCTTTAATGGAAGAACAAGATCTAAGTGTAGGATCTCTCCTTAGGAATAATACCCAAAGCTAACTCTTAATCTAATTAATATTATTTGAGCTAGTATAATATTAATCTAGTGAAAAATTGAACCAAAAAGTTTGGTTTTTACTCTCTAAAACCGGGTAGGAGTAGTAAGTAGGAAGAGTATTATTTTTATCTCTCTAAAAATAATATGTTGTGAAGTGAATGAATAAAATTATTACCAAAAACATGCATATAGAGAATGATAATAATTTAAGCAAAAGCACCCTTGTTCTATCCAAGGGAAAACCGGTTGGGTGGAAGAGGAAGGCCAATGCATGGGCTAGGTGCTCTTCCACAAGAAGCACTAGGTATGCATGCCTAGTGTAAAAAGAATGATTACATCTTCCACTACACTAATTAACATTATAAGAATATGTTAATTAAGTCCAATATTTCGGTCCAAATGGATAATATGAAATCCATTTTATTTTTGTCAATTGTCAATATGTCACATGTCATATGTAACATAAATTTGTTATGTATTTTTAACATATTAAAAATCAACGCATTAATAAAAATACGTCATATACAAAAATCGACTTAGTAATTCATAATTACTTGTACCAAAATATTTTACCGTTTATAAATCGCATTTATAATAATTCATTCAAATCCAATTGTTTCTTTAAACAATAATTTCATCCGAGTAATGATACAATTCGATTACTCAGACCGTATCTCATTTAATCACATTTCAATTTGATACGTAAATTTTACTTCCAAAATCGTCCGTCAATTTTTCAAGTAATTTAATTAACTCGTAACATTATACGATTAATTAAATGATCAATTAAGAGTATTACCCTATAGGTATGACCTAGGGGGTCAACTGATCACCCCGTCGCACGACAGTAATGTCAAACTCTAGTCAGCCAATCATTACCGATATATGTTGACCAGTTGACAGTAAAAATACTTCCCAATTGTATTCTTTAAAATGAGATTTAATAATGATATTTAAATCATATGATCGCACTATTGTTGAGGACACATTTCCCAACAAGAGTAACTTAACTGATAAACGAATCATCATTCGAGCATGCCCATGCATTTCAGTTACAACTCCTCGAGTGGCCCTGAAAAATAACTAAACCTGATAAAGGTTGGATATTTTCTTCAACTCGAATCATGCAGATATAAGCACAGTATGAAATGACCCAGAAAAAATCTGCTTAGCCTCCAGTTACGGTCGACCATGAGAAAGAAACCAAAGTCACCCAAAAACTGCCTTAATCTCAAGAGACAGTCGATAGTCAAAAGAATCGACTCTAGGAACACAGTGGAAGTCCAATCCACGGCCTGGCACCGAATGTTTTTAAACATTTAGGACTCCATTACGTTGTCACAATTTTGTCCTACGAGGTATCGTTATAACTCGCATCTGTGATCGATCAGCCAACTGTTTGACTTATGGCTCGTTGAACCCACCATCAATCAACTTCACAAAATAATAGCCAGAGTTATCAGCTCATGTAGGCGATTACGGACCAAAACAAATATAATGTAATTCAGTTCACTTTGTGGCGTTCAATGTTGTCGTACAATCCACATGAAAAACAAAATATGAAATAAAACGATGAAGTTATAAATAGCGTATGAAAAAGATAATGTATCGAATTCATAATCAACTAGTACAACTCAGGAACACGTTTAATTCCCATGGAAATAACGTGCCCTTCATGCTTATCATATGACAATGGTTTAGTGAGAGGGTCCGCGATGTTGTCATCCGAAGCAATCTTGTCAATCACTATCTCCTCTTGCTCCACGTAATCACGGATCAGGTGAGCCTTCCGATGTACATGTCTAGACTTGTTGCTAGACTTAGGCTCCTTAGCCTGGAAGATGGCACCTCTATTATCACAATAGATGGTGATTGGGTCATTCGAACTAGGAACTATGAGTAGTGTAGGAAATATCGGTATACTTCCTCTATAAATTTTAGGATTATAACGAAATTATAATAATGAAAACTAGTCATAAATGAAATTGCATAAACAAAATAATATAGATTAAGAATCAACCTTTGGTCCTAGCAAATATGGCCTAAGAACAAATATCGAATTGATATTCTCCTAATTGTTGCACCCAAGATGCTAAGAGAAATGCCCCTCAATTTGCTAGAATGAGATCCCCAAAATTGATGATTAATTTTTAGGGTTTTGTGATTTTTGTGATGAGTGAATTACTTAAAAAAGGAATAGAATAAAATGATCTCCTCCTCCCCTTAAAACCGTGTAAATGGAGTGAATTAGGGGAGATATTTTTTCTCCTCTTTTTCCTCTTTTTCGGTTTTTCCACCTACCAAAAATATGGAGATTAAATCTACTTATTTTGGTAGTTTACAAAATGTATATAAAGTGTATTATTTATAAATTGTCATTTATTTTATTCCGTATTAATAAGTCTACACACAACAGCTTGCAGTCGATTTATTAATACCGGTCAGTAATAATTTATTATGACAATCTCGTATAATATATACTTTAACTATAAATATCGCATATTTATAATTAGCAAATTAAATATAACCGATTACGTTTAATTACGAATTAACATCTTAATTCGTTCAAGCTAACATTATATACATTAATTAAATATAACAGTTTATATTCAATTTACGAATTTAACAGTTAATTCGTCTCAGCTGATATTATTTAATTGTATTATATAATCGTCTCATCATCACATTGACTAACTGTTTAGTCAAATACATGGACTAACCTTTTAGTAATATAAGGCATCAATGTAATTATATTTCCATAATCACATCTCTCAAACACATCCTTTAGGTGTGACTTTTAGGGACCAGTTGATCACCGACATCAGTATGATAATAACGTCAAACTTTCTAGCAAGTCAACCGTTATTAAGTAATCGTTAATCAACTGATAAAATACTAAGTATATCCTTTTGAACCTATAAGAGATTTATAAATGTTATCACACTAATTGTGGAGGACACAAGCTCCAACAGATAGTCCTTGTAAGAATTGACGCATCCATATAGCTTCCTTTGCTGCTTCTGAAGCGGCATAGTACTCGGATTCAGTAGTAGAATCTGCTACAACTTCCTGCTTGGAACTCTTCAAGCTGACAACAACACCATTAAGAGTAAAGACGAATCCAGATTGAGATTTCGAATCATCTCGATCCGTTTGGAAGCTAGCATCTGCGTAACCGATTGCACAAAGCTTAGTATCTCCTCCATAAGTCAATACCCAATCCTTAGTCCTCTGTAGGTACTTAAGGATGTTTTTAACAACAATCCAGTGTGTTTCACCTGGATTGCGTTGGTACCGACTCGTCATACTCAATGCATATGCCACGTCTGGACGTGTGCATATCATGGCATACATGATTGATCCTATTGCAGATGCATAAGGAACACGACTCATGCGTTAAACCCCTTCAGGTGTCGTGGGTGACTGAGACTTGCTCAAATGCATCCCAGACGTCATTGGAAGGTTTCCCTTCTTGGAGTTGGTCATGCTGAACCTCTCAAGAATCTTATGCAAATAAGACTCCTGACTTAGTGATAACATCCGTCGTGATCTATCTCGATAGATACGGATTCCCAATATGCGTTGTGCCTCACCCAGATCTTTCATCTGAAAATGGTTCTTCAACCATCCTTTTACCGAAGATAAGAGAGGAATGTCATTCCCAATCAAGATTAAGTCATCAACATACAATATCAAGAAAACAATCTTGCTCCCACTCGACTTGATATATAAGCATGGTTCCTCGACCGATCGAGTGAAACCATACTCCTTTATCACCTGGTCGAAACGATGATTCCAACTCCGAGAAGCTTGCTTAAGTCCATAAATGGAACGCTTAAGCTTGCACACTTTCTTAGGATTTTCAGGATCTATGAAACCTTCGAGTTGTACCATGTACAATACCTCCTCCAAACAACCGTTTAAGAAGGCGGTTTTCACATCCATTTGCCAAATTTCATAGTCATGAAAAGCGGCAATCGCTAAGATTATCCGAATGGAACGTAGCATAACTACGGGTGCAAAAATTTCATCATAATGCAATCCGTGCACTTGAGTGAAACCTTTTGCCACTATTCGTGCCTTATAGGTATCTGGTTGTCCGTCTACAGAATGCTTTATTTTGTAAAGCCATTTGCACTGAAGAGGTTTTACCTTATTAGGTAAATCAACAAGATCCCATACGTCATTCTCATACATGGAGTCCATCTCGGATCGCATGGCTTCAAGCCATAGCTTTGAGTCGGAACAGGTTATGGCACCTTTATAGGTAGCGGGTTCATTACTCTCTAGGAGCAAAACGTCATTCTCCTCGACCATACCAATGTATCTGTCTGGAGGATTAGAGACTTTACCCGACCTCCTAGGTTCCTGAGGAATGTTAACCGTATCATCAGTAGAAGGAACAACTTCCTCCATCTGTTCCTCGGTTGTTGGTTCTTGAACCTCCGACAGCTCGAAGGTTCTATTACTTGACTTGTTCTCGAGAAATTCTTTCTCTAAGAACTTTGCACTAGCCGCAACAAAAACTCGATGTTCGGTAGGAGAATAGAAGTAATGACCAAACATTCCTTTTGGATAACCAATAAAGTATGGCTTGACCGATCACGGGCCGAGCTTATCCTTGTGTCTCCACTTGACATAAGCCTCGCAGCCCCAAACCCGAATAAAGGACAAGTTGGGGACCGTTCCCTTCCACATTTCATATGGAGTCTTGTCGACAGCTTTAAACGGACTTCGGTTAAGTATAAGAGCAACTGACAAAAGAGCGAAACTCCATAATGAATCAGGTACTACCGTGTGACTCATCATGGATCGAACCATATCAAGTAATGTTCGATTTCTCCGTTCGGACACACCATTTAATTGAGGTGTTCCAGGTGGAGTTAACTGTAAAACTATTCCACAGTCTTTAAGGTGTTGATCAAACTCATTTGAAAGATATTCGTCACCCCGATCTGAACGGAGTGCTTTAACCTTTCTTCCCAGTTGGTTCTCAACCTTATTCTGGTATTCCTTGAATTTTTCAAAGGACTCACTTTTATGCTTCATTAAGTAGACATATCTGTATCTACTCAAATCGTCCCTGAAAGTGATAAAATATCTATAGCCATCTCTAGCGGTGATTGACATAGGTCCACATACATCAGTATGTATGAGTCCTAATAGGTCACTAGTGCACATTCCAACACCTTTGAAGGAAATTCAAGTAATTTTGCCGATAAGACATGATTCACACGTGCCAAATGTAGAAAAATCGAATGCGGGAATAGTCCCATTCTCGATGAGTTTCTTTACACGTTTTTCATTTATGTGTCCCATTCGACAATGCCATAGATAAGTTTGATTTTTGTCACCAACCTTTAATTTCTTATTATTCACATGTAATATATCTGTGGTTTGATCTAAGATGTAAATTTCATTCATGGAAACTGCTTTACCATAAACCATTTCATTAAAAGAGAAAATACAGCTATTATCCTTTATTGAAAATGAAAAACCGTCTTTATCAAGTACGAAAACAGAAATAATGTTCTTAGATAAACTGGGTACATAGTAACAGTTATATAAATATAACTCAAAACCACTTTGGAGTTGGATTACGTATGTTCCCTTTGAGACTGCAGCAACTCTAGCTCCATTCCCGACTCACAGGTCCACATCACCCTTTGCGAGAGGTGTGATGTTTTTAGGCCCCCAAATGATTACTGAGATGAGAACCACAACCAGTATCAAGTACCCAAGTTCCGAAACTTGCATGGTTAATCTCAATCATATGAATATAAGATGACATACCAACAGGAGTGACGCGGCCTGCTTTTATGTCCTCACGGTACACGGGACAGTTCCTCCTCCAATGCCCAGTCTTGTGACAATGGTGGCACTCAACGTTACCGTCCTTGCTCTTTGCCTTGCCTAGTGAGCCACTAGTCTCACCAGGCCCACTCTTACCGTTTCCTGACTTTTTAAACTTTGGCTTTCCTACAGTTAGGTCGCCGTGATCCTTGCCCTTACCCTTATTCTTGTTGGAAATCATGAGAACATCTTGCTTCATGCTCCCACTCTATTTCATATCCTTTTCGGTCTGTACGAGAAGTGAGTGTAGCTCATAAGGAGTTTTCTTCATGTCATTCATGTAGTAGTTTGCCCTAAAGAGGGCAACACCATCATGAAGTGAATGAAGCATACGGTCAATGAGTATGCTCTCACTGATTTTGCAATCAAGTTTCTCGACATTCTCAATCATGTTAAGAATGTGTGGGCTAACCGGTTGGCCCTTCTGGAGTTTCGCATCAAAGAAGCGACAAGTATGCTCATAAGTAACGATTCTCGGTGCTTTTGAGAACTCAATAGTGAGCGTGGTGAAAATCTTGTTTGCACCTTGGGCAATGAAGCGTCTTTGCAAATTGGTTTCCATTGCAAAAATGAGTACGTTCTTTATCGCACCCGCTTCCATAACGAAGTCACTATAAGCAATTGACTCGTTAGCTCTTGCATTGGGGCCTGGGTTTGGCGGTATTGGCTCAATTATGTACTTGAGCTTACCGTCAGCAATGGCAGCATTCCGTAATGATGCCTCCCAGTCCGCAAAGTTGGACCCGTCATTCTTCAGTCGTGTGAACTGATTCATGTGGTCCATGAAAGCTTTTAGCCAGGACTCGCGTCCAAGTGTGGCACTTGGCATATGGATTTCGTTATTTCCAGCCATTTGTTGTAACAGTATTATCAATATAAAATGAATTCTACACTGCGAAAAGAAGAAAAATATAATAAGCATACTCATCGTTATGATTTAAGTCTAATGCACATCTTTTTGTTATAACGCGAAGACTCAAGCATTTATACAATTGACCTCCCTCAAGAATTATATAAATGATCCCAAGACTCAATTATCTGTAAATTGATAAGCCAACGTTTTGGCTAATTCTACTTTTAGAATTCTTGGTCGATAAATTTCTGTAAATTATATCTATAGTCCATCATAATCACGAGAAACTCTTCGGATTATAATGTTGAGGTAAACTAAGTCAACACAAACTACTTACCCAACGTAGAAGGGGTCATATGGAGAGTAAGGTCCTATATGCCTACCGACGAAGAAGGGATTCATAGCTTATTGCCCTTATAAAGACTAGTCTCAATTTCAGTTTTAGAGGAAGATCCCATCAACTTTATTTTAATTCATTTTAAGTGAACTAATATCTAGCATGCGAGAATGAATAAACTAAGGTGATGGCTTAAAATTGAGTGACATCTGTATGTCTATGAAAACTAACATCCAAACTATATGAGTCAATTTTCATGCATTTTAGTAGTAGGTGGTTTGGTTTAGGCGGAAAATGATGCACTAACTATCATGCAATGAAAAGCAATAAGAATAGAAAAACGTAAAACAAAAACAAAGTCCTAGTGTGGCCTATCTACCAAAATGAACATAAATACAACTTTGGAATCCTTCCTTGGACCCGAGAAGCTTGTCTTGATGTTCCATATTGGTCCATGTAGCGGGAGTGAGAAATCCAATCTCCATCTTTAGTCTTCTCAAAATTACAATTAATAAATTACAAAATGAACCTATTTACATTCTAATTTCAAAACCATAATACTTAAAGAAAACCAAAAGGAGATACGAGATCTCAAAATTACATTAAAATTATGTTTCCATCATTACGAAAACATAATTAACTAAGGCCACACTAGGTATTACAAATTACAACCAATTGCAAAAATACGTAAATAAACCATTCAACAAAACATTCAACTAAATAAAAATGCATCAACTATAAATTAATCATTCAAGACATAATTCCTTAATTATGTAGAGTAATTTATCCAAACCACATATTTAAATGATCAAATTATGTGACAATTCCTCAATTACTCACAATAATTCCAATCTTAATACATATTAATCTTGTAATATGAATTAATCCAACATTATTTTAAACCTCTTTAAAATAATTAGGTATCTTAAATTTTGTGAACTTTTTCACAACAAACAATCATACATTACAAATAATGTATAAAGATTATTGGCCAAAAAAAAAAAAAAATTATTACTCTCGGCATATAAAAAAAAAACAAATTTTTTTTTTCTTTTCTATAATGCTCTCCGCATTTTAAAAAAACAGATTTCCCTTTTTTTTTTCTAAACTCGGCATTAAGCCCTAAAACAAGAAAAAAACAGATTTTTTTTTTCTTTTTCCTGCTCTCGGCAAACAGCCAAAAAAAACAAAACAGGTTTTTTTTTTTTTTTTCGGAAACACCCTTTGATAATGAACAAATTTGTTTAATGTTGCTACTAGAACAAGATTGACATAATCATCAACATTTAAATTAATGAATCATGATCCTTAAATAACAATTTAACATCATGTGTGCCAAAATCTATATAGCAAAAACAAATAATCATCATTAATAAAAAACAATTCCCATTTAAATTTCAATTTAATTTTTATTAAATCAAAACATCTACAAATTTATCATATTATCATCTTAACAAATTAAAACAACAATATGAATAAATCAAATAGAAACAAAACATCAAAAGGCAAAAATCATGTCGGCAAAAGCAAAAAAATAGCTCTCGGCAAATAAAAAAATTCGGCCAAAATGATTTTTTTTTTCTCAAATTGATTTTGTTTAAATCCATTTATGAAAATCATACAAAATAATTTTGTGGCCTTGGCTCTGATACCACTTGTAGGAAATATAGGTATACTTCCTCTATAAATATTCGGATTATAACGAAATTATAATTATGAAAAACGAGTCATAAATGAAATTACATAAACAAAAGTATAGAGATATGAATAAACCTTTGGTCCTAGCAAATTTTGCCTAAGAACAATATCGAATTCGATATTCTCTTAATTGTTGCACCCAAGATGCTATGAAAATGCCCCTCAATTTGCTAGAATGAGATCCCCAAAATTGATGATTAATTTTTAGGGTTTATGTTTTGATGAGAGAATTAGGTTAAGAAAAACAAGTAAATCAAAAAATGAATCCCTCCTCACCTCTTAAACCGTGTAAGTTGAGAGAAAATAGGGAAAGATTTTTTTTTTCTTTATTTTTCTTCCTCTTTCTCGGTTTGACCGAGTGACCCCAACAACCAAATGAGGATATAATCTTCTTATTTTTGGTTGTTGTCTAATTGTATATTATGTGTATTATTTATCAATTGTCATATATATCGACATGTATTAATAAGTCCACTTATAAAAGTTTGCATTCGATTTATCAATACCAGTCTGTCAACATTTATTATGACAATATTGTATAATATATACGTTAACTATAAATATCGCATATTTATAATTTGCTTATTAAATATAACCGTTTATGTTTAATTACGAATTAACATCTTAATTCGTTTAAGCTAACACTATATACAATAATTAAATATAACATAATATATTCAATTTACGAATTGACAGTTAATTCGTCTCAGCTAATATTATTTAATTGTATTAAATAATCGTCTCATCATCACATTGACTAACTGTTTAGTCAAATACATAGACTAACCTTTTAGTCAGGCATCAATGTGATCATATTTTCATATAATCACATCTCTCAAACACATCCTTTAGGTGTGACTTTTAGGGACCAGTTGATCACCGCCATGAGTATGATAATAACGTCAAACTTCTAGCAAGCCAACCGTTATTAAGTAAACGTTAATCAACTGATAAAATACGAAGTATACCCTTGTGAACCTATAAGAGATTTATATATGTTATCACACTAATTGTGGAGGACACAAGCTCCAACAGGTAGTACAATGGGGTATTTATACTAGATATTAGGTACATAAATTAGGGTTACTAAGGGCTTAAATGACTATTAAGGCCATTAAGAAAAGTTGAGGAAATGCTCCTCTCCAAGGAGATGCTCAACTCCGTTTTGGTGGTCTCCGGAAAATCTGCTCGTCCCGAGCGTCTAGCTAGCAGGGACGGTTGGTTCTGCATGGGAATCCGAGCAGACCAGGGGAGAGACGCTCGAATTTGTTGGCCTCAAGACGAGCGTCTTGGCTTCGGGACGCTCGGATCATAGGAGGGAGACACTCGTCCTGGGGAGGGAGACGCTCGGATTCCTTCACAGTCACTTCTCTTCTTTTCTTTCCTCAACAATCCTAGGGGATCTTGTTGGGGATGCAAGGATCCTTTCATCATTGCCCAAGCTACTTTATTTCCTACATAGGCCTTCTAGTATCGTCTTTCCTTTGATGCTTGGTCATTGAATTCTATCAATTTAGCTCCATTTTGCCATGAAAATGCAAGGTTTGCACTCCTTTCCTACCAAGGGAACAAAACCTCAAAGAATATGGAAAACGGGAAACTAAAGATAGTAAATGACCCAATTATGCACTAAAAAGCATAGGAATGAGGCTAATTCGGGGACTAAATATGCTTAAATATGAGTTGCATCAATAAGCAATATATCTTAAAATTTCAATACTTTGGCTTTTATTCTACGTTGATTTTTCTTAATTTTAATAATTTGATGTTTTTAGGAAATGAAACCTTGAACTCCAAAAATTCAAGCCTGGCAGGGCAATCCAGTCCTGATCATGACATGCTTCAAAATCAGTTCTGGATAGTATCAGGGCAGGCCTCAGCGTCATTACAAGCCTGGCCAATCGGTTCAACCATGAACAGCTATACCAAGCGTGAGATTAGACACAAACAAATTTATATCACTCAATATGATACACCCTTAGTGGAACGAGATCGTGGAAGGAAGAAAGTGAACAACGTTAATGAAGAAAGGGCTCTCAAAAATGAAGTTTCTCGCTTAATTAAGCCTGACTGCCTTTAAGATCCAATCAGGACAGACCAGTCCTTTCAGGACCGGGAATGCTGACCGACAATATGAAACGCAATAACACAAAAAAAAATCATAAAAGGTGTTTTGTGTGGATTTTGCGCAAGGCGAAATCAGGTCAGGGTAGAGTTGTGTAAGGTTAACTAACTCTAGATGGTCTATTAGTCGAAATGTCGTCGCCAGTGGTCAAATATAAAGCTGTAAATAACAATAACGACAATGAAACAAAGAATTTTGTACGTGGAAAACCCTTGAATGGGAAAAAACCACGGGCACCAAGACAGGAGAGGATTTCACTATTTAATTTAGGAGAATAATTGTATGACAATAACAATGCTTATATTTCTCTATGTATTGCGTATGTAAGTGTATGCTTCTTCTTGTGTGTGTGATTGTCTTCCCAAATGTCTTCAAAGTGTTCCTTATATAAGCTCTAATCTTGAACGGCTGCCTGATATGGTATTGAATGCGGATTATTCTCCATTATTGCCTGTAATAATCGCCAATATTCCTCCCTTAATTCGCATTTTTGCGAGATCTTCTCATTCAATCTGCGTATATAATCCTTTTATAATACGCATTTATTGTCCAATATCGTCCTGATATTTTGATCGTTGTCCTCTCCAAGGCCTGGCGCCTATCTTCGTGTGCCCTGATAGCCTGACATCCTGACAGCCTGGCAGTCAGGTTTAGATGAGATACTGATCAGGGAGGTCTGCGGATTTCCAGGCCTAACAATTGCCCCTTATCTCCTTATTTTCAGTGTGCCAGGACGAAAAAATGAGGAGATAACTTTATTTTTAGGAAGATTACCCAACAGTTAAGTTATGCTCAGTCAGTTTCCTGTAACGGCTATTTTACTGCAGTTTATGACGTGTGTAAGATTTAATGCAACTTCCTTAATGATTATCCACTTCCTTTGCGGTTGAAACCCTAATCTTCTCCACTATAAATACCTGCGTGCTTCATTAAGTTGAACTCACCAAAGCAATTCTTCTTATTTCTCTCTTAATAATCATTCTCTTCAGTTCTCTTAATTCCCAACTTCTTCAATCTTCGATCAATTCTTCATAATCTTTCAAATAATGGCTGCAAAAAAGATGTCTACCAGGGCAGCGGTTCGTGTAACCCCTCCTCCTCAGAATCCTGAGGATATTTCTTCTGAAAATATGCCTACTTCTTCTGCTGCTCAACCTTCCACGATCAGTAAGCCGAGTGATTCTCCATTGGAGATGATCTCAATATTCCATGGTGATTTTCAATTCAAGCCTACGAAGGCTTTAAATGAGGATCAGTCTCTTGCAAATCGTTTGAAGCCTGAGTTTGAGAAGATTCTGAAGGATAAGGGGATCATCCCTGCTGATGCTGAAGTCTGGATCCCTGAGAATTCTCCTATCAGGACCGCCTAGGCTTGTCCTGGTTGGTTCTGTATTCATGACTGGGCTTTCAGGGCAGGTTGTAAGCTTCCTTTTTCTCCTCTTATGGTTGAGGTTATTTACACGGCACCCTTAATATTATAAGGGTCCATTTTAAGTTTGTCAATGTGTTAATTTGTATTATGTGACAATTGGACATGTTACTAGACATGTAGTTTAAATAATGCATTTTTAACTTATTAAAAATCATTACATAAGCAAAATTAATCACATACAAAAATTAACTTGTAATTCACAATTACAATTTCTTAAAATGGGTTATAGAATTATAAATCACAACTACTTGTATTTATAATAAACAATTCATTCTTTATTATAATTGTTTCATAAACAATAAATAAATCTAAGTAATAAAACAATTTAAATTACTTAGACCGAATCTTACATAATCGAATTATAATAAGATACGTAATCTAACTCACAAAATCACTTGTCGAATTTAAGGAATTAGTTAACTTGGATAAGTATGCAATTAATTAATTATCTATTAAGAGTGTTTCCCTAGAGGTATGACCTTAAGGAATCAACTGATCACCACCGTCACACGACAGTAATGTAAAACTCTAGTCAGCCAATCATTACCGATTATTGTGGATCAGTTGACAGTAAAATGTTACATTTCCTTATATATTCTTAATATGAGATTTAAACATGTGATCGCATTATTGTCGAGGACACAAACTCCAACAATCTCCTACTTGTCTGCGACAAGTGTGCGTCACCGATTCTCTTGTCCTATTACTATCTCCCACTCAATGCAAGGTGTCTTGCAGGTCGTACATGGATTCGATCATATCAAGAGTGGTTTTTTTTCGATCTGGAGAATAACTGTCTGACCGAAATTATCTACCATAGATACCTTCCGAGCGTGGCCACGCATTTCCAGTTCATTACTCCTCGAGTGACCTTGAGATATAAGATGACTCTGACGGGGATGGACAATTCCTATTGTACTCTTCCCTTTGATTAGCCAAAACTCATCATGACCCAAAATACGCCCATTAGACCCCAATTACGAAGGTTGCAGGACATACATCAAAGTCACTCTAAAACTGTGCTATCTTAGGCGAATAGTCATTAGTCAAAGAATCGACTCATAAGAATACCATAGTAGCTCTCGCCACGACCAAGCTATAAAAATTTCCAGAACTCTATAAGCGGTCATAAGCCCGACAGAGTGTCCCTTATAGTCTGCCTATGTGATCGACTAGTCATCTATTATGACTCTATGGCACTTGAACTTGCCATCAATCGCATCACACTCTAGTTACTTCAAGATGTCACCTCATATAAGTAACTAGGGGCGAATACTATTGGTCACACTCACTTGGAGCTTAATTTTCGGTTACTTGTCGTTAGGAGCACCTAGATAAAAACAATATTTATAACTTCACAAACAACTCTACTATTAGTCAAGAGGCAAGTAAAGGTCGGATCCCAAGGGACGGGTATTGATGTAGGATTTTCGATTGCAAGTAGCGGTGTCTAGGGGTGTCATGATTTGGGTTGAGATAAGAAGATCACTAAACTAAATAGCAATAAAAGTAAACAAGCAAGATAATTAAAATGAGATGTAAACAATTGATTAAAAGCACTAGGGTGTCATGGGGTCATAGAGGATTCATGGGAATTGATCATACAAACATATTCTCAAATTATAAGCAAGCAATTATTGTTGTGATGGATCGAGTTGGTTTATATCTTACAATCCTAGGAAGGTTTGGGTCCCGGAGCCGAATCGATTAGATTGTACAACACCTACAAGTCGACTTAATCCTCCCTACTCAACTATATGCATGGTCATGAGACTCGAGTTGTTTATGTCTTACAAGTCTCATTGAAAAGATAAGTGATGGGTAAAAAATGCAAGGATTCATAGGCTCGCATTTCATGAAACATAACATATGCATAAGTTGAGATCACAACAAGCAAGCAAATAAATTATGAAAACATATGGATTTAAGCATGAATCATCCCCCATGTTGGTTTCCCCTAATTACGCATTAACCCTAGTTAAGGAAACTACTCACTCATTATCAAGTTTAACATATTAACAAGGTTGTCAATCATATTAACAAAGCAAAATATGATGAATAAATTAAGATGATTAACAATAATTAAAAAGGGATTAAGAGAATTATACCTACTAATGATTCCAAAATAAAGCAATGAATAATAGAAGTACTTGATGAATGATTGGAAGGTTGTCAATCTCCCAATAATAACCCAAATAATCTTCAATTACCCAAAATAAAAGATGAACAAAAGGGAAATTAAGGAAATGAGATTTGTATTAATATTTGATTAGAAGTTGATTATAAGATTTAGGAAAGATTAGAATGATATAAACTACACTAAAGATTGATAAGAAGAACATGATTAATATAATTACACTAATGGGGTATTTATAGTGGGGATTAGGTACACAAATTAGGGTTTACTAAGGGCTTAAATGACGATTAAGTCTTTGAGGAATCGCTCTTCTCAGAAAAGATGAGAGTCTCCTTTTTGCCGGTCTTTCACAAATATGCGCATCTTTCATGGAGGGAAGAAGAGGACGTATGGGTCTGTAAAAGAATCCGAGCGTCCAAGGGGTCGGGACGGGCGGATTCTGTGGTGGCTGGACGGGCGGATTGATACGCTGGACGAGCAGATTGTGGCGTGTTGGACGGGTGTCTTCTTGGCTGGACGAGCGGATCTCGTCACAGCCTTCCTTTTCTTCTTTTCTTCCAATAATCCTCCGGGTTTTAGCCGGGGATGCAAGGATTTCTTCATCATTGCCCATCTACTATAATATGTACAAAGGCCTTCTAACCTTGTCTTCTCTTTGATGCTTGGTCATTAGATTCGATCAATTTAGCTCTATTTTGCCATGAAAATGCAAGGTTTGCACTCCTCTCCTACCAAGGAAACAAAACCTCAAAGAATACGCAAAACAAAGGACTAAAGATAGTAAATGATCCAAATATGCACTAAAAAGCATAGGAACGAGGCTAATTCGGGGACTAAATATGCTCAAATAATGGTCACATCAAATATCCCCAAACCGAACCTTTGCTCATCCCGAGTAAAGAGGTGAAAAAACTAGGACCCTTATTTAAACTATCCTACTAATATAGCCGATATGAGACAATTAGCGGGTCTCACTCCGCCCCTTCAACTCACAACAAGACAACCATGAGGTAGGATGCCTTCTTGCAAGGCAAGGTGGGTATTGCCAAAATGGCGACACATCCAATCATTAAAGCACACAAAGTCAAGTAATGGATGCATCTACAAAAGAATAACCACTTTCCTCATCTAAGTGGCGAAAATTATCTACAAGGGAAGCAATTCAAGGGTACACACTTCTTCATAGATGCAATTTCTTCAAACTACTAAGCCTAGAAGGATACCAATAAATCACCTCCAAGTTGTGTCAAGCTAGGGTACCTTTGTCCTCAACCGTTAAATGCTTTTGTCAAGAATAGACTCCCTATGGTGTTAGAAACACTGGAGGATCGCGGAATTCCCCTTCTTGCCTAGACAAGAAGAAGGGTCGTCCCCTCTCTACCATGCACAAAAGTGGATACGATGGATAAGGGATCAATAGTAGTTGAGTTTCATTTGGGAGTTTGCTTTTGTTGTTGTTTTTCCCACCAATTTCTTGTGGCATATAACATTTGAGAATACTTTTCTTTTTGCCATTTCTTTTGATTTTTGGCATTTCAATACTTGACAACTTTTCAACTTTTTGCATTTTCTTTTGAACATTTTCAAAGTCACCCCATGTGTAGTGAGGGTGCCTTATATTTGAAGCATAGGAGTTTTCATTTTTGTTACTCCTCTTTTCTTTTGATGCAATTTGCAAACTTTTTCTTTTCTTTTCTTTTCATTTCTTTTCTTGAACTCAAATTTGAACAATTTCTTTTTGTGCCCATTCCCTTTGATGACAAAAATATGGTAGAACATGGATGAATGATGGTTGCATGGTTTCAAGGGTCACCTTGGAATAAACGGTAGCCAAGGAGTTATCACACCACAAGGTACTCTTGACTAGGCCTTAATCCATGGGTCAAAGGATACTAGCATGACACATCCTAGGGTGTTTTACAAGTATTCTAACAAGCAAAGTCTTAAGAACAAAAAGCATCTACTAGGGCCTATATACACTTGTCAAACTTCCCAAGTAGACGGTTTCACAAAATTTTTCTAACATGCAAACTACATGCCATGATGCAACTAACATATATACATCCTAATGCATATCATTTTACCAACTAGTATGCCAAATAATCTAAATGCAATCCTAAATTCACATTGTTTATACCGCATCAATCAAAATAAAGCCACATAGTCATTAACATGAAGAGGAAAAAGGAGATTGGAAATATCATACCATGCGGTCTTCAATATCCACATGTCTCGGATGTGGCGTAGTCGATCAATGTGAACAAGGATGAACAAACACAATGTGTACAAACAATATATACAAGACTACACTACAAAGGAAATGAACATGTTTTTGATTTTTTCAATTTTTCAATTTTTTTGGATTTTTCGAAATTTTTGATTTTTTTTGATTTTTTGAATAAAAGTCAAGTTAGAATTTCCCATCCCCACACTAGTATGGGCATTGTCCTCAATGGCCAATACGATAGGAAATTATGCAAGCATGATGCATGATTTCTAAACTAAATGCAAACTATACTAAGCTACACTACATGATGCATGTGTTTTTGTTATGGCGGAGAGCATAATTTAAATTACCTCCCGATGCATATGCATGGACTTCCCCAAACCAAAATAAACATTATTTCTAACGTCTTGAATTTCGGGGTACTTTATGCACATGGAATGCAATGCATGAAACTACAAATTGTCATTTTGGATTTTACAAGTTGGGAACAATGAAAAGAACACCTTAATGAAGCCAAGGTGTTAGTCCTCCATGTTGCTTGGACTCCACAAACAAGTGATCAAAATAAAATAAAGAAAACAAAAGAAGTAGACAAACCATAAGAGGGGTGAAAGAATGTAGGAGCCTCCAAGGTTTGCTAATCCTCCATCATATCATCATTATCATCTTCTTCCTCCATAGATGTGGAATCATCTCCACTCCCACTTCACTTCCTTGTTCTTCCTCACTTTCTTCTTCCTCATCTTGAGCTTCTTCTTCTTGAACACTTTCTTGAACCTCTTCTTCTTCAACTTCTTCATCAACACCCTCATCAACAATCTCCTCTCCACCCGGTCTTCCACCACTAGAGGTGCTAGGAAAGAAAACTTCCCTATCCGCCCAACTAGGCAAAGGACATGATTGATCAAGAAGTCCTTGCCTAGCTAGATGTAGGAGGGGCAGATAATGGGCCTTGTAAGCATCCACTCTATCATTGTAAGCTTGCTTGTGCATTTCCCTCATGAGTAGAGTCATGTAATCATTTCCTACCTCGGCATCTTTGGGTTTGAACTCGTGATACTCAAATGGGTAGGGTGGTGTGACAATGGAGGAGGAGGGCTCGTCGATCTCGCCTCTTTGTTGTTGAATAATATACTCGGTCTCCTCGGAGAGTGGAAGAAGGTAGTTTGGCCGGTGAACACTCAATCGACAAATCTTTGAAGGCAAGGTGAAGGATCTAGCTTCATTGGTTAACCACCCATATTTGGTGTCAAGAGGATTATGCTTGACCCACTTAAACTTGTGAATCATGGTGTCCATATCAATGAAATGACCTCCTTTAACCGCCACATAAGTGTTGTCTTTGTTGAAATTTGGGTTAAAGTGCTTGGCCAATTAGGTAACTAGTCCTCCATTTACAATGAAAGCGGTGCCCTCTTTACCACAATCGACATTAAGCCATCTTTCAACCAAAAGTCTTAGAGCATTATATGGCTTAGTATATTCCCTTCCTATGTTCAAGGCCGACTCAAGAAGAACACAATCGAGCTTGGTAATATGATTACTGCCATTTCTTGCTATCAAAGTATTCCCAACGACCTTATGCCACACTCTAATGCCCGGATGGTGGACTAATAGAGCACGACAATCATTAAAGCGCACAAATTTCTTTCCGGAAATTGCCTCCCAAAGAGGAGCGGGGTCATACTTTTCGGGGATCTTTGTATATTTTGGGGTATCACTAAGGCCTAAAATCTTACTCAATTCACCAAAATTGATGCGTCTATCAACATTTGCAAGACGAAACTCGATGTGGGTTCTAGTTTCCACCCTTGTGACTTTCAAGGAACTCAAAAATTCCATGGTGAGGGAAGGGTATGTCAATTCTTTCATGGTAAACAATTTACCCAATCCCATAGCCTCAAAGAAGGTTTTGGTTTGTTCAAGAACACCCAACTTTGTCAAAGCATCTTCACAAATAAATTTTGTAGGCATAATGGTCTTCTTAGCAAAGAGAACAAATTTATCCCTATGAGAGTCGGAAGTGAAAATTACCTCCGGATAATTAGATAATTGCTCAATGACCGGAGTTGTTGATGTTGTAGCTTCCATAGGGGGACCTTGTTGAACCTCCAACCTTGCCTCATGGACTACCAATGCCTTTGACAATTGTTTTGCTTGAAGAGTTTGTTGCCTTTTTGAAAGTGTCTTCTTTGGGGGTGCCTTGTTACCTCCTTTAGTTCTTGCCATTGTTGATTACACCAAAGAAAGATTGAAATCTTCAATTTTTAGTTATGCCCAAATCGAGTGAAGATGAAAGAATGTTGCTTTGTATCTTAAAAATCGACTCAAAGGTTGAAGATTTTGGTGTTTAAATCAATTGTTGTTGTAAAAGGAGTGATTAATTTTTGTTTTGAGGAAGTTTGGATTTGATTTTGTTGAATTTGGTTGAGGAAATTTGGTTTTGTTGATGTAGAGGATGAGGGTTTTATGCGGTTTTTGGGTAGTGGGTAGTGTTTGAATGTAGAAGAAATGAAAATGAATGAGGGAAAGGGGTTTAAGAGACCCGTTATATTTGAAATAGCAGTAGGGACGAGCGGACCAAGGGCTGGGACCCTCGGATTCTTCGTGTTTTGCCCCAGGAAATGACGCCACAGGACGAGCGTCTTTAAGCAAAGATGAGCGGATTCTTCAATTTGAGACGAGCGTCTTCCTGCACGGACACTCGGATTCTGTTACAGGGTGATTCTTTAAATTTCAACAGCAGAAAGACGAGCGTCTTCTCGGTAAGACGAGCGTCCAGAATCAGACGAGCGGATTCTCAATTGGGACGCTCGGATTCTGTGACAGACCATTTTTTTGAAATCTACAGCTCTGCCAGACGGGCATCTGGTGACATAGGACGCTCGGATTCTTCAGGACAAGCGGACTCTCCTTTTGGCCGCTCGGATTCTTCCTTGACCACACGGATTCAGGTTCATCCGTGGTTACTGCATAACCCGTAACATTTTCGTTCTTCAATTCTCGTGTTCTTCATTGTAGGGGCACTACGAAGGCATGAATAGCCTAGGCAATTGCTATCCCCACACTAAGTCAAAACACTACACATCAATAAAATCATAAGTCCCTCCCTCACTTCTCTCAAAAATGATGAATATCTTGATCAAGGCACAAAAATATGAATCCAAAAATGACAAAAATGCAATGTAAAAATTGAAATGCAAGTTAGGGAGTTAGAATATTTACAAATGGTGGTTTAGGGAGGACTCCACCAAACTCTCATCCAATGTGAGATGTCAAAGGGGGCATGTTCAAGGTGTTGTTGATGTTACTTAACACCTTGAAGAAGTAGTCGAAAGCTTGTTCATTATCATGATAAAGATCCTCAATAGATCTTTACACTTGTTGTTCTCCATGATGGTCTTGGTTCATAGCATTACCAATATAGAGATTGAATATCCCTTCGAACTCATCATCCCAAAGACCGCAAACTTCGTCTACTTGATCATTAAAAATTTCTTGAGTTGATAGAGACAACTCTCCTTCTTTCTTGTTTTGGCCAATGAGGCCATCCTGTTCACTTGTCATGGGTGAGCTTCTCAAGCTCTCTTTGTTGCTATTATCTTGCTCTTTTGATGGAGCATTATCAACTTTCTTCTTCCATTGGAATTCCGACCTCTTCCTATCATCCTTCCGGCTATAGTGATCAACCATAAAGCATGGTTCATGCAAACGGGGAGCTCTCATGGTCTTGTCAAGATTCAAAGTTATGGTCTCGTCTCCTACTTCTAGAGTAAGCTCTCCGTGCTTCACATCTATCACCGCACCCGCGGTGTGCAAGAAAGGTCTACCAAGGATGATCGGAATATTGGAGTCTTCTTCCATGTCAACAATGACAAAGTCCACCGGGATGAAGAATTTGCCGATTCTCACTGGAACATCTTCCCATATCCCTAACGGTGTCTTCGTCGATCTATCGGCCATTTGGAGTGTGATGTTGGAACATTTAGGGGGTGTTTGGTAAACAGCGGATTGACAAAAAAATAGCATATTTGGGACTTTTAGCATATTTGACTGGTCAATATGCTATTTGGGGTGTTTGGTAAACAGCATATTGGGATAGTAGATTGAGGCCGAATCTACTATTTTACAATATGCTGCTCCCCCCAGCATATTCTAAGAGTAGATTGGGAAAAAAATAAATTCACATTTTTACCCTTAGGAAATATAACCTTACATTTATTCCATAGTTAATTCATGTACTTACTTGTCATTTTACAAAAGATTTAGATAATCTGCTAATTTAAATCTGCTACTTACCAAACACCTTTAACAAAATCTGCTAATCAAATATACTAGTCAAACCTGCCAACAAAATCTGTTAATTATAATCTGCTTTCACAATCTGCTTCTGCCAATATCAATCCGCTATTTACCAAACAGAGCCTTAAGCTCTCCCATCCCTAGCCTTTTACTAACCGAATACGGCATAACACTCACGCTTGCTCCTAGATCACACAAAGCCTTGTTGATCGTGGTGTCGCCAATGGTACACGGTATTGAGAAGCTTCCCGGGTCTTTAAGTTTTGGAGGTGAACTCCCTTGAAGGATTGCACTACTCACCTTAGTGAAGGTGATAGTTTCAAGCTCCCGGATCGACTTCTTTTTCGTAAGGATGTCCTTCATGTACTTTGCATAGGCCGGCACGTGATTAATTAATTCCGTGAAAGGAATCGAGACTTCCAAATTCTTCACAATTTCCATAAATTTTCCAAGTTGGTCATCAAACTTAGGCTCTGCTTGACGACTTGGGAATGGAAGTCTAATCATAATGGGCTCCTTCTCCTTGGCCTTCTCTTCACTTTTCTTTGAAACTTCTTCTTTTGTTGGTTCTCCGTCCTTAGAGTTTTGCACAACTTCTTCTTTGTCACTAGCTTTCACAACTTCATCCTCAACTTGCTTCTTTGGTCCTTCATATCTCGTACCACTCCTCAAGTGAATGGCACTAACCGTTTCATGTCTTGGGGGATTACTTTGAGGTGGTAATTGCCCTTTTTGTCTTTGAGAGTTTTAAGATGCTAGTTGGGTCAATTGGGTTTCCAACATTTTTGTGTGGGCTAGGATGTTGTTGATGGTGATGTCCTTTGCTTGGCTATCTTTTTGCATTTGAGTGAAAAATTCTTGTTGATTCTTTTGCATTTGGAGGACCGCTTTTTGAACATCAAAACCTTGGTCATTTTGTTGATTGTATGGAGTTTGATTTTGGTAACCTTGGTTTTGGTTGAAAAAGGGTATTTGGTTTTTGTTTCTCATGGGAGGTGGGGTGTATGTTTGTTGAGGGTTTTGAACATTTTGGCTTTTGTATGAGAGATTTGGGTGGAATTTGGTGTTTTCATTGTAATAATTGGAATAAGGGGTACCACTCTTGTATGCTTGAAAAGAATTCACTTGTTCATTTGTTCCCCTACATTCACTTTGGTCATGTCCCAAAGTTCCACAATTCTCACATATCCTACTTGGGATTGATGAAGATGCTACCATGGCATTAACATGATGCTTTGGTGATTTTGAGGCTTCTTCAAGTTTAGCCATAGTCTTTTCAAACTTCAAGTTAATGGTATCAATATGAGCACTAAGTTGAGCACCCAATTGAGTAATAGAGTCCACTTCATGCTTTTCTCCTCTAGTAGCCTTGCGAGGTCTACTATATTGTGAATTATGGACCGCCATTTCCTCAATCTTGTTCCAAGTTTGATTATCGTCAACTTCGGTGAACATACCATTTGATCCCATGTTGAGAATGTTTCTTGAGTCTTCATAAAGACCATTCCAAAATTGTTGTACCAAGAACCACTCGCTAAGTCCATGATGAGGACATGAGCGACAAATTCCTTTGAACCGCTTCCAAGCTTCATACAAAGATTCTTCATCCCTTTGCTTAAAACCCGTAATTTGAGTTCTTAGCATGTTAGTCTTTTCCGGAGGGTAGAACTTTTTGTAGAAAGCTAGAGCCAACTTCTTCCAAGAGTCAATTTCAAGGGTAGCCTTATCAAGGCTTTTCAACCATTGTTTTGCGGTGCCGATTAGAGAAAAAGGAAATAAGACCCATCGAATTTGGTCTTGAGTCACACCGGTTTTTGAAATCGCATCACAATAGTCACAAAAAGTCTCAATGTGGGAGTGAGGGTCTTCACTAGGCATCCCCCAAATTGGCTTCTTTCGACTAATTGGATAAATGCGGATTTTGCAATGAAATTTCCGGTTAAGTGTTGTGGTGTGGGAGTTCCATTGGGTCGGTTCTCCTCGGTTGGTACGGAATGTGATGAGAATTTAGGCATTGTGGGTCGATTTTATGTTGGATTTTGTGTTGGGTTCTCCTCAACTTCTCTTGCAAAAGGGTTGATGAACTCAATATTATTTGGTTGAATATCTACAACCTCACCAATACCTCTCAAAGTACCTCTAGCAAGTCGTCTATTGTTTGTCAAAGTTCTTTCAATTTCGTGATCAATGGGTAACAAGTTACCTTGTGATCTTCTAGAATGCAAAATATCAAACAACTTGAAAACAATTAGAACAAACCTTGAGGAGTTTTACTTCCCCAAGGCAAAGAAAGACACAACTAATAACAATCTAAGAAAATCAAATCAAGTTAACACCGTCCCCGGCAACGGTGCCATTTTTTGGTCGCACACACTTGGAGCTTAATTTTCGGTTACTTGTCGTTAGGAGCACCTAGACCAAAACAATATTTATAACTTCACAAAAAACTCTACTATTAGTAAAGAGGCAAGTAAAGGTCGGATCCCAAGGGACGGGTATTGATGTGGGATTTTCGATTGCAAGTAGCGGTGTCTAGGGGTGTCACGATTTGGGTTGAGATAAGAAGATCACTAAACTAAATAGCAATAAAAGTAAACAAGCAAGATGATTAAAATGAGATGTAAACAATTGATTAAAAGCACTAGGGTGTCATGGGGTCATAGAGGATTCATGGGAATTGATCATACAAACATATTCTCAAATTATAAGCAAGCAATTATTATTGTGATGGATCGAGTTGGTTTATATCTTACAATCCTAGGAAGGTTTGGGTCCCGCAGCCGAATCGATTAGATTGTACAACACCTACAAGTCGACTTAATCCTCCCTACTCAACTATATGCATGGTCATGAGACTCGAGTTGGTTTATGTCTTACAAGTCTCATTGAAAAGGTAAGTGATGGGTAAAAAATGCAAGGATTCATAGGCTCGCATTTCATCAAACATAACATGTGCATAAGTTGAGATCACAACAAGCAAGCAAATAAATTATGAAAACATATGGATTTAAGCATGAATCATCCCCCATGTTGGTTTCCCCTAATTACGCATTAACCCTAGTTAAGGAAACTACTCACTCATTATCAAGTTTAACATATTAACAAGGTTGTCAATTATATTAACAAAGCAAAATATGATGAATAAATTAAGATGATTAACAATAATTAAAAAGGGATTAAGAGAATTATACCTACTAATGATTCCAAAATAAAGCAATGACTAATAGAAGTACTTGATGAATGATTGGAAGGTTGTTAATCTCCCAATAATAATCCAAATAATCTTCAATTACCCAAAATAAAAGATGAACAAAAGGGAAATTAAGGAAATGAGATTTGTATTAATATTTGATTAGAAGTTGATTACAAGATTTAGGAAAGATTAGAATGATATAAACTACACTAAAGATTGATAAGAAGAACATGATTAATCTAATTAGACTAATGGGGTATTTATAGTGGGGATTAGGTACACAAATTAGGATTTACTAAGGGCTTAAATGACGATTAAGTCCTTGAGGAATCGCTCTTCTCAGAAAAGATGCGAGTCTCCTTTTTGCCGGTCTTTCACAAATATGCGCATCTTTCATGGAGGGAAGAAGATGACGTATGGGTCTGTAAGAGAATCCGAGCGTCCAAGGGGTCGGGACGGGCGGATTCTGTGGTGGCTGGACGGTCGGATTGATACGCTGGACGAGCGGATTGTGGCGTGTTGGACGGGCGTCTTCTTGGCTGGACGAGCGGATCTCGTCACAACCTTCCTTTTCTTCTTTTCTTCCAATAATCCTCCGGGATTTAGTCGGGGATGCAAGGATTTCTTCATCATTGCCCATCTACTATAATATGTATAAAGGCCTTCTAACCTTGTCTTCTCTTTGAAGCTTGGTCATTAGATTCGATCAATTTAGCTCTATTTTGCCATGAAAATGCAAGGTTTGCACTCCTCTCTTACCAAGGAAACAAAACCTCAAAGAATACGCAAAACAAAGGACTAAAGATAGTAAATGATCCAAATATGCACTAAAAAGCATAGGAACGAGGCTAATACAGGGACTAAATATGCTCAAATAATGGTCACATCAAATATCCCCAAACCGAACATTTGCTCGTCCCGAGTAAAGAGGTGACAAAACTAGGACCCTTATTTAAACTATCCTTCTAATATAGCCGACATGAGACAATTAACGGGTCTCACTCCGCCCCTTCAACTCACAACAAGACAACCATGAGGTAGGATGCCTTCTTGCAAGGCAAGGTGGGTCTTGTCAAAATGGCGACACATCCAATCATTAAAGCACACAAAGTCAAGTAATGGATGCATCTACAAAAGAATAACCACTTTCCTCATCTAAGTGGCGGAAATTATCTACAAGGGAAGCAATTCAAGGGTACACACTCCTTCATAGATGCAATTTCTTCAAACTACTAAGCCTTGAAGGATACCAATAAATCACCTCCAAGTTGTGTCAAGCTAGGGTACCTTTGTCCTCAACCGTTAAATGCTTTTGTCAAGAATAGACTCCCTATGGTGTTAGAAACACTGGAGGATCGCGGAATTCCCCTTCTTGCCTAGACAAGAAGAAGGGTCGTCCCCTCTCTACCATGGAAAAAAGTGGATACGATGGATAAGGGATCAATAGTATTTGAGTTTCATTTGGGAGTTTGCTTTTGTTGTTGTTTTTCCCCCCAATTTCTTGTGGCATATAACATTTGAGAATACTTTTCTTTTTGCCATTTCTTTTGATTTTTGGCATTTCAATACTTGACAACTTTTCAACTTTTTGCATTTTCTTTTGAACATTTTCAAAGTCACCCTATGTGTAGTGAGGGTGCCTTATATTTGAAGCATAGGAGTTTTCATTTTTGTTACTCCTCTTTTCTTTTGATGCAATTTGCAAACTTTTTCCTTTCTTTTCTTTTCATTTCATTTCTTGAACTCAAATTTGAACAATTTCTTTTTGTGCCCATTCCCTTTGATGACAAAAATATGGTAGAACATGGATGAATGATGGTTGCATGGTTTCAAGGGTCACCTTGGAATAAACGGTAGCCAAGGAGTTATCACACCACAAGGTACTCTTGACTAGGCCTTAATCCATGGGTCAAAGGATACTAGCATGACACATCCTAGGGTGTTTTACAAGTATTCTAACAAGCAAAGTCTTAAGAAGAAAAAACATCTACTAGGGCCTATATACACTTGTCAAACTTCCCAAGTAGACGGTTTCACAAAATTTTTCTAACATGCAAACTACATGTCATGATGCAACTAACATATATACATCCTAATGCATATCATTTTACCAACTAGTATGCCAAATAATCTAAATGCAATCCTAAATTCACATTGTTTATACCGTATCAATCAAAATAAAGCCACATAGTCATTAACATAAAGAGGAAAAAGGAGATTGGAAAGATCATACCATGCGGTCTTCAATATCCTCATGTCTCGGATGTGGCGTAGTCGATCAATGTGAACAAGGATGAACAAACACAATGTATACAAACAATATATACAAGACTACACTACAAAGGAAATGAACATGTCTTTGATTTTTTCAATTTTTTAATTTTTTTGGATTTTTCGAAATTTTTGATTTTTTTGGATTTTTTGAATAAAAGTCAAGTTAGAATTTCCCATCTCCACACTAGTATGGGCATTGTCCTCAATGGCCAATACGATATGAAATTATGCAAGCATGATGCATGATTTCTAAACTAAATGCAAACTATACTAAGCTACACTACATGATGCATGTGTTTTTGTTATGGCGGAGAGCATAATTTAAATTACCTCCCGATGCATATGCATGGACTTCCCCAAACCAAAATAGACATTATTTCTAACGTCTTGAATTTCGGGGTACTTTATGCACATGGAATGCAATGCATGAAACTACAAATTGTCATTTTGGATTTTACAAGTTGGGAACAATGAAAAGAACACCTTAATGAAGCCAAGGTGTTAGTCCTCCATGTTGTTTGGACTCCACAAACAAGTGATCAAAATAAAATAAAGAAAACAAAAGAAGTAGACAAACCATAAGAGGGGTGAAAGAATGTCGGAGCCTCCAAGGTTTGCTAATCCTCCATCATATCATCATTATCATCTTCTTCCTCCATAGATGTGGAATCATCTCCACTCCCACTCTCACTTCCTTGCTCTTCCTTACTTTCGTCTTCCTCATCTTGAGCTTCTTCTTCTTGAACACTTTCTTGAACCTCTTCTTCTTCAACTTCTTCATCAACACCCTCATCAACAATCTCCTCTCCACCCGGTCTTCCACCACTAGAGGTGCTAGGAAAGAAAACTTCCCTATCCGCCCAACTAGGCAAAGGACATGATGGATCAAGAAGTCCTTGCCTAGCTAGATGTAGGAGAGGCAGATAATGGGCCTTGTAAGCATCCACTCTATCATTGTAAGCTTGCTTGTGCATTTCCCTCATGAGTAGAGTCCTGTAATCATTTCCTACCTCGGCATCTTTGGGTTTGAACTCGTGATACTCAAATGGGTAGGGTGGTGTGACAATGGAGGAGGAGGGCTCGTCGATCTCGCCTCTTTGTTGTTGAATAATATACTCGGTCTCCTCAGAGACTGGAAGAAGGTAGTTTGGCCGGTGAACACTCAATCGACAAATCTTTGAAGGCAAGGTGAAGGATCTAGCTTCATTGGTTAACCACCCATATTTGGTGTCAAGAGGATTATGCTTGACCCACTTAAACTTGTGAATTATGGTGTCCATATCAATGAGATGACCTCCTTTAACTGCCACATAAGTGTTGTCTTTGTTGAAATTTGGGTTAAAGTGCTTGGCCAATTAGGTAACTAGTCCTCCATTTACAATGAAAGCGGTGCCCTCTTTACCACAATCGACATTAAGCCATCTTTCAACCAAAAGTCTTAGAGCATTATATGGCTTAGTATATTCCCTTCCTATGTTTAAGGCCGACTCAAGAAGAACACAATCGAGCTTGGTAATATGATTACTGCCATTTCTTGCTAACAAAGTATTCCCAACGACCTTATGCCACACTCTAATGCCCGGATGGTGGACTAATAGAGCACGACAATCATTAAAGCGCACAAATTTCTTTCCGAAAATTGCCTCCCAAAGAGGAGCGGGGTCATACTTTTCGGGGATCTTTGTATATTTCGGGGTATCACTAAGGCCTAAAATCTTACTCAATTCACCAAAATTGATGCGTCTATCAACATTTGCAAGACGAAACTCGATGTGGGTTCTAGTTTCCACCCTTGTGACTTTCAAGGAACTCAAAAATTCCAAGGTGAGGGAAGGGTATGTCAATTCTTTCATGGTAAACAATTTACCCAATCCCATATCCTCAAATAAGGTTTTGGTTTGTTCAAGAAGACCCAACTTTGTCAAAGCATCTTCACAAATAAATTTTGTAGGCATAATGGTCTTCTTAGCAAAGAGAACAAATTTATCCCTATGAGAGTCGGAAGTGAAAATTACCTCCGGATAATTAGATAATTGCTCAATGACCGGAGTTGTTGATGTTGTAGCTTCCATAGGGGGACCTTGTTGAACCTCCAACCTTGCCTCATGGACTACCAATGCCTTTGACAATTGTTTTGCTTGAAGAGTTTGTTGCCTTTTTGAAAGTGTCTTCTTTGGGGGTGCCTTGTTACCTCCTTTAGTTCTTGCCATTGTTGATTACACCAAAGAAAGATTGAAATCTTCAATTTTTAGTTATGCCCAAATCGACTTAAGATGAAAGAATGTTGCTTTGTATCTTAAAAATCGACTCAAAGGTTGAAGATTTTGGTGTTTATATCAATTGTTGTTGTAAAAGGAGTGATTAATTTTTGTTGTGAGGAAGTTTGGATTTGATTTTGTTGAATTTGGTTGAGGAAATTTGGTTTTGTTGATGTAGAGGATGAGGGTTTTATGGGCTTTTTGGGTAGTGGGTAGTGTTTGAATGTAGAAGAAATGAAAATGAATGAGGGAAAGGGGTTTAAGAGACCCGTTATATTTGAAATAGCAGTAGGGACGAGCAGACCAAGGGCTGGGACACTCGGATTCTTCGTGTTTTGCCCCAGGAAATGACGCCACAGGACGAGCGTCTTTAAGCAAAGACGAGCGGATTCTTCCATTTGAGACGAGCGTCTTCCTGCACGGACACTCGGATTTTGTTACAGGGTGATTCTTTAAATTTCAACAGCAGAAAGACGAGCGTCTTCTCGGTAAGACGAGCGTCCAGAATCAGACGAGCGGATTCTCAATTGGGACGCTCAGATTCTGTGACATACCATTTTTTTGAAATCTACAGCTCTGCCAGACGGGCGGCTGGTGACATAGGACGCTCGGATTCTTCAGGACGAGCGGATTCTCCTTTTGGCCGCTCGGATTCTTCCTTGACCACACGGATTCAGGTTCATCCGTGGTTACTGCATAACCCGTAACATTTTCATTCTTCAATTCTCGTGTTCTTCATTGTAGGGGCACTACGAAGGCATGAATAGCCTAGGCAATTGCTATCCCCACACTAAGTCAAAACACTACACATCAATAAAATCATCAGTCCCTCCCTCACTTCTCTCAAAAATGATGAATATCTTGATCAAGGCACAAAAATATGAATCCAAAAATGCAATGTAAAAATTGAAATGCAAGTTAGGGAGTTAGAATATTTACAAATGGTGTTTTAGGGAGGAATCCACCAAACTCTCATCCAATGTGAGATGTCAAAGGGGGCATGTTCAAGGTGTTGTTGATGTTACTTAACACCTTGAAGAAGTAGTCGAAAGCTTGTTCATTATCATGATAAAGATCCTCAATAGATCTTTACACTTGTTGTTCTCCATGATGGTCTTGGTTCATAGCATTACCAATATAGAGATTGAATATCCCTTCGAACTCATCATCCCAAAGACCGCAAACTTCGTCTACTTGATCATTAAAAATTTCTTGAGTTGATAGAGACAACTCTCCTTCTTTCTTGTTTTGGCCAATGAGGCCATCCTGTTCACTTGTCATGGGTGAGCTTTTCAAGCTCTCTTTGTTGCTATTATCTTGCTCTTTTGATGGAGCATTATCAACTTTCTTCTTCCATTGGAATTCCGACTTCTTCCTATCATCCTTCCGGCTATAGTGATCAACCATAAAGCATGGTTCATGCAAACGGGGAGCTCTCATGGTCTTGTCAAGATTGACAGTTATGGTCTCGTCTCCTACTTCTAGAGTAAGCTCTCCGTGCTTCACATCTATCACCGCACCCGCGGTGTGCAAGAAAGGTCTACCAAGGATGATCGGAATATTGGAGTCTTCTTCCATGTCAGCAATGACAAAGTCCACCGGGATGAAGAATTTGCCGATTCTCACTGGAACATCTTCCCATATCCCTAACGGTGTCTTCGTCGATCTATCGGCCATTTGGAGTGTGATGTTGGTACATTTAAGCTCTCCCATCCCTAGCCTTTTACTAACCGAATACGGCATAACACTCACGCTTGCTCCTAGATCACACAAAGCCTTGTTGATCGTGGTGTCGCCAATGGTACACGGTATTGAGAAGCTTCCCGGGTCTTTAAGTTTCGGAGGTGAACTCCCTTGAAGGATTGCACTACTCACCATAGTGAAGGCGATAGTTTCAAGCTTCCGGATCGACTTCTTTTTCGTAAGGATGTCCTTCATGTACTTTGCATAGGCCGGCACGTGATTGATTAATTCCGTGAAAGGAATCTAGACTTCCAAATTCTTCACAATTTCCATAAATTTTCCAAGTTGGTCATCAAACTTAGGCTTTGCTTGACGACTTGGGAATGGAAGTCTAATCATAATGGGCTCCTTCTCCTTGGCCTTCTCTTCACTTTTCTTTGAAACTTCTTCTTTTGTTGGTTCTCCGTCCTTAGAGTTTTGCACAACTTCTTCTTTGTCACTAGCTTCCACAACTTCATCCTCAACTTGCTTCTTTGGTCCTTCATATCTCGTACCACTCCTCAAGTGAATGGCACTAACCGTTTCATGTCTTGGGGGATTACTTTGAGGTGGTAATTGCCCTTTTTGTCTTTGAGAGTTTGAAGATGCTAGTTGGGTCAATTTGGTTTCCAACATTTTTGTGTGGGCTAGGATGTTGTTGATGGTGATGTCCTTTGCTTGGCTATCTTTTTGCATTTGAGTGAAAAATTCTTGTTGATTCTTTTGCATTTGGAGGACCGCTTTTTGAACATCAAAACCTTGGTCATTTTGTTGATTGTATGGAGTTTGATTTTGGTAACCTTGGTTTTGGTTGAAAAAGGGTATTTGGTTTTGGTTTCTCATGGGAGGTGGGGTGTATGTTTGTTGAGGGTTTTGAATATTTTGGCTTTTGTATGAGAGATTTGGGTGGAATTTGGTGTTTTCATTGTAATAATTGGAATAAGGGGTACCACTCTTGTATGCTTGAAAAGAATTCACTTGTTCATTTGTTCCCCTACATTCACTTTGGTCATGTCCCAAAGTTCCACAATTCTCACATATCCCACTTGGGATTGATGAAGATGCTACCATGGCATTAACATGATGATTTGGTTATTTTGAGGCTTCTTCAAGTTTAGCCATAGTCTTTTCAAACTTCAAGTTAATGGTATCAATATGAGCACTAAGTTGAGCACCCAATTGAGTAATAGAGTCCACTTCATGCTTTTCTCCTCTAGTAGCCTTGCGAGGTCTACTATATTGTGAATTATGGACCGCCATTTCCTCAATCTTGTTCCAAGTTCGATTATCGTCAACTTCGGTGAACATACCATTTGATCCCATGTTGAGAATGTTTATTGAGTTTTCATAAAGACCATTCCAAAATTGTTGTACCAAGAACCACTCGCTAAGTCCATGATGAGGACATGAGCGACAAATTCCTTTGAACCGCTTCCAAGCTTCATACAAAGATTCTTCATCCCTTTGCTTAAAACCCGTAATTTGAGTTCTTAGCATGTTAGTCTTTTCCGGAGGGTAGAACTTTTTGTAGAAAGCTAGAGCCAACTTCTTCCAAGAGTCAATTCCAAGGGTAGCCTTATCAAGGCTTTTCAACCATTGTTTTGCGGTGCCGATTAGAGAAAAAGGAAATAAGACCCATCGAATTTGGTCTTGAGTCACACCGGTTTGTGAAATCGCATCACAATAGTCACAAAAAGACTCAATGTGGGAGTGAGGGTCTTCACTAGGCATCCCCCCAAATTGGCTTCTTTTGACTAATTGGATAAATGCGGATTTTGCAATGAAATTTCCGGTTAAGTGTGTTGGGAAATGTGTCCTCAACAATAGTGCGATTACATGATTTAAATATCATTATTAAATCTCATTTTAAAGAATACAATTGGGAAGTATTTATACTGTCAACTGGTCAACATATATCGGTAATGATTGGTGACTAGAGTTTGACATTCGTCGTGCGACGGTGGTGATCAGTTGACCCCCTAGGTCATACCTATAGGGCAACACTCTTAATTGATTATTTAATTAATTGTATAACGTTACGAGTTAATTAAATTACTTGAAAAATTGACGGACGATTTTGGAAGTAAAATTTACGTATCAAATTGAAATGTGATTAAATGAGATACGGTCTGAGTAATCGAATTGTATCATTACTCGGATGAAATTATTGTTTAAAGAAACAATCGGAATTGAATGAATTATTATAAATACAATCTGTTGTGATTTATAAATTGGTAAAATATTTTGGCACAAGTAATTATGAAATTACTAAGTCGATTTTTGTATGTGACGTATTTTTATTAATACGTTGATTTTTAATATGTTAAAAATACATAACAAATTTATGTGACATATGACATGTGACATAAGACAAAATTGACAAAAATAATATGGATCCCATATTATAAGTGGACCAAAATATGGAGGGATTATGGTGATTAAATTATGTTTAATAATTTAAGTGGAGACAATATGATGACACTACCTACTCCTAGCCTTGCATACCTATTCTCTTGGTTAGAGAATCATGCCCATGCATAGGCTAACCAATCCCTCCCCCACCGGTTTTACCAAGACCATTTAGAGAGTTTTTCTTCTCTAATTTTTCATTCCTTGAAAATAGATAATTTCTAGTGTAAGAAATTAATTTCCTCTCTACATTTTATGAGAAATTAGAGAGATAAAACACTCCAAAATTCCCTTACTCTTGACCGAATATTCAAGAGCACAAACAATATTTTTGGGTCATTTTTCTACAAGAATTAATATTATCTAGTACTCATAATATTAATTCTAATTAAGAGAAAGCCTTGGGTATAAAGCTTAGGGAGAGATCCTACACTTGGATCTTGGTTCATCCATAAGGAAAGCTCAAGAACAAAAGAAAAGGAGAATTCTTTTGTGCCCATAAAACCGATACATCCAATGTAAGAATATGATTTCTTTCTCATTTTATTAATTAGTTTGCATGCATAAAATCCTTATTTAATTTTATGACGAATTAAATTAAACATATATGAGTATGTTAGTATGTATATAGATCTATATTTCCTTCAATCGGTATCAGAGCCACGGTTGTTTGCATGCAAATTGGTTAAAAGTTTTTCCGAGTTATATGAATAACAAATAAAACTTGTAAAATTTGTGTTATTATGATATATCACGAAATTATTACATGCATGTTAATATTTCTGGTCCTAAAATGTTTTAGGATATTTTGGTTAATTTTTCGGATTTTTATTGTTCATAATTTACAATAATGGCATTTAAATGTGATTTTATGAGTAAAAATGTCATTTTTGGTCTAAAATTAGCTATACTTCGAATTTTTACTTGGTTTTTGGATATGTTGTTACATATATGATTTTGAGATAACCTGCAAATTTTCATAATTTTTGGACTTGTTATGCTCGAAAAATGAATTTTTCATTATTAAATACGGATTTAAGAGAAAAATAGGTTAATATGAGTTAAATTTCGAATCTGATCATAGAAAATTAATATGTTGTCACATGCAATTTTACAAGATGTGTGTAAAATAATTGGCTATAAAGAAGTCTTTTAGCATGATTTATGAATTTTTGAAGAAAAATAGCATAAATAGTGACATTATTAGTGAAAAATTAATAAAACATAATCTATGACTTAGGAAAAACGTCTAATGTTGCATTTTATTATATTTTTCAGATCTAAAATTGAAAAATTAATGAAAATAATTTTTCCATGTTTTTATGATTATTTTATTAAAATCGATAAACCGCAACATTGTTTTTCCGGAAAAATTTCGAAATTTTAACCTAATATTTTGATCATTATGAGTGTCATGGAAACTTTCCAGAATGTTCATGAGTTTAAATTTCAAATTTTGAATTTATTTGAAATTTTGTGGCTTATTTGAAGTTTAATAGCTTGTTTTTGTAATTTTTAGTCCATTTATGAACAATTTTATAAGATATGGGTTAATTATGGTCAAATTATTAGTGAAGACTATATTTTGAGTCCTAAGAGGTTAGGGTAATTAACTTATGCATAAATATGAGTTTATGTAATTTTTGTGATTATAAAACGTTGAAATCACGCAAATCCGTAAAAACCGAGTAATATATGATATTGGCTATTTAAAGGCGATTTAGCATAAAATTGAGCATGTTCATACATATTATAATGCTGCATTTTACTTTATGATTGTCATAATTTTAATTTATGTAATTTTGAATTATGTAATTTTACTTAGTATGGCCTTAGATTTTAATTGGTATTTCCCGAAATGTATGGGAATATCGATTCGGTTGTAATTTTTATTGTGATCTCGTATCACCGTTTTGTAATTTAATAGATTTATTTTATTTTAGTTACAAATGTATAATAGGAAATTATGTAATTTGTTATGTAATTTTATTCATTCCGGAGTTCCAAAAGACGGATTACTTCAAGAATGGCGATACATAAAGACGGTGTTACCTCGAGATGCGTGTCACAACCGAAGTTCAAGGGACCAATGGAGTTGGTTTCCGAATATGTAATAGTTAAAGAGTTTTTCTTTTTTAGGAAAGGCCATACTAGGATTTATTTATCTTTTTGCTTGCATTTTATTTTATGTCACATGCATCGCTAAATCGCCATAACTAAACATGCATTGTCATTTTATCGAGTTTATCGACCGTGTCAATTAAAATTATCGTAGTTCACCGCTTTAGTTCACTTAAAACGTGATAGATAATAAATTGACATGACCTCTCGCTAAAACAATTAATTGAGACATAGCCTTACCAAATAGTAGAAACCATGAAAACCTATTTCGCGAGGGAGTGCGCTCGGCCCCACCGGGGTACAAACCTTGTTACGTAGGGGAAGTGGGTGATGAATGTTAATCCACCGAATTCATGTCGATAAGGGATGTATCGGCCACACCGTGCCCAAGTTAACGTGGGTTTGGATCATGGACACATTTATTCGAAATTTGGATTGAACTCAACAAAAGTATTTGATAAGGGATGTATCGGCCCCACCGTGCCCTTGTCGATGTGTTTTGGGCTAAAGATAATTGTTAATATAATATTATCGACCGAGAGTTCTAAAAGTAGAATCGATTAAACGTTAATCCACCGAGTTATATTGATGAAGGATGTATCGGCCCCACCGTGCCTAAATCGATATGAATTTGGGTCTTGGAATCATTTATCATAGTTGGGTAGAGGTCACTATGTAAATGCTATACTTGTTTACAAGTATTAATATAACGATAAATGTTTTGTTTTCCACTATTCCGTTATCATATTGTTCTATTTCTTTACCACAATTCATATACGATATCATTTCGTTTTTGATTCAAATCTCCATTAAAATATCGTAACTAAAGACAAATATGAGTTTGCTTCTAAAACCTCAAATGAACCATTGCTAAGGATCTCTTGTAAAGAGTATAGATTAAAGTTATTCATTATCAAACAGGTTTTGATTCTTGACTAACACATCTACTTGCAATGGATTGTTTTTTCCATGTACTTAAATGCATTAAGTACATCGAAGCGATAAAATTGTTTTGGTAATTAGTTTTGTCAAGAATTCGTAATTGACCAAAATAACGCAACCACTTCAATGAAAGTTTTTAAGACTAAACGAACAAATGAAGAGTAATCTTCATGAATTCAATTTTGCTTCTCAAAGCAAAGACTCATTGAAATGAGTGGGAGCATTCTCTTAAACCGTTAAGATGAGAACGAGGTTCAAGAAGTAAAGATAATAATGGAATTGATACTAGGTAATGTTAAAGGTAAAGTTGTTGAGAATGACGATACTAAACCTATCAATCCCGACCGATATAGTTTCCATTGTCTTAAATGTTGGACACGAGAAAGGAAACTACCCCAAATTATTGAAGAATCAACAAGTTAGTTGTGGGACATCTAATGGGACCTTCTTCTTTAAATGTTTATTTGATTAGACATAAAATTTTGCTAATACTACTTCGTCAATATTAGAAACCAATGGAGGTTTTCATCATTGTACTTGATACATAGGATAATTAGAATATGACGACTAGCAACAATGAAGTTGAGAGATAGAGTAATTGTGTACTCAATCTAGTTTTTGGATTTAAAGTGGTACTTAATTGTGACTATTAAGTGCATAAACTCTAATAAGAATATAAACTTGTTAAGAGACAAAAGAGGTTTTCACTTTTGTGACCCTATACACCACGATTTGATGAATGGCTAGCCCATTATCAAGGTGATTATATTCTAAACCAAACTAGAATGACATATCATGTAGATGATGTAAGATTCAAATTGGTAACCCAAGATTAAACCTTAAAAGTTGGAATAATGAACGCAAAGAGTTATCGAGTACTCTTGAAACCATTAGATCGTTAATGGTATATGCGTATCTTGTATTCAAAGCAAGATGTCTCGTGCCTTTTGGTTGAAAATCATCAATCCAAAATAAGTTGATCATTTTCTTTTACCAACGATTTAAGTTGACGCTAATATGTTCACTTAATAAGGTAAATAGAGAAATCTTTGAAGAATTTCAAAGAGTTCAAGGAATCACGATTTAATCGTGATGGGATTATCAAAGTGAAGACTTTGATGTAAGCCAAAGGAAATGTGATATAGTATCACAAGTTAATCTCTCTTATCACGCATTATGGAATAATGTGTGGTTGAATAAGAAATCAAACGCTATTCGATATGGTTTGGACTTCAATCAAGTTACTTTGAGTTACTTGATCCTTTTGGGGATTTTATCATTTTTGTCTAAATTATTTTTCCACTAAATCGAATCATATGAGATATGAAATGGTAAAAGTACCATGTTTGTAAGTTTTCACAAGAAACAAATGCTCATTTTTCTAGTTCCATTATCACGAGTACGACGGGTTTGCGGCTCGTGAGGCTGTCTTTCTAAAATTACAAGTTTATTTCTAGAAGACAGAGTGGGAGAAATTATTCAAGAGCCACAAAGAATGCCACAAAGAATGTTATGTCGCAAGAAACTGGTCTTTCTTGGCTACATGAGACGTTTTGTGTAAGACGTTGTTTCTTCAAAACCTAGGAGGTTAAATTCGTCACTTGTTAAAAATGATGAATTTATGCTGCTTTTAAGAAAGTAAAGAGCTTATAACTTACAAAAGAAATTGTTTGATTCAAGTTGATTACTTCTGGAAAGTAATCAACAAATGACTTACATAAGAGTGTTTAAGTCACAACTCAATACAAGGCTTAGAGCCATGACAATCCGAAATAAAAGGCTTGATTAGTGACAAAGGGTTTTGCACTAATAAAGAGATATTTCAAAGCAAGATTGGCTGCAAAGGGTTTTGCACTAATTGAAATGCTTAAGTCTATTTGGATCTTCTTAGGGATTGTGTTTCATTACGAGGTTATGAAATACATAGCGAGTGAATCTAAACCCACTTCTTCAATAGAAGAAATGTATTCAATACATGTCTTGAATTTAGTAGATTCTTGCAATTCTAAGATAATGTGAAACTTAAGAGAGGGTCTTAAGTAGGACATCAATGAGTTAGAATCAACATTTTGATCATGTGATAAAACATTTCTCGATAAGTCGAGAAGTTGTGTTTATACATGAAGTTTAGTGGGAGTTACGGAAATTTTAATTAGTCCGATATGTGGATGACATATTGATCATTGAGAATGATTTAAGACTTTTGGAGTATTATAATACATCTTGAATATCCGGTTTTATGAAGATAAATCCACATGATATTAGCATCAGTAAGAAGTCTTATGTTGATAAGATTCATGACTAGTTCAATTAATTTGAACATATTTGATTGATTCCATTTGCTTCCGCTGCCGAATCAATTAAAAGATAATGATGTATAACACTTCATATACTTTGAGTATGATGAATTGTTTTCAAAATCGAATTTAAGTAATCTTTATCAAGTAAGTCATGAAGATTACCCTTAAGTGCTTGCAGAAGCATTAAGGAAGTAAAGCAAAGTGTTTATGATGCAATTTTGTGTAAGGGTATTACACAAGTGACAATTGACAATTGAGATTGCGCATGGTTTCCGACAAAACCATAATCAAAACACATTAGGATGGTTAAGATACCATTGTGGCAATATTAATTAAGAAGTAGATTTTCTAGAATCGTTCTACGCAATAAAGAACAATGAGAGATATTTATAACGGAAATTGAGTACACTTGCAATCATGGGATGTGGAAGAAGGAAGAGTCCCGCACACTGCGAAAACAGTGGGAGCTGTTCTAAGGATAGAAGGCCTATGTCTTGATTGGATCTCGACACGTACTCAGAAAGTTTTGTGATGCAAATGTATACATTACAAAGGAAAACGAGTATGTAGTGAGGTTGAGTAAGGTACAAGAGATTGATAAAACCTACTAACCAAAGCCTTCTCAAAGGCTAAACATGATGAGTCATGTCATTTCAATTGAATTGAAATGAACAACTACGTACAAGATCAAATTAGATTATAGAACATGAAATAGCAATCAGGCATTGACTATTCATATGTGATAATCGCATTTGTCGTTCGAGTTTTACTTTAAAACTCTTTTATTATACTTTTTTACATCCAAACGGGTTGTAGAGACAATTGAACCCCGTTAAAGTGAACACGGATTAGCATTGTATTTGCCCATAGTCACTTGTATGAGGTGACGTCTCGAAGTGACTAGAGTGTGATGCGATTGATGGCAAGTTCAAGTGCCATACAGTCATGTGAGATGACTAGTCGATCACATAGGCAGATGTTAGGAACACCTTGTCGGGCCTTATGACCGCTTATAGAGTTCTGGCAAATTTATATAGCCTGGTCGTGGCGAGAGCTGCTATAGTATTCTAATGAGTCGATTCTTTTGACTAAAGACTATTCACCTAAGATGGCACAGTTTCAGATTAACTTTGATTTGTGTTACTACGACCTTCGTAAATGGGGTCAAATGGGCATATTTTGGGTTATGATGGCTGTGGCTAGTCGAAGGGAATGAGTGCGATAGGAATTGTCCATCCCCTTGTCAGGGTTAAAACAATATCTCAGGGCCACTCGAGGAGTAATGAACTGGAAATGCGTGGCCACGCTCGGAAAGTATCTATGATAGATAAGTCCGGTCAATCAGTTATTCTCCAGATCGAGGAAACCACTCTCGATATGATCACTTGCAAGTACGACCTGAAAGACACCTTGCATTGAGTGGGAGATAGTAATAGGACAAGAGAATTGGTAACGCACACTTGTCGAGGACAAGTGGGAGATTGTTGGGAAATGTGTCCTCAACAATAGTGCGATTACATGATTTAAATATCATTATTAAATCTCATTTTAAAGAATACAATTGGGAAGTATTTATATCTTGTCAATTGGTCAACATATATCGGTAATGATTGGTGACTAGAGTTTGACATTGTCGTCGTGCGACGGTGGTGATCGATTGACCCCTAGGTCATACCTATAGGGCAACACTCTTAATTGATTATTTAATTAATTGTATAACGTTACGAGTTAATTAAATTACTTGAAAAATTGACGGACGATTTTGGAAGTAAAATTTACGTATCAAATTGAAATGTGATTAAATGAGATACGGTCTGAGTAATCGAATTGTATCATTACTCGGATGAAATTATTGTTTAAAGAAACAATCGGAATTGAATGAATTATTATAAATACAATCTGTTGTGATTTATAAATTGGTAAAATATTTTGGCACAAGTAATTATGAAATTACTAAGTCGATTTTTGTATGTGACGTATTTTTATTAATACGTTGATTTTTAATATGTTAAAAATACATAACAAATTTATGTGACATATGACATGTGACATAAGACAAAATTGACAAAAATAATATGGATCCCATATTATAAGTGGACCGAAATATGGAGGGATTATGGTGATTAAATTATGTTTAATAATTTAAGTGGAGACAATATGATGACACTACCTACTCCTAGCCTTGCATACCTATTCTCTTGGTTAGAGAATCATGCCCATGCATAGGCTAACCAATCCCTCCCCCACCGGTTTTACCAAGACCATTTAGAGAGTTTTTCTTCTCTAATTTTTCATTCCTTGAAAATAGATAATTTCTAGTGTAAGAAATTAATTTCCTCTCTACATTTTATGAGAAATTAGAGAGATAAAACACTCCAAAATTCCCTTACTCTTGACCGAATATTCAAGAGCACAAACAATATTTTTGGGTCATTTTTCTACAAGAATTAATATTATCTAGTACTCATAATATTAATTCTAATTAAGAGAAAGCCTTGGGTATAAAGCTTAGGGAGAGATCCTACACTTGGATCTTGGTTCATCCATAAGGAAAGCTCAAGAACAAAAGAAAAGGAGAATTCTTTTGTGCCCATAAAACCGATACATCCAATGTAAGAATATGATTTCTTTCTCATTTTATTAATTAGTTTGCATGCATAAAATCCTTATTTAATTTTATGACGAATTAAATTAAACATATATGAGTATGTTAGTATGTATATAGATCTATATTTCCTTCAAAGTGTTGTGGTGTGGGAGTTCCATTGGGTAGGTTCTCCTCGGTTGGTACGGAATGTGATGAGAATTTAGGCATTGTGGGTTGATTTTATGTTGGATTTTGTGTAGGGTTCTCCTCACCTTCTCTTGCAAAAGGGTTGATGAACTCAATATTATTTGGTTGAATATCTACAACCTCACCAATACCTCTCAAAGTACCTCTAGCAAGTCGTCTATTGTTTGTCAAAGTTCTTTCAATTTCGTGATCAATGGGTAACAAGTTACCTTGTGATCTTCTAGAATGCAAAATATCAAACAACTTGAAAACAATTAGAACAAACCTTGAGGAGTTTTACTTCCCCAAGGCAAAGAAAGACAAAACTAATAACAATCTAAGAAAATCAAATCAAGTTAACACCATCCCCGGCAACGGTGCCATTTTTTGGTCGCACTCACTTGGAGCATAATTTTCGGTTACTTGTCGTTAGGAGCACCTAGACCAAAACAATATTTATAACTTCGCAAAAAACTCTATTATTAGTAAAGAGGCAAGTAAAGGTCGGATCCCAAGGGACGGGTATTGATGTAGGATTTTCGATTGCAAGTAGCGGTGTCTAGGGGTGTCACGATTTGGGTTGAGATAAGAAGATCACTAAACTAAATAGCAATAAAAGTAAACAAGCAAGATGATTAAAATGAGATGTAAACAATTGATTAAAAGAACTAGGGTGTCATGGGGTCATAGAGGATTCATGGGAATTGATCATACAAACATATTCTCAAACTATAAGCAAGCAATTATTGTTGTGATGGATCGAGTTGGTTTATATCTTACAATCCTATGAAGGTTTGGGTCCCGGAGCCGAACCGATTAAATTGTACAACACCTACAAGTCGACTTAATCCTCCCTACTCAAATATATGCATGGTCTAATGAGAGTCGAGTTGGTTTATGTCTTACAAGTCTCATTGAAAAGGTAAGTGATGGGTAAAAAATGCAAGGATTCATAGGCTCGCATTTCATCAAACATAACATGTGCATAAGTTGAGATCACAACAAGCAAGCAAATAACTTATGAAAACATATTGATTTAAGCATGAATCATCCCCCATGTTGGTTTCCCCTAATTACCCATTAACCCTAGTTAAGGAAACTACTCACTCATTATCAAGTTTAACATGTTAACAAGGTTGTGAATCATATTAACAAAGCAAAACATGATGAATAAATGAAGATGATTTACAATAATTAAAAAGGGATTAAGAGAATTATACCTACTAATGATTCCAAAATAAAGCAAAGAATAATAGAAGTACTTGATGAATGATTGGAAGGTTGTCAATCTCCCAATAAGAACCCAAATAATCTTCAATTACCCAAAATAAAAGATGAACAAAAGAGAGATTAAGGAAATGAGATTTGTATTAATATTTGATTAGAAGTTGATTACAAGATTAAGGAAAGATTGGAATGATATAAACTACACTAAAGATTAATAAGAAGAACATGATTAATCTAATTAGACTAATGGGGTATTTATACTGGGGATTAGGTACACAAATTAGGGTTTACTAAGGGCTTAAATGACGATTAAGTCCTTGAGGAATCGCTCTTCTCAGAAAAGATGCGAGTCTCTTTTTTGCCGGTCTTTCACAAATATGCGCATCTTTCATGGATGGAAGAAGAGGACGTATGGGTCTGTAAAAGAATCTGAGGGTCCAAGGGGTCGGGACGGGCGGATTCTGTGGTGGCTGGACGGGCGGATTGATACGCTGGACGAGCGGATTGTGGTGTAGTTGGACGGGCGTCCCTATGGCAAAGACGCTCAGATTCCTGAAGTGTTGGACGAGCGTCTTCTTGGCTGGACGAGCGGATCTCGTCACAGCCTTCATTTTCTTCTTTTCTTCCTCTCTTCTTCCAATAATCCTCCCGGATTTAGTCGGGGATGCAAGGATTTCTTCATCATTGCCCATCTACTATAATATGTACAAAGGCCTTCTAACCTTGTCTTCTCTTTGATGCTTGGTCATTAGATTCGATCAATTTAGCTCTATTTTTCCATGAAAATGCAAGGTTTGCACTCCTCTCCTACCAAGGAAACAAAACCACAAATAATATGCAAAACAAAGGATTAAAGATAGTAAATGACCCAAATATGCACTAAAAAGCATAGGAACGAGGCTAATTCGGGGACTAAATATGCTCAAATAATGGTCACATCAACTATGTTAATCCAGTTCACTTTAATGGGGTTCAATATTGTCTCAACAACCCATTAGGATATAACAAAGTACAAGATGAGTTAACGATAACTCAAACGATAAATGTGATTATCACACACGAGTAGTCAATACCATATTGCTACACCATGTCTTATAATCATAGGTGTACTTATGCACTTGCGAAACGCAATAAAAGTCTAGCTGTGAACATACCATGTGTCCAACTGTTCAAACTTTGTGAATTGCGATTTCCTTCAATTTCATGTTATCCCTTATAGCATGAATTTTACTAAGTACATGTCTAGTCTTCATAATAGACTTAGGTTCTTTAGCTTAAAAGAAGCTCTTAATGTTATCATATAACTTGTGATGTGGGTTACGGTGGACAACACTACTTGTAGTTTTAAAGTTCACCACCCAATCACAACGTACTTAGGTTCATATCGTAGAAACTTTGAAATGAAAGACAATAAAACATTCTTTTCTAGTCTCCTACTCCTTATGTCAATAATCTGCCTAGGATTTTATAAAAATCCAAATGAGCTTGGAAAGTTGAGTTTGTGTAACCTCTTAACATACAACTCATTACTCTTCCAAACTATAGAACAGACCATTAGTTCTCCTTGAGAATTCATGACGGTTCCATAAGGCTTACCAATGACTCTCATATGGATTAGGTAGTTATCGACTTATCATGCTCCAAGCATGTAATTCATCTGAGACATGTGCATTAGGCATACATGATAATACTAATGGCGGAAACATCAGTGATTGAATCATGTGGACAACAGTTCTTAGGTTCATTTGAATAATCATAATTCAATTTTCATCAATATGAACAACCTACTTAACTAGTTTATTTTAGAAGGATCATTATCATTAGAAGATACCCTTCTAAGTGCCAATCCAACATCCCATGTTTTAATAGATTTGCATAATGTCTAATTTCATCCAGAATTGAAAACCTATTTGCACGTCATTTCCAATGAGTAATAAGTTATACAATTTATGAAGGATGATAGCTCCAACCGAACTTCATGTCTAAACATGACAGTTACTTGCTCCCACTCAGGTCCATGTATACACACATGTTTCCTTATCAAAACATTACATGATTGGAATGATCATTGCTTTTCTAACTATTAGTTAAAACCATATATGTCATTCACATATCCCTTTCAAAATACCCATTTGGAAAGTGGTCTTAATACTTTACTTATTTCCATAACGAAGTGTGGGTTAATATCCGTATACTACCCTTTAATTGTAGGATTATAACGCAAAATTTACATGTGATTATAGTCATAAAACGAAAAACATAATGAAACGATAAAGATATAGAAATAACCTTCGGTCCTAGTGCAAAAGGCAATGAGAGATCAAGTTAGATCTCCTCCTAATCGTTGCACCCAAGATGTCCGAGTAATGCCCTTGTGCTAGAGAGAATCCCCTAATTGCCTTGCAATATCGAGGGGATTGTTTTGTGAGTTTGTGTTGGATGAGAGATCCGGAATTCAGGAGGCACAATTCCCAAAACCCTAATTATTTTAGCAAAATGAATATTAGGTTAGAAGGGAGGAGTAACTCTCCCTTTTGATCCCTCTCATTCGGCCGTGGGTTTCTTAGGGAGGAGTGGGCTTGTCCACTTCCTCCTTATTAAACTCGTGGTCCGATAAAATCCGCTAAGATGTATACGACGCGGTCTAATTATAAACTGTTATCGGTTATCGGAAATTAAGGCATCAACTAATAATACGGGTTAGTTGAATTATTAATACATGTCCGACAAAACAGTATTGTATAATTATATTCAATATACATTTAATTAAATATAAAACGCTTATATTTAATTTTCTGAATTAATGGTTAATTCGCCTTTAGCCCATGATATTTAATCCGTATTAAATATAAGATCTCAACATCACATTTTGACTAATTATTAGTCAAATAACTCAGACTAACTGGTTAGTCAAATTTGGCATCTACATGACTGTATTTTCATACCGTCACATCACTCAAACGTATCCTATAGGTGTGACTTTTAGGGACCAGTTGATCACCGCCATCTGTATGACAATAACGTCAAACTTATCTAGCAAGCCAACCGTTATTGATAAACGTTGATCAACTGATAATAATACCAAAAGTATGCCCTTTAATTTGATCCTTTTAGAGATTTATAAGTCCTTGCACTAACTGTTAAGGACACCAACCCCAACAAGCTCCCACTTGTCCGTACAAGTGTATGTGCAATGACGTTATCCGCACTAACTGGAGGACACAAGCTCCAACAAACTCCCACTTGTCCGTACAAGTGTATGTGCGATAACCGATTCTCATATTCATTTAAAATTTCTCCCACTCAATGTAAAACAATTTGCAGATCTGGATCCACAAAGGTCGTATTTTACAATCGATCTGTATCTAGAGTGGTTTCTCCGACTAGAGAGTAACTTAACTGATAAAACGAATCCGTATCCGAGCATGGCCATGCATTTCGATTCTGACTCCTCGAGTGGCCCCGAGAAATATCGAGTACGATAAAGGCTGAATATTTCCTTCAACTCGACTCCTTCCAATCTAAGCACAGTATGAAATGACCCAGAAAAAATCTACTTGGCCCCCTGTTACGGATGACCGTGAGAAAGAAACCAAAGTCACCCAAAATCTGCCTTAGTCTCAAGAGACAGTCGATAGTCAAAAGAATCGACTCTTAGGATCACCATGGAAGTCCTATCCACGACCGGGCACCGAATGTTATAAAACATTTAGGACTCCACGTCGATGTCACAATTGTGTCCTACGAAATATCCATATAAATCGCCTCTGTGATTGGTCAGTCAACCGGTTGACTTATGGCTCGTTGAACCCACCATCAACCAACGTCACAAAATAATTGCCGAGTTATCAGCTCATGTGGGCAATTAAGGGTAAAAAAAATATAATGTTCGTTCGAGTTCACTTTGTGGTGTTCAAAAATTGTCGTACAATTCCACATGAAAAACAAAATATATAAATATCAAAACGATGATGTCGTATAGAGTACAAAAGGGAATGAATCTAATCCATAAAAGAGTACTACAACTTAGGAACACGTTTAATTCCCATGGAATTAACGTGCCCTTCATGCTTATCTTGTCGTAATGCTTTAGTGAGAGGATGATCTGCTATGTTATTATCCGTAGCAATCTTTTCTATCACTACTTCCTTTTGCTCCACGTAATCCCGGATTAGATGAGCTTTCCGTTGTACATGTCTAGACTTGTTGCTAGACTTTGACTCCTTAGCTTGGAAGATGGCACCACTATTGTCGCAATAGATGGTGATCGGGTCATTCGAACTAGGTACTACAGATAGCCCATGTAAGAATTGACGCATCCATATCGCTTCCTTTGTAGCTTCAGACGCGGCATAGTACTCGGACTCGGTCGTAGAATCTCTTTGTGTGATTTGTTTCGAACTCTTCCAGCTGACTGCAGCGCCATTAAGAGTAAAAACGAATCCAGACTGAGATTTCGAGTCATCTCGATCCGTTTGGAAACTAGCATCTGCGTAACCGGTTGCGCATAGCTTTTGTTCGCCTCCATAAGTCAATGCCCAATCTTTAGTCCTCCGTAGGTACTTAAGAATGTTCTTGACAGCCAGCCAATGTGATTCACCCGGATCTTTGTTGGAATCGACTTGTCATACTCAATGCATATGCCACGTCCGGACGTGTGCATATCATGGCATACATGATAGATCCTATTGCCGAGGCATAAGGAATCTGTGCCATGCGCTCTTTCTCTTCCGGTGTCTCTGGTGCCCGAGACTTGCTCAAATGCACCCCTGGAGCCATGGGAAGGAACCCCTTCTTGGAGTTAGTCATGTTGAATCTCTCTAGGACTTTGTCTATGTAAGACTCTGATCGAGAGATAACATCCGACGTGATCTATCTCGATAGATACGGATGCCTAGAATTCTTTGTGCCTCTCCCAGATCTTTCATCTGGAAATGGTTTTTCAACCATACTTTCACCGAATTTAAGAGAGGTATGTCATTCCCAATCAGGAGTATGTCGTCAACATACAATATTAGGAAGACAATCTTGCTCCCACTCGACTTGATATATAGACATGGTTCCTCGACCGATCGAGTAAATCCATTTTCTTTTATCACTTGGTCGAAGCGATGATTCCAACTCCTTGATGCTTGCTTAAGTCCATAAATGGAACGCTTAAGCTTGCACACTTTCTTAGGATGCCTTTGGATCGATGAAACCTTCGGGTTGTACCATGTACAACTCTTCCTCCAAAAAGCCGTTTAAGAAGGCGGTTTTCACGTCCATTTGCCAAATTTCATAGTCATGAAAAGCGGCAATCGCTAAGATAATCCGAATGGAACGCAGCATAACTACGGGTGCAAAAATCTCATCGTAGTGCAAACCTGGCACTTGGGTGAAACCTTTAGCAACTAGTCGTGCTTTGTAGATATCTTGGTGACCTTCCACAGAATGCTTTATCTTGTAAAGCCATTTGCATTGAAGGGGACGAACCTTAGCGGGTAAGTCAACAAGATCCCACACGTTGTTCTCATACATGGAGTCCATCTCGGATTGCATGGCCTCAAGCCATAGCTTTGAGTCGAATCTGGTCATGGCACCTTTATAGGTTGCGGGTTCACTACTCGTTAAGAGTAGAACGTCATCTATGTCATGTTCCTCGACCATACCGATGTATCTGTCCGGAGGAATAGAGACTCTTCCCGACCTCCTAGGTTTCTCGGGAATGTTAACAGCAAGGGATTGAAGGAATAGGTTCCTCCAATAGTTGCTCGGTATTTGGTTTTGGAATCTCCGACAGGTCGAAGGTTCTTTCACTCTTTGCATTCTCGAGAAATTCCTTCTCTAAGAATGTCGCACTAGCCGCAACAAAAACACGTTGTTCGGTTGGCGAATAAAAGTAATGACCAAGTGTTCCTTTAGGATAACCTATAAAGTATGTCTTGACCGATCGCGGGCCGAGCTTATCCTCGTGTCTCCACTTGACATAAGCCTCGCAGCCCCAAACCCGTATAAAGGACAAGTTGGGGACCGTTCCTTTCCATAGTTCATATGGAGTCTTGTCAATGACTTTAGACGGACTTGATTTAAGTATTAGAGCGGTGACAAAGAGCATAACCCCATAATGAATCGGGTAAAACCGTGTGACTCATCATGGATCGAACCATATCAAGTAGTGTTCGATTTCTCCGTTCGGACACACCATTCAACCGAGGTGTTCCGGTGGAGTTAAGCGTAGGGCAATCCCACGAGTCCTTTAGGTGTTGATCAAACTCGTGAGAAAGATACTCGCCACCACGATCTGAACGTAGTGTTTTAATCTTTCTACCCAATAGGTTCTGTACCCTATTCTGGTATTCCTTGAATTTCTCAAAGGATTCACTTTTGTGCTTCATTAAGTAGACATAACCATATCTACTTAAATCGTCCGTGAAAGTGATGAAATACCTATAGCCTTCTCGTGCGGTGATTGACATAGGTCCACATACATCCGTGTGTATGAGTCCTAATAGGTCAGCAGCGCGCATTCCAACACCTTTGAAGGAAATACGAGTCATCTTGCCGATGAGACATGATTCACACGTGCCAAATGATTGAAAATCAAAGGCCGAGATAGCTCCATTTTTGATGAGCTGTTTTACGCGTTTCTCATTAATGTGTCCCATACGGCAGTGCCATAGATACGTTTGATCTTTGTCACCAACCTTTAACTTTTTATTCATTACGTGTAATATTTCCGTGGTCTGATCTAAAACATAAATTCCGTTCATGGAGACTGCCTTGCCGTAAATCATATCGTGTAAAGAGAAAATGCAAGCATTATTTTCTATTACAAATGAAAAACCAAGTTTGTCAAGTGCAGAAACTGAAATAATGTTTTTGGAAAGACTAGGTACATAATAGCAGTCATATAATGACAACTCAAATCCGCTAGGAAGCTGGATCACATATGTCCCCTTTGAGATGGCAGCCACTCTTGCTCCATTCCCAACACGCAGGTCCACCTCACCCTTTACGAGGGGTTCGATGTTTCGGAGCCCCTGCACATGATTACACAGATGAGAACCACAACCAGTATCAAGTACCCAAGTTCCGTAACTTGCGTGGTTAATCTCAATCATATGAATAAAAGTAGAAGAGAGAGAAGACATACCAACAGGTTTAACACGACCTGCCTTTAAGTCCTCATGATAAACAGGACATGTGCGTCTCAATGCCCGATCATGTGGCAATGATGGCATTCCATGTTTTCTTTCTTGCTCTTTGTCGCGCTAGATGAGTTGCTCGACTCACCGGGACCACTCTTTTCTGAACCCGACTTCTTAAACTTTGCCTTACCTCTTGCTAGGTTTGCACGAGCTTTGCCCTTACCTTTCCCTTTGTTTGACACAACGAGAACATCTTGTTTCATGCTCCCACCGAACTTCATGTCCTTCTCGGTCTGTACGAGGAGGGAGTGCGGTTCATGGGGAGTCTTCTTCAAATCATTCATATAGTAATTCGCTCTAAATTGCGAATAACCATCGTGGAGTGAGTGAAGTATGCGGTCGATAACAATGTTCTCGCTGATGTTACAATTAAAGGTCTCAGTTTCTCGACATTCTCAATCATGCGAGAATGTGTGGGCTAACCGGTTGGTTGGCCCTTTCGGAGTCTCGCATCAAAGAAGCGAGTGGTATGCTCATAGGTCACGATTCTCGGTGCTTTCGAGAATTCCTTGGTGAGCGTGGTGAAAATCTTGTTTGCACCATGGGCTATGAAGCGTTTCTGCAAATTGGGTTCCATTGCAAAAATGAGTACGTTTTTAATCGCACCCGCTTCCATACAGAAATCATTAAACTTGGTGATTTCAGCAGCTCAAGCCGTGGGACCTGGGTTTGCCGGGATGGGCTCCAAGAGATATTTGAGCTTCCGTCGGCGGCGCGGCATTCCGTAATGCCGCCTCCCGTCCCGCGAAGTTTGATCCATCATTCTTGATCGAGTAGCGATTCATCCGATTCATGAAGATCGAAGCCAGGACTCACGGTCCAATGTGGCACTTGGCATTGGGTTATCGTAGAACCACCATTTGTTATTTAGCGAGTTTAAAAGTTCGTGATCTACACTTTGAAAAAGAAAGAAAAACAAAACGAAATAAGCAACTCATCGAGGTGATTTAAGTCTATTTAAAATTAATTTTAACATGTAGACTCAATGCACTTGCATAATTGATCTCCCTCAAGAATGATACAAGTGATCCCAAGACTCAATTTTTGTAAATTGATAAGCCAAGTATGTTTAGCTAATTCTTAGGAAGAACTCTTGGTCGATAGATTTCCGTAAATCCTATCTATAGTCCACCATAGTCACAGGATCGTACGAGTGACCATAGTGTTGAGATAAAATAGGTCAATCGGTTCCAACTTACCCGACGTAGAAGGGGTCATAGTATGCCTACCGACGAAGAAGGGACTCATTGGAGTTTGACCTATGAAGACCGTTCTCAATTTTGGTTTATACGAGGAAGATCCCATCAACTTAATTATAATTCATTTTAAGTGAACGAATAACTAGCGTCTGCGTGAATGAATCAATTTAGGTGATGGCTTAAAATCGTGTGACATGAGAATGTCAATGAAAACTAACTCGTGACCTCTATATGCGTCAGTTTTCATGCAATGATTAGGTGGTTTGATTTTTAGGCGGAATATGATGCATATTATCGTTACGAAAAATAAATAAATGAATGCAATACGTAAACATAAATTCCTAGTGTGGCCTGTCCTAGTAAAATAAAACATAAAACAACTTTGGAATCCACCGTTGGACCCGAGAAGCTTGTCTTGATGTTCCATCTTGATCCATGTAGCGGGAGTGAGCATCCGGTCTCCATCTTTGGTCTTCTTAAAAATTACAATTAAAATTTACAAATATAAACCTATTTACATTCTAAATAAAAACTGTAATTAAAAGAAATAAAATGGAGATACGAGATCTCAAAATACAACCAAGACCGTGTTCCATCATTACGGTAACACGTTCTACTAAGGCCACACTAAGTTACAACCGTTTGCAAAATAAATAAATACGTAATAAAAGGCATTCAAAACATTCAAAATTAACGATAAATAAAATGCATCAACTAAATTAAATTTATTCATGACATAATTCCGTAATTATGTTAAATTTTTATCCAAACCACCAAAGATAATTAAAATTACATGACAAAACCGCTTTAGTCAAGTTAATTTTAATCCGAGATAATCCGTTACAATAAATCGTTTTAAAGTAACTTTATTTTACGTGGGTGAACCGTTTCACTAATCAAGCGAGAGCATAAAAACACTTTATGCAATAAAAAGGGGCCGAAAAAAAACAGAATTTTTTTTTTTTTTTCTTCTGTACTGCTGTACGTGAACAGTACCAGTGGCCAAAAAATTTTTTTTTTTTTTTTAAATCGGCTGAAATGCCGAGAGCCTCTAAAGGGAAAAAAAATCGGCTAAAACGAGATCAAACAAGTGATCAAACAACAAAACGATTTGTAAAAACTCAATTGCAATTTTAATCTAATCTGTATAGAAATCAAATTACAATTGTTAATCTTCAACATATTGCAATAATTATCGGTTAAAATTACAATATGTGAAGAACGATTGAAAACAAGAGATCAAACGATCTAACAAAATTTTGTGGCACGCAAATCAATGCAATAAAAACAGAAAACAGGCCGTGTTCATGAAGGCCACACGGTTTTCATAAAAAAAAAAACAGATTTGTCGAAACAAAAATAGCCACACGAAATTTTATGCAATCATTTTGACCGATCTTTAACATATAGCGATGAATATCGATTACATAGATAATATGCAAAGATAAAAAAGTAAACAATCATCACCGTGTAAACTAGACACGGATCCCAACACAAAAAAAAACGCAGCAAATTTTTTTTAAAAAAAATGCCGAGACAAAAATAGGCAGCCGTGACCAATTTTTGAACAAAAATTCATCGTTTCAACAATCGTTTGATGAAAAACACATATAAAAATTTACGTGGCCTCGCTCTGATACCACTTATAGGTTAATATCCGTATACTACCCTTTAATTGTAGGATTATAACGCAAAATTTACATGTGATTATAGTCATAAAACGAAAAACATAATGAAACGATAAAGATATAGAAATAACCTTCGGTCCTAGTGCAAAAGGCAATGAGAGATCAAGTTAGATCTCCTCCTAATCGTTGCACCCAAGATGTCCGAGTAATGCCCTTGTGCTAGAGAGAATCCCCTAATTGCCTTGCAATATCGAGGGGATTGTTTTGTGAGTTTGTGTTGGATGAGAGATCCGGAATTCAGGAGGCACAATTCCCAAAACCCTAATTATTTTAGCAAAATGAATATTAGGTTAGAAGGGAGGAGTAACTCTCCCTTTTGATCCCTCTCATTCGGCCGTGGGTTTCTTAGGGAGGAGTGGGCTTGTCCACTTCCTCCTTATTAAACTCGTGGTCCGATAAAATCCGCTAAGATGTATACGACGCGGTCTAATTATAAACTGTTATCGGTTATCGGAAATTAAGGCATCAACTAATAATACGGGTTAGTTGAATTATTAATACATGTCCGACAAAACAGTATTGTATAATTATATTCAATATACATTTAATTAAATATAAAACGCTTATATTTAATTTTCTGAATTAATCTTGGTTAATTCGCCTTTAGCCCATGATATTTAATCCGTATTAAATATAAGATCTCAACATCACATTTTGACTAATTATTAGTCAAATAACTCAGACTAACTGGTTAGTCAAATTTGGCATCTACATGACTGTATTTTCATACCGTCACATCACTCAAACGTATCCTATAGGTGTGACTTTTAGGGACCAGTTGATCACCGCCATCTGTATGACAATAACGTCAAACTTATCTAGCAAGCCAACCGTTATTGATAAACGTTGATCAACTGATAATAATACCAAAAGTATGCCCTTTGATCCTTTTAGAGATTTATAAGTCCTTGCACTAACTGTTAAGGACACCAACCCCAACACGAAGTACAACAATGATTTTAAATTTTTATCATAGTTTACAATTAACTTAGCTTTCGTAGACATCGACATGCCACTCTCTGCAACCTTTAATCATAAATATCTATTTACCTTGGATTGGTCTCAACAATCCCAAATAAATACATTTACTTGCATAGATACCATTTTAGTTTCATAAGGCTCTTAAGTAAAATGTCGAATTTTAAAATCTCTAGGTATATGCACTTCATAGATCATAATCTAAATTTCCCAAAGAACGTTTTCTTTTGGTGTCCTCATGTAGTTTTCTTAAGAACGTCTTCTTTTGGTGTCCTCACGTAGTACCCTTAAGAACATCTTCTTTTGGTCTCTTCACGTAGTTTCCTTAAGAACATATTCCTTTGGTCTCTTCACGTAGTTTCCTTAAGAACATCTTCTTTTGGTGTCCTCACGTAGATCCTATCTAGTTGATTTTGATGTCCTCACGTAGATCCCATCTAGTTGAGGTTTGTGGCTAAATTTACTCCCACTCTATCTTTAGGAAAAAAATACACTTTTTCTCCAAAGATAGCTTTTGAGCCACAAATAACGATGGTGAATGAGGAAAAACATATCACATATCAACCTAATGGTGATTTATTCGAGATATGTTAAAAGCATATCATAGACTAGACGATATAAATTTGATAGGTTTATCAATTAAGGTTATTAACGTTCCCTAGTATGAGTTCAACAACTCAATCATAACTTCATAATTGATCTTACATAAGTAAGTTGTGGTTTTAGTCACAATGGCACAAGGAGAATCAAATTCATACACTACAACAAATAAGGTAATTTCCGACCATATAAGGCGACTGAGAACAGTCGCCATTAAGAATAAAGCGACTAAGGCCCGTCGCCCGCACTTCGTAGCTAGGTTTTGTCGCTTTTGGCGACGGTATTTTTTTAAAGCGGGCGACCGAAATTCATCGCCAAAATTGGCGACTGTCATTAGTCGCCTTTTTAGCGACTGTCATTAGTCGCCTTTTTACAATCCACGTCATCTCCATATCTTCAGAATTGGCGACTGAATTTGGTCGCCATTTTGGCGACTGATTTTTGTCGCCATTTTGGCGACTGAGTTTGGTCGCCAAATTCACTGTTCCCCGTCGCCAATGACCCTAAAATTAATTCATGATCAGAAACTTAGCGACGGTTTCCCGTCGCCAATTGCCCAGTATCCGTCGCCAAATTTACATTTTTTTAGCCTAAAAATCGTTTTTGACCTAGCCAAATACGTAAAAACCTGCAAATAAACCAACACTTCCAGCACAGAACACATGGGAAGCCAACACAACCAAACTTGATAAAGAAAATCATGTTCCATACAGACAACTACGAGTTCTACGAGTTTTGGTCATCTAACATTATCCTGAAATAACATGTTCTCTAAAAAACTACATAACAAGGAAACTTGCTCCCGCTCCTCTACCACCTCCATAATTAGGATCTCTAGGATCCTTTGGTTGCGCGCGCCACCCAGTGTTGCAATTGGCGAAGAAGGAGTTCATCCGTTCCATTTCCTCCTTCATCCTCCGAATTTCATCATCTCTCTCGGCATCCCGTCTCTCCCTCTCGGCATCCTGCCTCTCCCTGGCGGCTAATTGAGCTTGGAGCACACTTACGACACTTGGGGTATAAGGTTGTTGTTGGGAGGAAATTGACCCTCTTCTTCTTGTAGGAGGGTAGAAAATCTCCTTTGCCGACCCGGCTCCATACACATCTCCTCTTTGGAACCCCTCAACAAGATCAAACCATAGCTCATTGTCATCAATTTCCGGGTTGTTCTTTCTACGGACAAGGAATTGTTCCTAAAAAATTGATAAAACATTAATGGTTAGAGGTTACTTATCTAAAAATTGATAAAACATATACTTTAAAAAGCTAAGAAATTTTTTTTTTTTGACACTTACATATAACTGTTGATCTTTTTCCTTCGCGAAGATCAACTTGCCCTTGCTTGTCTTCTTTGCGTGAGTGTCAACAAAGAGATCAACAATCGTGGGTACCTTGCCCTTATTCTTCTTGGTCTTCCGGAAAAAAAACAAGGAAATTGTTACTCAAACATGATAATTAATGAGACTAATTAAATTAAAAGACTATTAAATTAAAAGCTAAGACAAATAACTTACATCTAACACCACACGATCATGAAAAGTGTTGGGAAATGTGTCCTCAACGATAGTGCGATCACATGATTTAAATATCATTATTAAATCTCATTTTGAAGAATACAATTGGGAAGTAATTTTGTTACTGTCAACTGGTCAACATATATCGGTAATGAATGGCTGACTAGAGTTTGACATTCTTGTCGTGTGACGGTGGTGATCGATTGACCCCTAGGTCATACCTAAAGGGCAATACACTTAATTGATTATTTAATTAATCGTATAACGTTACGAGTTGATTAAATTACTTGAAAATTGACGGACGATTTTGGAAGTAAAATTTACGTATCATATTGAAATGTGATTAAATAAGATACGGTCTGAGTAATCGAATTGTTTCATTACTCGGATGAAATTATTGTTTAAGGTAACAATCGGAATTGAATGAATTTTTGTGAATACGATTTACAAATTGGTAAAATATTTCGGCACAAGTAATTATGGAATTACTAAATCGATTTTTGTATATGACGTATTTTTATTAATACGTTGATTTTTAATATGTTAAAAATACATTACAAATTATGTTACATGTGACATGTTACATATTGAGAAATTGACAAAAATAATATGGACACCATATTATGATATGTACCGAAATAATAGGGTATTAGATTAACATTGTGTTGATTAATTTATTAAGAAAACATAATGATTATCTACTAGTCTAGCCATGCAAGCCTATGAACATTGTTAAGAGCAACAACTTCATGCATTGGCTCACCCCAAAAGCCCCCCTACCACCCGGTTTTTGAGAAGAGGAAACCATGATGGTTTTCTCAATTTTTACCTAATAATATACAAAATGTTTTTGTATAATATTCATTCACTTGTTCATCCAAAATTTAGAGTTTTAGAGAGACAAAATCCTCTCTTCTTCTTCCTCCCATAAAACCGAAAATATTAAGAGTACATAATATTTTTGGGTCTATTTTCTACTAAGATTAATATTATACTAGTACTTATAATATTAATTAGATTAAGTGTTAAGCCTTGGGTATAAAGCTTAGGGAGAGATCTTATACTTAGATCTTGTTCATCCATAAAGGAAAGCTCAAGAACAAAAGAAAAGGAGATTTCTTTTGTGCCCTATAAAACCGAAACATCAATGTAAGGATATGATTTCTCCCTTTTGATATATTGTTTGCATGCATAAAATCCGTTTTAATTTTATGACAAATTATTTTGACATATATGAGTATGTTAAGTTTGTATATGAATCTACTTTTCCTTCAAAAAGATTGAGACCCTCCATAATGAGTAGGCTCAACTTCCGCGTCCTTATCTCCTCCTTTCCTGTTGATCTTGTTCCGGGCCGATGGTTCCTTGAACTCAGGACTGTTCCGGTACTTGGTATATTCCTCATATGACGAACCTGTAATCAATAAAATAACAATTATTAATTAATATATTTTCAAAATATGTAATGAATTTTAACTAATTACGGGTATTAAAGGAAACTAAATACCTTTCATGAAAGATGGCGCCTTCTTCCTCTTAGACACCTTATACATGTTGTCCCTTAGCCTCTTCTTGCCAATGTCATTATACCTTTGCCAAACTAGGCGCTCAAGGTCGGTTGGCCAATAGAACACACTCTACAAAAAGTAAACACATAGATGAGAAACAAATTAATAATAAGGTAAAAAAAATAAATAAATTATATTTAATAATATATATTTTATAAATAGATACCCGGAAGTTGTTGAACCACATCTCCTTATCTTCATCACTAGCGTTACTCCAACAAGTAACGCCGTGTGTCATGTTCTCTTGGGTGCTATTAGTCACACCACGAACAACTGTTTGACTTCTAAACCTGAAATCAAACATGTTAAAAACATAATTATATAGGAATAAAAAATAATGTATAATTAACATATGTCTAAAAAAAGTCATTTATTACTAAATAAAAAAATTACAAAATAGAATGAATAAAAAATTACCAAAGACCATTCGGATCAAGGATCATCCCCCCCGTCGGTATGTCGGGGTACACCAACCTCCTCCTCCTCCTCCTCACTCACCTCCGTAGTAGAACGGTCAACGTCCTCCTCCTGCTCTCGGGAGCTACTACCTCCCTCACTATAGCCTCCGCGCTGCCTACCTCCTCCACGAGCCATGTGTACTGCAATTGATTAAAAAGTGTTAGCAAATATTACAGGATAATTATTATAAGATACAAAAAAATAAACCTAATAAACAGGTATAAAAGAAAAAATATAACGCTAATAATTGTTTCCAAATTTTGATATGTATACTTTCAATACCTTCTCTTACTCATCATCATCATCATCCTCATCTTCTTCTTCTTCTTCTTCTTCTTCTTCTTCTTCTTCTTCTTCTTCTTCTTCTTCTTCTTCTTCTTCTTCCTCCTCCTCTTCTTCTTCTTCCCCCTCTTCTATCCCATCCCTCTCCTTATCATTCTCTTCTTCTTCCTCTTATAACTCCTCCTCCGCTTCTATCTCATTTGCATAAATAATTTCATCCTGATCAACTGGGGACAAAACTGTTTCTGATACAACCTCTTCTTGGAAAAAAGATGTATCAACTTCTGATCGTGCCTTTGTTTTAAAAACGGCCCACCATTGCTTTTGTTGTCTATCATTACTTGTGCTCGGAAGAGATGCAAAATAAACTTGATGAGCTTGTTGTGCAAGTATAAATGGGTCATATTGAGAGTAGGTTCGAGTATGATTCACTTACACGAGTTTGTAACGATCATGGACTCTCGTTCCAGCTACGGAATTATCCCTTCATTGAATCTTGAATAAGACGGTTTTATAACTCTGATCCCGGCCATTGTAGCACAACTCAAAGATATCCTCTAATATGCCATAATATTCATTGCCATCAAGAGAAGAAATAGTAACGCCGTAGTTGCATTTAGCCTTACTTTTGCCATAGTCAAATGTTTGAAACTTAAGCCCATTAATTGAATATCGATTCCACGTCACAACCTTTCGAGAAGGACCCAAAGCCAAGCTTCTTATCACATCATCTTGAATATTTAGCTTACATACATGCTTCCGAAACCAGGCTGGAAATTGATCCTCATGCTTATGCCAAACATCCTCTCTGTTCACATTAGGGTGTTCTTTAATGAAATCTGTCACAAATTGAGCTTCATATGGCTCCAAAACCTCACAATTAGATAGCACATAAAGGTGGGCACGGTTATACTCCTTGTCATCCAGAAATCTTGTTCCCCCAGCTGATGAACACCCTATTTCATTCTGCATTTGGAAACACTTGGGTATACTTGTGTCTAGTTCATCCGCTTCATCAATATTCAAGTATTTTGCTTTGGTCTCAATATGTTTTTCAAAATAAAGAGAGCAAAAATTGGCAATCTCTTCCGTTAGGTAGGCATTGCATATAGAACCTTCCACACGAGCTTTATTACCAATTTTTTTCTTCACATGATTAAGAAACCTTTCGAAAGGATACATCCACCTATATTGGACGGTTCCACCAACTTTAGCTTCATATGGCAAATGGATCGGTAGATGCTCCATCGAATTGAAAAAAGAAGGCAGAAATATCATCTCAAGTAACTCAAAGAAGTTCTTCTCTATGTGCATCACATCCAAATTGTGTCTGATCAACATTGTTTTCCAGTAGGGAAGCTCCCAAAAAATACTTCTTTTAAACCAACCATTTTTTTTTCTTTTTCAACTCTTTAAACTCTTCTTCAGTCCCATCGACAATTGTTGGCAAATCACGTACAACCTCCCATATCTCATCCCCTTGGAGTCGAACCGGAGCATTGTCACGCACCTCCTTACCTTTTAAGAAAGATTTCTTGTTCTCTCTATGAATATGTCCATCCGGTAAGAAGCATCTATGACAATCAAACCAACTAATTTTTTTGGAATTAGGAAGATAAAATGATTTACTCCTATCCATGCAATAAGGACATGCCTTTCGCCCAGCGGTTGCCCATCCTGATAGCATACCATATGTAGGAAAATCATTTATAATCCATAACAATGAAGCTCTTAGTTGGAAATTTTGCTTCTTCGACACATCAAATGTTTCTATACCAACTTCCCACAAATACTTCAGTTCCTCCACCAACGGTTGTAAATAAACATCCAGATGGTTTTTTGGGTTATCAGGACCGGGAATAAGTAATGAGAGGAAAATAAATTGTCTTTTCAGACAAAGCCAAGGAGGTAAGTTGTACGGCGTGGTCATTACGGGCCAACACGAGTAGTTTCTACCAAACTGACCAAAAGGGTCAAACCCATCCGTACACAAGCCAAGTCTCACATTGCGAGGTTCCTCGGCAAAATCGGGATATAACCTATCAAAACGCTTCCACTCTTCCCCGTCACTCGGATGACACATCTTTCCTGGTGTACGAGGATTTTCTTTGTGCCATCTCATTTGGTTGGCAAGATTTTTCGTGGCATACATTCTTTGAAGTCTAGGAGCTAATGGAAAATAAATTAATGTGTTTTTTGATATTGGTTTCTTTCTCTTTCCACTCCTTTTATTACCCTTCTTCCCCTTCAAAACAATATTTCCTTCACTTGTCTCATATCTATCCCTTTGACATTTCTTACATTTGTCAAGCAAAGCATCATCTTTCCAAAAAAGCATACATCCTTTAGGACATGCATCAATCTTTTCATGTGGAAGTTGAAGACCTTTGACCACTTTCTTGGTATTATAGAAATTTCGGGCCATAACATTATTATCGGGTATAACATCCTCAACCAACGTAGCAATACTATCAACGGCTTTAAATGGCATATTATACTCACATTTTAAAGAAACTATCCTGGATGCAACTTGTAACAATGTCATTCTACTCCCCTCATATAAGGTTTTTCGGAAGCACTTAGCATGTCAAAAAAGGCTTTTGCTCTTGGGTTTGGTTGTTCTTCATCAATCATTGGTACACGGTCGTCATTAATGAAATCATTAGACTGAAAGGCATCAAGTACCATTTCTCTATATGGGTTCTCATTTTGTTGGATTTGAGGCTCTTCGGGATAATATTTTTCTCCATGGGAGATCCAATTGTAGTAGTTTGGAAAAAAAACCATTTGTAACAAGATGCTCTTCTACTTCAATGTCAAATAAATATTTTAAGTTTTTACATTTAGTACAAGGACACCTAAGTTTATGTTGTTCCAAATCATATGAATCTTGACATCTAGCAAATTCAATAAATCCACGAACTCCCTTTACAAATCTAGCGATTGGACGTTTCTTCTTATCTACTCTTTCTTCGTACATCCAGCTACGTTCAGATCTCTTCATTTTAATCTATAAGCAATATATAGCAAACTAACCATTTTAAATAATAATATTTAATTTCAACAAAAAAAGCAATGGTTATCTCATCCTCCATTTTATGCTAATTTCGAGATTTCAATTGGGTCCTTATCACTCCAACCTAAACCCATCAATGTACGTTTCAAGTCACTAGCAAACACACATTTGTGAATTATTAATGAGAAAAAAATTCAAAGCGACAATTCCCCTTAGTTCTCCAAATACACAATGTGGAAAAGATACATATTCCACATATGTATTCAGAGAACATTGGATAAAATTGCAACCAAATTATTTTCTCATTAATAAAATCACAACTATGTGCTTACTACCTAGCTAAGTGACTTGAAACGTACAAAGACAGTCCCAAAATGGGACTATTCAAGAATTGCTCCTAATGAGTAATTCTTGAACGGGTACTAGGTCATTATATATTAAACAAGTTGTCAAAATTATAAGGCAAATTTATACAATCCCCTAATCAAATGACATTACTAATTTAACAAAATTATAAGGCAAATTTATACAATCCCCTAATCAAATGACATTACTAATTTAACAAATTTATACATCATGCTCATTCTAACTTAATTTGGTTAATTATAAGGCAAATTTATACAATCCTAACATTATACTACCTTCATAAAACTATACTACCTTCAACAATACTAATTCAATATTACTAAAACTAAGTTACTACCTTCAATAATACTAATATTATCAAGATAACCTTCAATTACATTCCCTAATCAAATCACATTACTAATTTAACAAAAACCCCAATTTCTAACCCTAACTCAAATTAATTAACAAAAATGCTAATTAAATTACAACTACATACATTAATAAGCATCACTAATGTATAAATTACAACTAGATACTAAATAAGCATCACAACTTAAACAAAATATGAAGGATTGAAGTAATTAAATCGATTTGAGTCGAAAACAAACCTTTATTAAAAACAAAGGGTCGGTAGTGATGTGGTGATGTAGTGTGCGGATGGCGGCGGCGAGTGGCGTCCGGTGGTCGTTGTAGTTGGTGGTGGCGTCGGGTCGTCGGGTTTCTTGGCGATTTTTTTTTTTAAGTTGATGATAGAATGAATGAAGGGGACGGGGTGAAGAAACTGGCAAAAAAAAAAAAAATAAACAGAAGATTAGCGACCGTTTTTGGTCGCCAAATTGGCGACGGGTAATGGTCGCCAAATTTTTTTATTTTGGTCGCCAAATTGGATAATATTCGGTCGCCCTTGGATTTCATACGGATTTTTGGATAAAAAGGTATAGTCGCCAAATTGGCGACGGGTAGTGGTCGCCCGAGTTTTTTTTCCTGTCGCCAAATTGGCGACTGTAGCATGTCTGTCGCCTTTGTCTTGTTTTCTTGTAGTGATAGCTTATGGACATAAAATGACTCAATCATTATAATTGTCAATTTGATCAATTTAAGTCGATAATCTTATGTTTCTAGATGCAAGTAGTGTATGATGACAAATTTTAGAACAAACGATATGATAAAATAAGTGACTTGGGTTGCAAACCAAGTCACCAATATCCAAATACAACCATTGTTTAAGGAAACAACCAAATTTCCTAGTCGAACGAGGAAATCAAAATCGTTCTAAAAATTCAAAATACAACTTGAAAATAAAGACAAAGAAAAATAAAGCAAAGCTTCCATTGATCTAGCACCATGGGCGGCTACATCTAGCTTCCCTCAAGATCTTCTAGGCTTGCTTTTCTTTCCCCTTGTCCTTACTTGTATGCCCTAATTACAATAAAATGGGTAAATATCACAACTTGTATCAAAATACCAAAGTTGAGATCGAAACATGAAAGATAGGGATAATAATTTACCTACTGGAATAACTTTTTCAGCTTTGATATCGCCAAGGTACTTAGGACAATTTCTCTTCCAATGCCCAACACCATTACAATAGTGACATTTGTCCCCGGACGGGGCACCCTTCATGGGCTTAGAGGAGCTAGCTTCACAAGCCTTTCCTTTGTTCTTGTAGGGAGTTTGCTTCTTTCCCTTGTTGCCACCTTTCTTGAAATTCCCTTTGCTCTTATGATTAATGTTGAGCACATCCTTGGTGGTGCTAACACTTAGCCCCATGTCCCTCTCGGCTTGCACAAGCATTTTGTGCAATTCATCGAGGGAAACTTTCAAGTTTTTCATATTAAAATTCACCCTGAATTGAACATATGCCTTAACCTTGTTCAAGGAATGGAGAATTCGATCAATGACGAGTTCTTCGGGAATCTCTACCTTTTGCAATTTTAAGGTCTCAACATGCTCCATCAACTTGAGCACATGAGGGATAACTTTTTGGCCCTCCTTTATGTTGAGATCGAAGAATGCGGATACCGCTTCATATTGAATGATCCTCGGAGCTTGTGAAAACATGGTCACAAGCTTCGTATAGATCTCATAGGCGGTGCTAATCTTTTTAGCACTCCTTTGGAGTTCGGCCTCCATCGAGAAGATCAACACATTTTTGATCGCGGCCGACTCCTTTTGGTAAGTCTCATAGGCTTGCCTAGCGACGGGGGTAGACCTAGCGGTAGGTGCGGCGGGAAAGGCCTTGGTAAGGTAACGAATCTTATCGTCACCCTCCGCGGCCAAGCAAAGTTGAGTGTCCCAATCGGCAAAATTGGACCCATTATTTTCTAATTTACAACGATCCATGAAGGATCGGAGCCATGAAACATTGGTGAGAGTGTTCGAGCTAGTGGTTGCGGATGAATTTGGAGTTGCCATTGCAATTGAGAAAACAAATTTGACTACAAAATTAAAAGTGAAGGAATTAGTAAACATTTATTGTTTTAATAATACTTGTAAACATTTTTAAACAAGTTTTAAGCATTTATATAGTGACCTCTATCCAACTATTATAAATGATCCCGAGATCCAAATTCATATTAATTCGGGCACGGTGAGCCGATTCATCCCTTATCAATATAACTCGGTGGATTAACTCTTTAATCGATTCGCCTTATAGAATTCTCGGTCGATAAAATTACTCTAATATTTATCTTTAGCCCGAAACACATGCGACTACGGTCACGAATACTTCCAGTGAGCTCAATCCAAATTTCGATGTAATAACATTTTACTACCCACTTACCCAACGTAACAAGTTTAGCACCCCGGTGAGCTGAGCCTACTTCCTTATGAAATTGGGACTCATGGTTCTACTATTTGGTAAGGCTAATACTCAATTATTATTTAGTGAGAGGTCTTGTCAATTTATTATCTATCACGTTTTAAGTGAACTAAAGCGGTGAACTACGATAATTATAATTGACACGGTCGATGACTCGATAAAATGATATGCATGTGTAGTTATGGCGATTTGGCTATGCTTGAAATAATATAAAACAAATGAAAAGCAAAAACAATAAAATCCTAGTATGGCCTTCCTAAAATAGTAAATCAAATAAATTATTTACAAATTCGGAAACCAACTCCTTTGGTCCCTTGAACTTCATTTGGCACGCACTTCAAGGTAACACCGTCTTTGTCGGATCACCTTGTAACACCCCCATACTCCAAGTGCCTTACCAGGACCACTCAGGTATAAGGATGCCACCATCTCGGTTACCCGAGGCATGATATTCATAAGACAATAACGAAACAACTTTAAAAGTAAATAAAGTTTAAAGTGATTACATAGCAATTCCAAACTGATAAAAAGAAATACAAGATTCTCGACGGTCTCTCTGCTAAAACTATCAAAGCTATAAAACATCGTCTGACACAGCGGAAGACTTCTAACTGCCACGTGATGACTCATCCCAGCTATCCCATACGCGTCATATCATACCTGCTCAATAACTGCTCACCACCCCCGGATGGATCACCACCGTTTTTAAAACATTTAAACGGGGTCAGTACTAATCACACAACTCATTATATCAACAATAAGATAAACAGACAGCTTAACCGTCACACACACACAACCACACCAATCCCAACAATCTCAATCACCGACTGTCCTTTGGACTGGACCCCGCCGATGGGGGACCGCAGCCGTACCCACCAAATCCCCGCTCTCATAATGAGCGATAACCCTGTCCATTAATGTACACATCCCTTCCGTGGCGGGTTCCACGAAGGGCGAAACTAGGGCGTGAAGCCACTCCCGCAAGTGACCCCACTCCGCCGAAGACACGCCTCGAGAACCAGAGACAAACAATCACAATCAACAAACCGTCACAATACAATTACTATATTATTCAATCAACCACAACACATCAACAATCATCCCATTATGGGACTAATACTGAGTAGGAAATCCTATCTGGCAAGCACAAAATCAGACGGTCTCAACAGCTGTATCAAAAAGCCTCTTCTACAAATCCTTCTCCTATCATACATACACATAATCACTATCAATCATTATCTACAACAAAACCCCCAATTCCCCATATTAGGGTTTAAACAACTTAAAGGAAATACTATAAAAACGGTACATAGATCTTACCCTTGACGCAAGGATCTCAACGGTATAAAGAAAGGTGAAATCCGACCTTCCAAACTCCGGGATCTGCTAACAATGCGATAGATGCGAAGAACGATGTTTTGTTTTCTCTCTTAACAGTAATTAGGTTTTGAAAAGTGTTTAAGAACAATGACGGAAAATATTATATACCTAATCGCATTATTAACAAAACCCGAGAAATAACTCCTCAGAAACCGGGATACTCGATCGAGTAGCTACGGTACTCGATCGAGTGCCCCCTTACTCGATCGAGTACCCACGTTACTCGATCGAGTACCCAACAGTCGAAACTATTTTAAAACGCAACTCACCCTTACTCGACAGAGTAAGGCCTACTCGATAGAGTACCCAGAGACTCATAAATACGGAGTATTACAGTCTTCCCTCCTTAAAAAGAACTTCGTCCCCGAAGTTCAACCCATACATGAAACAACCATGCTAACTCGACCAAGACACAACAACATAACTAAGAACTCAAGAACTCGACCAAACATAAAACATGAACTCTTAACACCCACTCCACCAACTATGTTTACTTCCTTAACATGACTCACGATATCGTATCCACCACATATATATCTCTCACGACACCAACTCCATCCTCTAACGCTGCTAGCTCCATAGTATCATCCACTATCAAATCCAAAATAAAGACACTCATAGACATCAAACGGAATGTTACATTCTACCACCCTTAAAAGGAACTTCGTCCTCGAAGAGTACTCACACTCATAAGCTCATCATCCAACTGTCAACACTATCGAAGTATTCTCGCATTCCTAACATCAAACTACTACAAGCACGTCCATGACCTTTTAACACTATCAACCACAATATATACAAATCCATATCTTATGCTACACCAACACTCTACTTGCAAATATACTACCATATGAACAACCATCAAAATCTCTGTTATCGCATCCTACTCCTCTTAAGATAAATGTTACGTCCTCGTACCTCACTAATACTAAATCCTAGATATATCTTTTCATTATCCTCATCACCACCGCATGTCAAAGATAACCACCTATAATCTAAACACTCGCCATGCATATATCCAAGGCTCTCTTACTTAAACATTTTTCATACCTCAACTCATACGGCACACCACTTAACATATACCATAAAACTCGTAGCAAAATCACCATACTAACTCTACATTCTTACTGCAAAACAACATACCTCTCTATGTAAGGCACCTATCTCCCAAAAGCATAACTCACGATCCACACTCGTTACGTACACTCACACTAGATCCTCAAGTTCTTTTCTTTATTACCGCAAAACTCATACAAAACTTAACATGACACTAATTCCCAACACCCTACACTCACTGTCCCAAAATCTGATTATGAACCACCTGCAGCGTCCAGATCAATACAACACATGTTCCACCGATCACTTACCATGACTATGTCTAAAGCCTCATCTTAAAACAAGATCAAAAGTACTGTAACAACTTCTGACAACTGTGTCCCATCAACAGAATGTCACTATACCATGACAACAACGAAAACATATACAACTCTCTTTCATATCATACTCTACCCTCATACCAAAACTGAACTGGTAAGAAACATCAATAAACAAGACAACTGTCTATCTGCACCAACTGAAACTCGCAGGGAGCAACATCAAACAAAACAACAATCTATGTATAACTGGTATGTACTTTCGAAACTCGAATCATAAACATCCTGCCTACTCCACCACATCCGGTGACGGCATCACAACACCGCCACCAACTGCCACACCGCAGTGCGAAAATACCCGCATCACAACACTAAATATCGTGCCCGGATCACCACCCGAGGCACCACAACCACATCGATAGTCATCACAATTTACACAATCCCATAAGTACTGGCTCAACATAACTTCTCGAACAAGAAAAACTTACTCAAATCCACTTTACTAAATCACAAGCAACAAATTATATGAATTAAACAGATAATAACCTCGTGAATATCATCCTCTTACCATATCACGGATTTGACATGTATCATGAATACATACAAGTATAGCGATCATGCGGATCACTCAAATTATTACCTTTTTTGAATATCATTCAATTAGATTAGCGTACTCAACATGCATTACAGAACATTCAAATAACAACTTTATGATAATCACACCATACCACGTCTTGTGAGGTCAAAACCTCACACAAACATTTATATATCACAGACCCGTATTCACATCCAACCAGTCAATCCTGATCACGTAAGTTACCACTCAACAAAGGTTACCTGTTATCCGAGCTTAACTCGCATGCCCCTCAAAATAACTAATAGGCTACAGCGGAAGACTCCTATTATCATGTCGTGGCAATCCCAGCTATCCCATACGCGTCATATCATACCTTCTCAATAACTGCTCACCACCCCCGGATGGATCACCAACGTTTTTAAAACATTTAAACGGGGTCAGTACTAATCACACAACTCATTATATCAACAATAAGATAAATAGACAGCTTAACCGTCACACACACACAACCACACCAATCCCAACAATTTCAATCACCGACTGTCCACTGGACCATTACGCGATGGGGACCGCCGTACCCACCAAATCCCCGCTCCTCATAATGAGCGATAACCCCGTCCATTAATGTGCACATCCCCTTCCGTGGCGGGTTCCACGAAGGGCGAAACTAGGGCGTGAAGCCACTCCCAAGTGACCCCATTCACCAAGACACGCCTCGAGAACCGAGACAAACAATCACAATCAACAAACCGTCACAATACAATTACTATATTATTCAATCAACCACAACACATCAACAATCATCCCATTATGGGACTAATGCTGAGTAGGAAATCCTACAGTAAGCACACAATCAGACGGTCTCTCAATTTGTATCAAAAAGCCTCTTCTACAAATCCTTCTCCTATCATACATACACATAATCACTATCAATCATTATCTACAACAAAACCCCCAATTCCCCATATTAGGGTTTAAACAACTTAAAGGAAATACTATAAAAACGGTACATAGATCTCACCCTCGACGCAAGGATCTCAACGGTATAAAGAAAGGTGAAATCCGACCTTCCAAACTCCGGGATCTGCTAACAATGCGATAGATGCGAAGAACGATGTTCTGTTTTCTCTCTTAACAGTAATTAGGTTTTGAAATGTGTTTAAGAACAATGACGGAAAATATTATATACCTAATCGCATTATTAACAAAACCCGAGAAATAACTCCATGTAAACCGGATACTCGATCGAGTAGCTACGGTACTCGATCGAGTGCCCCCTTACTCGATCGAGTACCCACGTTACTCGATCGAGTACCCAACAGGTCAGAAACTATTTTAAAACGCAACTCACCCTTACTCGACAGAGTAAGGCCTACTCGATAGAGTACCCAGAGACTCATAAATACGGAGTATTACAGTCTTCCCTCCTTAAAAAGAACTTCGTCCCCGAAGTTCAACCCATACATGAAACAACCATGCTAACTCGACCAAGACACAACAACATAACTAAGAACTCAAGAACTCGACCAAACATAAAACATGAACTCTTAACACCCACTCCACCAACTATGTTTATTTCCTTAACATGACTCACGATATCGTATCCACCACATATATATCTCTCACGACACCAACTCCATCCTCTAACGCTGCTAGCTCCATAGTATCATCCACTATCAAATCAAAAATCAAGACACTCATAGACATCAAACGGAATGTTACATTCTACCACCCTTAAAAGGAACTTCGTCCTCGAAGAGTACTCACACTCATAACCTCATCATCCAACTGTCAACACTATCGAAGTATTCTCGCATTCCTAACATCGAACTACTACAAGCACGTCCATGACCTTTTAACACTATCAACCACAATATATACAAATCCATATCTTATGCTATACCAACACTCTACTTCCTAATATACTACCATATGAACAACCATCAAAATCTCTGTTATCGCATCCTACTCCTCTTAAGATAAATGTTACGTCCTCGTAACTCACTAATACTAAATCCTAGATATATCTTTTCATTATCCTCATCACCACCGCATGTCAAAGATAACCACCTATAATCTAAACACTCGCCATGCATATATCCAAGGCTCTCTTACTTAAACATTTTTCATACCTCAACTCATACGGCACACCACTTAACCTATACCATAAAACTCGTAGCAAAATCACCATACTAATTCTCCATTCTTACTGCAAAACAACATACCTCTCTATGTAAGGCACCTATCTCCCAAAAGCATAACTCACGATCCACACTCGTTACGTACACTCACACTAGATCCTCAAGTTCTTTTCTTTATTACCGCAAAACTCATACAAAACTTAACATGACACTAATTCCCAACACCCTACACTCACTGTCCCAAAATCTGATTATGAACCACCTGCAGCGTCCAGAGCAATACAACACATGTTCCACCGATCACTTACCATGACTATGTCTAAAGCCTCATCTTAAAATAAGATCAAAAGTATCAGAACAACTTCTCGACAAACTGTGTCCCATCAATGAATGTCACTATACCATGACAACAACGAAAACATATACAACTTTCTTTCATATCATACTCTACCCTCATACCAAAATTGAACTGGTAAGAAACATCAATAAACAAGACAACTGTCTATCTGCACCAACTGAAACTCGCAGGGTGCAACATCAAACAAAACAACAATCTATGTATAACTGGTATGTACTTTCGAAACTCGAATCATAAACATCCTGCCTACTCCACCACATCCGGTGACGGCATCACAACACCGCCACCAACTGCCACACCGCAGTGCGAAAATACCCGCATCACAACACTAAATATCATGCCCGGATCACCACCCGAGGCACCACAACCACATCGATAGTCATCACAATTTACACAATCGCATAAGTACTGGCTCAACATAACTTCTCGAACAAGAAAAACTTACTCAAATCCACTTTACTAAATCACAAGCAACATATTATATGAATTAAATAGATAATAACCTCGTGAATATCATCCTCTTACCATATTAGAGTTTGACATGTATCATGAATACATACAAGTATAGCCAGTCATGCCAGATCACTCAAATTATTACCTTTTTGAATATCATTCAATTAGATTAGCGTACTCAACATGCATTACAGAATATTCAAATAACAACTTTATGATAATCACACCATACCACGTCTTGTGAGGTCAAAACCTCACACAAACATTTATATATCACAGACCCGTAATCACATCCAACCAGTCAATCCTGATCACGTAAGTTACCACTCAACAAAGGTTACCTGTTGTCCGAGCTTAACTCGCATGCCCCTCAAAATAACTAATAAGCTACAGCGGAAGACTCCTATCATCATGTCGTGGCAATCCCAGCTATCCCATACGCGTCATATCATACCTTCTCAATAACTGCTCACCACCCCCGGATGGATCACCACAGTTTTTAAAACATTTAAACGGGGTCAGTACTAATCACACAACTCATTATATCAACAATAAGATAAACAGACAGCTTAACCGTCACACACACACAACCACACCAATCCCAACAATCTCAATCACGACTGTCCACTGGACCAGCCCTGCCAGTGGGGGACCGCAGCCGTACCCACCAAATCCACGCTCCTTATAATGAGCGATAACCCTGTCCATTAATGTGCACATCCCCTTCCGTGGCGGGTTCCACGAAGGGCGAAACTAGGGCGTGAAGCCACTCCCGCAAGTGACCCCACTCAGCCGAAGACACGCCTCGAGAACCAGAGACAAACAATCACAATCAACAAACCGTCACAATACAATTACTATATTATTCAATCAACCACAACACATCAACAATCATCCCATTATGGGACTAATACTGAGTAGGAAATCCTACCTGGTACGCACACAATCAGACGGTCTCAACAGCTGTATCAAAAAGCCTCTTCTACAAATCCTTCTCCTATCATACATACACATAATCACTACACTACTACAAATACAGGCAACCACAACGGCCCTTTAACAACGCTTATTCACGAAAATCATCAAAACACGTTGTAGAATTGATTCCGCGAATTTTACCAAACTTAATTACAACGGTGCTGTGTTGTTAACCGTTGTTATTGGTTTTAACAACGGGTCATACTTAAACAACCGTTGTTATTGAGAAAACTAATAACAACGGTTAAAATTTAACCGTTGTTAATGGTTTGGCGCCAAATTAGTGAAAAGTAATAACAACGGTTATATTAGAACCCGTTTTTAATACGTTTTAACAACGGTTGTAGACTCAATAACCGTTGTTATTAATATTATGAAAATCTTAAGAACAACATATTGCTTTATTCTGCTATACGCTACAAACACAAGCTAATACTGCTACTATATCATCCAAAACACCCTGATCGTCTCTCTGTCTTCATCTCCGTCACTGTTGTCACGTCTTCTCTCCCTCATCGCGCGTGTTTATCAATCAGGTATACATATGTTTCTTAGCAACGCTTATTATTATAACTAGATATAGGATTTTTTGGGTTATATTATCTAATTTGTTGATAATTTAGCTTAATTGCTTTCCTGAATTTCGTTTATTTGTTTGCCTATTATTGTATTTTCTGAATTAGTTGCCTATTATTACGAATGTAGAATAATGACTCGAACTTGGATGATTGATGCAAATATGAGTGACCGCACCTACAAGGATGGTTTAGCTGAATTTTATGAATTCGTTTCGAACAATTTGAAAGGTTCTTCTAGTATTGCATGTCCTTGTGAAAGATGTGGTAATATTAGCTATATGGCTTTTCCGGACGTTAAAATACACCTAGAAAAGTGGAGATTTAGTCGATCCTATACACTTTGGATTTTTCATGGGGAATCATTAGAGGAAGAGAATAACTCTGAAGAAGATGATGTTGAGGTACACGAAAGGCTAACTGATGATCCTGAGTTTGCCGAGTTTTTTGAGTTGGAAGAGTTGGAAGTAGAGAAGTTGAATGTTGGGTCTATAGATAATGAAGAGAATGATGATGAGTCCATTGCTTTTGAAGATGTAGGTGATGACACTAGTAATTGGGATGACCTTAACAACATGTATGAGAAGTTGTGTGAGTCTGAAGCACCTCTTTATCCTGGTTGTAAGTTCACAAAAATGTCGGCTGTGGTGAAGTTGTATAATATCAAGGGGGCAAATGGGGTGAGTGACACGTGTTTCACTAGTTTTTTAGCCTTGATAAAGGAGTTGCTTCCGATGGTAATGTTTCCTGTTAAGACATATGAGGCGAAAAAACTAATAAGAGGAGTGGGTATGAAATATGAGAAAATACATGCATGTCCAAATGATTGCATATTGTATCGGAAATTATATCAAAACTTAACCAATTGCCCTAAATGTTTGGAGTGGCGTTATAAGGATAAGGAAGGGATCCCGGCTAAGGTGTTGTGGTATTTTCCATTGATACCAAGAGTCATAAGTATTTATGCGAATCCCGATGATGCAAAAATGTTAACTTGGCATGAAACAGGAAGAATAAATGATGGAAAGCTAAGACACCCGGCAGATGGTAAGCAATGGAAATCGTTCGACGCTAAGTATCCCGAGTTCGGCAATGAACCTAGAAACTTACGTCTAGCGCTGTCCACTGATGGAATGAACCCACACGGAAACATGAGTAGCCAACATAGTACTTGGCCAGTAGTGTTGGCTATTTATAACTTACCTCCATATGTGTGCATGAAAAGAAAGTATTTGATGTTGTCGTTGTTAATTTCCGGCCCTAAACAACCTGGAAATGATATAGATGTATATTTGGAACCTCTTCTAGATGATTTGCGATTGTTGTGGGATAGTGGGATAGAAGTATTTGATGCATATAAGAACGAAACTTTCAATTTGAGAGCGATGTTATTGTGTACAATAACTGACTATCCGGCTTATGGCGACCTTTCTGGGCACACAGTTCATGGGAAAGAGGCTTGTCCATTGTGTGGGGAGGATATCGAGTCTGAATACTTGAAGTCTTCTCGTAAGTATGTGTATATGGGAAATAGGAGGTTCTTGTCTCATGACCATTGTTATCGCAAGATGCAGAAAGCATTCAATGGAAGACAAGAACTTCGTCAACCTCCTAGAATTTTGAGTGGGCATGAAGTTTATCAGAAAGTAAAGCATATTGAGATAGATTATGGGAAGAAGAGTGGTGTGAGTTGAGCACAATGCAAAATAGTGGTGTGAGTTCTGAATTTGAGGCAATGCACTTTGCTACTTCAAAAGATAAAAAGCCTATTTGGGGAAAATGCCTTTATTATGGTGTTATTCAAGAAATATTGGTACTAGATTACATTGATTTCACAATGCCTTTGTTTCGATGTAACTGGGTTGATAACAACATCCATTGTGTCCGAAAGGATAAGATGGGATTTACGTTGGTCAATCTGGGTAAGGTTGGCAATAATAAGGATGATCCTTTCATAATGGCATCCCAAGCTAAACAAGTGTTCTATGTCACCGATCCTATGGATAAGAAGTGGTCCGTTGTACATTGTCTATAAGGAAAAGAAGGAGTAGTCCATCCGATAATGATGATGATGATCGGGATGTCGTTTTTGAGGGAATGGATCAGTCTACCACTGTATCTTATTTCGACGATGTTGACACTGATCATGAGGACACTGAAAGCATCTATATGCGTGATGACCATGGTGAAGGTATTTGGGTTAACGAAGAAACTATGACATCCAAGAAACGTCCCCGATCCTGAGATAGTTCATCGGGACAAGATGTATGCATGCATCTTTGGTGTTGTCTTATTTTCTTGATCTTATTATTAGATGTGGATCTTTGGTGTTGAAATTCTTTGAATAATGTTGCAAGTATATGGTGCTTCTTATTCTGATGTATTATTATTCTGAGTTTGACTGTAATGGAATTAATGTAATTTTTTAAAAAAAAAGAGGTTCGACAATAACAACGGTTATATTTAAATTACCCGTTGTTAATACTTTCAACAACGGGTGTAGTACCTCTACCCGTTGTCAATTATTGTTTTTGACATATTTCATTTTGGCGCTAATTTGGTGAAAATATATTACAACGGGTATATTTTAACCGTTGTAATAAAGTTTTGACAACGGTTGACGTTTATTGACCCGTTGTTAATAGTTTGTCTTAATAAAAAACTAATATAGAAACCCATCCAGCATGCCATACACAAACACACACAACATTATTACTCCAACCGTTGGTATCCTGTGTTAATCCTTCTCTCTTCCTCGCTTTTTACATTCTCGTCGCCGGCCGTCGCCGATTTTGAGCCCGATTCCGTTGCCTTCCCTTATCATCCTCGCTCGTTCTCTTTATCATCATCATCAATGGTATGTTCACTTTAATTTTGTGTTTCGTCATTAGGGTTTTAAGACGATCATCTTGTTTCTTTTTTCATGCATCTGTTTGTTTTTCGTCTTCTTTGTTATCTTTATCATCCCGCATCATCTACTTTACTCCTCTTATCAGGGTTTAGGATTTTAGAAGCTCAATCTGTTGTTTTAAGTTTTCATTCCTATTAGGGTTTAGGGTTTTAGATAATACTCTGCATGTACGTTGTTAAGTTGTTCATATCCAGCTATATCATTCATATTTGGTTTTTAGGATTATCATGGGTGAAAAACGTAAAAGAAGTCAAAAGAATAATGAGCCTGGTGATAATAAGCCTGGTGAGAGGGGTGCTACGAAGTGCAAGAAAGTCCTTGCAGCTATAGCCGCTAAACAGCCGTTCGAAATAACATGGAGTGAGAAGGGTTTCCCTACTGGTCCAAATGCGGGTTTTTTCTCCAGTTGGATTGGTGCTTGCACAAGACAGTTTGTGCCTATCCATTTAGAGGATATTAAAAGTTTGAATCCAAAATTGGCGGAGTTATACTTGGCTCGTATAAAGGAAGGCTTTATTATACCCGATGAAAGTCATGATGAGTATTTAATGCATAAGGGCGGTGATGTCCACGTAAAGGCGGTGGAAGTGTGGCGTTGCTAGGGATTGGTTGTATGTGGACAAGGCAACGGGGAGATGCGTAAGAGCCCATGGGAAAACAAGTGTCCCACCATCAAGCGGGAAGAATGGGATCTTTTCAAAAGATGAGAACTGCGAGAAGTTTCAGTTAAATATCCTCGCCTTTTAACGATTTACCTATCATTTTTTTAATTAATGAGTCCTTTATATAATCTTTTTATTATCTCATCTACTTGCGCTTTTATATAATTATTTGAAGGCCGTTAGCAAAAGAAATCGTGCTAACATTTCATGCAAGAAGGGGAAATTCTATGGTTCTCGAGGCGGATTCTGAGAAAGATAGAAGAGGACCTCGTAAGTAGCATGCATTATTGCCATGTGAGACTTTATTTTTTTAATCACACTTGGACTTGCATTGATACACATTTACGTGTATAAATGTTACCATGTTAATGTGTAGGTGGCAAAGGGAGTGAAAGAGGTGGATCGGCATGTAACTTATAAACATGGGCACACGCCTAAAGGATCCCGGTCGTCGCATGACAAATACGATGAGGAAGTTTTGGCCAACATAGTAAGCATTATTTTATTAAGACGAGTTCATTACTAACTTTATTATTTTAGTCACAAATATAATTTGAAGTTTATTTAATATATTATAGGATAACGTATTGAAAGAGGTAGAAGAAGGGAAATTCACTCCCGGTGGTCGTAATGACGTTCTTGCTAGAGCGATCGGCCGACCCGAACATCCAGGTCGTTTGAGGGGCGTCCCGTTACAAGTTGGAGTAACGAAATATTATGGGAAAAGCGCCGGATAAAGAAGAAAAGGAAGACTAAGTCCGAGAACGCCGACATGGTAACATTTATTCTATTATTTTCATTTAAGTTCAATTCACATGTTATTGTTGGGATAAAATTGCTGACACATTACATTCTTGGCAAGCGACTTGATTAATGGCATCCGTACTACTAAAGTGAATCTTTGGAGGTAAGCTTTCCAAGAAGAAGAAGTGAAGATGATGGAGGATGTCATTTCTAAAGGGGGTAATAATAAGGTACAACAGATTGGTGAAGAGGCCGCTACTACCTTGGCAATACATGAGAAGGAAGTATCGGTCAACGAGATTCGAAAGATCGTGTACCTAATAATGCTTCAAGTTGTAACAACTAAAGCCGATCGGTACCTAATATACTTCCTTATTTTTCTTTTGTTTTTTTTTTTTGGGTAAGATCGGGGGTGTGTTCCTTTGCCAACTTCTCGACATGGTGCCATTGAATTGGTTAATTTTATTAGGTAAATAATGGGTCTGAAAAGGAGATGCAACTTGATGAGAAGACGGTGATGGAAAACAAGATACATCCCCTTCAAGTCGGTTCCTGTTTTGTAAGGTATGCATGAAGTGTTTAATTAGTTAAATTTATATGAATTTGAAGTTTGTGCAAAAATCGGCCTGAGACGAAAGCGTTTTTGCAAAATCTTTTGAATCTTTGAAGCGTTTTTGCAAAGATATAATAATGTATGTATGTGTATATTCTTCAGGCCGTAAACAATAGGCCGATTATTCTTGCCGACCCTAATAGAATCGAAAAGCCACTTGTGCGTGTTGGCCGGGGTCTCGTAGAAAACAAATCTGCAGCAATGAAGCGTAGTTATTCATGGCGAAAAACTTTTGCGAATCATACAATAGTAGAGATAACTACAGTCTTTCCAGGCCATGAAAACGTTCCCGCCTGTCCCCGATTCGTGACGACATTACCATTACGGGAGATGCGCTTGGAAGTTTCATCCAATGGCCTAATACTCACATCTACTTGGCGAAGATATCTCGCCGCCTCCTCCTCGAGCGGCGGAAAGCGAGTTGGGGTTAGAAGAAATACCTTTATATATATATATGTGTTACATTTTTAATTGTTGAATGTTTTTATATGTTAAATTTATATGTTATTTTTTTGTTTGTAGGAAACAAAAAAGGCGGCTTTAAGCGGATAAGCCTAAGTCCACGGACATGCCAACAACCTCGACTTCACAACAACTTGATGAGGTATGTATTTAATTAACTTCTCCATTTTTTAAAAAATTAACCTCGCCCCTTTATTTATATTTTGTCTGTATTTATAAAAAGCATGGTAATTTTGTGTAGGGGACAAAAAGACTGATAAGCCTAAGTCCCCGGTCTTACTGCTACTACTACCTCATCATTGAAAGAGCAGTTGTTGACGAGGTATTTAATTAAGTACGCTTTTATTTTTATTACTCCAACTAGGATATGTTACCTTTGGATTTTTATTATTTTAATTATCTACTACATGTGTAGGCTGGTGGTGGTAGTAGCACCACATCAAAGACTCATTCTTTCCCGGCCGTGAAAGTTAGGAGTATAAACTCCACAAAATATAAAGGGAAGGATTACATGGAAAAAGTAAGAACGGGGACGATGATGAGACTGTATCAGGAGGCTGGCCATCGCATAGCCTCCGAGCAACTGATAATTATTCCGCTCGAGGAGGATATTCTATTTGAGCGCCAAGCATGCATATCATGGGATCCGCTAGCCGTATGGGTGGACTAGACCCATTGATGTCCAACACATATTTGTTTGGATGAAGTAAGTTTCTTAATAAATAATTTCATAGTCTAATATTCTGACTAGTACTAGGTAGATAGTGTTTTAAATACCGGAATTAATACCGTAATAATGTAGGATATTGCAAACCAGAGTGATCCCCGAGAAGAATATTCCATCTGATCAATACGGATTCCTGTGCCCCTATGTTTTATCTTTATTTATTCCGGATTTCTCGTTCGAAGAACGGGTAGATTATATTGCTTCAAAGAATTGTGACAACCAAGAAGTCGATTTTTGGCGCTTATAATGAAAAAGGGTAATAAACAAATTAATATTACGTTTCCCCTACAATTGCATTTTCATAACTAATATATGTACTTGTTAATAATGATGATGTCTCTTGATGTAGGACTCATTGGGTGCTAGCAACCATCATGCCGACAAAGAAAAAGTTTCTTGGTTGGACTCTATACATCACGAACCAAGCGAGACTTTTAAGCGCTTGATTAATATGTAAGTTTATAATCTTTGATTTATTTATAATAACATTAAGTTTCAATTTTTATTTATAGAAAAAAGCTCATTTTTGCCCCTAAAAAATGAGTTTCGCCTCCTTTTTATTTTTAAAAAATAGGGCCTTTGAGAAGAAAAGAGCAAACGAAGCGGGATCAACCCACGAAAGATTCTGATGTTGGCCCCGAATTTATTACGATAACGGTACGTGCTCAAATACAATAACATTAAGTGCAAAATCTGTGTTTAATACTAATAGAATACCTAAAGTTCAAGATTCTGATGTAAGCCTTCTCTCGTCTGTTTGTTTTTATGTAATAATAGGCCCTCGCTTGACCCGGATAGCATACAATGTGGATACTACGCTTGTCGGTTCATGTTGGAGATTATTAGGCGAAGATATATCATTATTCCTCCAAAGGTTAGTAATTTAATAATGTGTTTATTACTTTTTTAAAATTAGAGCTAATGTTGTCTTGCTTGTCGCTATATATATATATGCCATGATGTTGCTATGTTGTCTTGCTTGCTGCTATATATACCATAATGTCTTCTCTTTGTTTTTTTCAAGATGCAATCAACCCGTCGTAAGCAGTTGAGCAGTACTCAAATATAGATATAGACGAGGTAAGAGACATGTGGGGCAACTACGTCTTAGAATATATTAGAAATGCATGATACTCAGAGTTTAGATCAACTTATTAGTAAATTTTTTGTTGAAGTTAGGGAATGATTAGTTCATGTAAATTCAACTCCTTGTAAGTATATATATATATGATGCAGCTGCTGTTGTGGTTGAATTGAATCTATTGAGTTCTGATGAACCCAGCTGTGATTTATGCTGGTGCTGGTATATGGTGCTGCTGACATATGCAGGTTTTTGAATAGCATGAAACCAATTTATTTTTTCAAAACATTAGGCGTTTGTAATAAAAACGGTTACTAAAAAAAAACCGTTGTGAATACCTTTAACAACGGTTAATAAAAATAACACCGTTGTGAATGACATTCACAAATACCCGCGCATAATATTCAACAACAGGTTTTAATCGAAGAACCGTTGTTAAAAGTATTCACAATTTTGGAGGTAAAATTACAACAACGGGTATTAAACAAAGAACCGTTGTTAATAACAGTTTCAACAACGGGTATGTAACATCCACCCGTTGTCAAAAGACTTCATAATTTTGGAGGGAAAGTTACAACAACGGTTATACATACGACAACCGTTGTTATATTATTCCCTCCAAAATTTTGAGACACTTTCCACAACGGAGAACACCCAACAACAACGGCTTTTAACCGTGGTGAATACTTTAGACAACGGTTTCAATAAATAAGCAAACCGTTGTAAATACCTTCTACAACGGCCGCTTTAACAACGTCCGCTTTTTTATTTTACAACGGTTTTTACCCGTTGTTATAGGCTGTATCTGTAGTAGTGCTATCAATCATTATCTACAACAAAACCCCCAATTCCTCATATTAGGGTTTAAACAACTTAAAGGAAATACTATAAAAACGGTACATAGATCTTACCCTCGACGCAAGGATCTCAACGGTATAAAGAAAGGTGAAATCCGACCTTCCAAACTCCGGGATCTGCTAACAATGCGATAGATGCGAAGAACGATGTTCTGTTTTCTCTCTTAACAGTAATTAGGTCTTGAAAAGTGTTTAAGAACAATGACGGAAAATATTATATACCTAATCGCATTATTAACAAAACCCGAGAAATAACTCCCTGTAAACCGGATACTCGATCGAGTAGCTACGGTACTCGATCGAGTGCCCCCTTACTCGATCGAGTACCCACGTTACTCGATCGAGTACCCAACAGGTCAGAAACTATTTTAAAACGCAACTCACCCTTACTCGACAGAGTAAGGCCTACTCGATAGAGTACCCAGAGACTCATAAATACGGAGTATTACAGTCTTCCCTCCTTAAAAAGAACTTCGTCCCCGAAGTTCAACCCATACATGAAACAACCATGCTAACTCGACCAAGACACAACAACATAACTAAGAACTCAAGAACTTGACCAAACATAAAACATGAACTCTTAACACCCACTCCACCAACTATGTTTACTTCCTTAACATGACTCACGATATCGTATCCACCACATATATATCTCTCACGACACCAACTCCATCCTCTAACGCTGCTAGCTCCATAGTATCATCCACTATCAAATCCAAAATCAAGACACTCATAGACATCAAACGGAATGTTACACACCTTCTCGAATTGCACCGTCTTCAAGGAACTACGAAATAAATAAATTACAAAGCTTTTCTACTTTATACATTATAAAAAGAAAAACAAAACTAAATAAAATAAAAGTGATACGAGATCACAATAATTACAACCAAATCGATATCCCCATTCATTTCGGGAAATACCAATTAAAAACTAAGGCCATACTAAGTACAAATTACATAATTCAAAATTATATAAAATAAAATATGACAATCATACTAAAAATTCAGCATTAATGTATGTATAAAACATGTCATGTTATGTGTCAAATCGCCCTATTTAAGGTAATATCGTATATATGGTCCGATTTTATGGATTATTGTGACAATTAACCTATTAAAATCACAAAATATTACATAAATGACATCTATGTCCAAGTTAATTACCCCAACTATATTAGGACTCAAAAATTTAGTCTTCACTAAATATTTGACAATAATTCAACTTGATATTTTATTATTGCTCTTTAAACATCTATTATTCATAATAGTAAAGATATAATTCCCAACTAAGTGATAAAAATTCGAAAATTTCAAAATCATAATTTTCTATATTCTGGAAAAATCCCAACATTCCAAAACTTTAATTAAAAAATGCCTTTAGATTATATTAATTTATTTCACAAATAAATCGCATAAAACATGATTTTAACCCTTTAATTCCAAATTAAACATAAAATTATGCAATAAATCAAAATTAAAATTTTAAATATTATTAACAAGTTTCTAGAACCTGGAAATGACAAATTTTAAGCCAAAATCGAATTTTTACATTCATAACTATTAAAGTTGTTATTTATCAATTTATATCCCATAAAAATTAATAACCATTAAAATCATATGAAAATTAATATGCAACTTTAGATATGATGTTCATATTATATATACAACATTGGGAAAAAAATTCATGCCATAAAATTCCTTTTAGCTATTTTTGCTAAAATAGTCACTATTTATTCGATTTTTACATCTAAAAATCATAAATCATGCAAAATAAAACCATTTTATTTCAAAATTTACATACAATGTATAAATATTTCTTGTGACAACATACTAAAATTTCATGGTCATTAACAAAGTCTAACCATTTTTAACCAAAATACCTCTATTTAATCGACTTTTAACATGTAAAAATCATAAAACATGCAATATAAAACCATTTTATAGAAACTTTTACATACAATCCGTAAAATATGCATGTGAGGTCGCGTAAAAATTTCAAAGTCAGAATCATAGTCTAGCTATTTTTAGTAATTTAAGTGACATTTTATATAATAAAATGTAATAAAAATACTAAAAAACATTTTAAAGAACAATAAATTACCATAAATCATCAAAAATGACCTAAAATAAATTTAGGACCATAATGTTTAACATGCAAAATTTTCTAGGTATTAATCTTCATAAATCACAAATTTTTAGTCTTATATGTTAACATATTAACTCGGAAAAACAAAACTTATTATGCATGCAACAAGTCTTGCTCTGATACCAATTGAAAGATTTATTAATATCTTATTAGACCCATCTAATAACTAAGGGTTTATTAGTTTAGTCATAAACTAAAAGGAACTTATGCATGCATAACAATTTAAATAAAATAGAAGAAATTTAGACATTCTTACAAGGAGGGCCGAAATTAGTTTATACTAAATTGGTCTCCTACCAAGTTAGTCTTCTTAAGAATAATCCAAATGCCCTAAAAACTTAGATCTAATAGTAAGATCTACACCTTAAGGATTTGTTCCAAGGAAATCCTTCTTAAATCAAATACTAATTTGATACTAGAATTAGTATAAGACTACCTTAATAAGACTTAATATTATTTTGATTACTACCTTTAGTAATAATAATATTGTGATTTTGTGAGGTTTTATTCTTAAGAATTTTCCAACAATTAGAGAGAATAATGTTTGGTTGTCAAGATTAGTAGAATAAGAATGAATTAGTGTGTTTTGAAAATGCACTACTTGAGTGTGTATAGAGGAGGCCACCGTTTTTGGCATGGGTGGAGTGCCCAATGCTTTTTCATTTTTCTCTTCTCAAGAGTGTAGGTATTCATACCTATGATTAGTAGGTAATCATCATGTTACCCACTAATTAAAATAATTAAAGCACAAAACAACCCTCTGCCTTTCATTTACACGGCACCCTTAATATTATAAGGGTCCATTTTAAGTTTGTCAATGTGTTAATTTGTATTATGTGACAATTGGACATGTTACTAGACATGTAGTTTAAATAATGCATTTTTAACTTATTAAAAATCATTACATAAACAAAATTAATCACATACAAAAATTAACTAGTAATTCACAATTATAATTTCTTAAAATGGGTTATAGAATTATAAATCACAACTACTTGTATTTATAATAAACAATTCATTCTTTATTATAATTGTTTCATAAACAATAAATAAATCTAAGTAATAAAACAATTTAAATTACTTAGACCGAATCTTACGTAATCGAATTATAATAAGATACGTAATCTAACTCACAAAATCACTTGTCGAATTTAAGGAATTAATTAACTTGTATCAGTATACAATTAATTAATTATCTATTAAGAATGTTTCCCTAGAGGTATGACCTTAAGGGATCAACTGATCACCACCGTCACACAACAGTAATGTCACACTCTAGTCAGCCAATCATTACCGATTAATGTGGATCAGTTGACAGTAAAATGTTACATTCCCTTATATATTTTAATATGAGATTTAAACATGTGATCGCATTATTGTCGAGGTCACAAACTCCAACTGACAGAGAGAACTATCAAGACCTTGGATGATTTGTTGAGGGCTTGTGTGATGGAGTTTGGTGATAGTTGGGAAGATAGGTTGGATTTGATCGAGTTTTCTAACAACAACAGCTACCATACGAGTATTGGGATGGATTCGTTTGAGGCTTTGTATGGGAGGAAGTGTAGGAGTCCGATTTGCTGGCATGATAGAGGTGAGGCAGTGGTTTTAGGACCACAGATGTATAGGAGATGATAGAACAAGTGAAAGTGATTCGGCAACAGATGAAAGCGGCCCACGATCGACAAAAGAGCAATGCAGACTTACACTGTCGGGACATCGAGTTTCAGGTTGGGGATAAGGTTCTTTTGAAAGTGTCACCTATGCGTGGGGTTATGTGGTTTGGTAAGAAAGGGAAGTTAAGCCAAAAGTTCATTGGATCGTATGAGATTTTGGATCGAGTGGGAGAGGTTGCTTATCGGTTAGCTTTGCCACCAGCTTTGGATCGTGTACATAATATGTTCTATGTGTCTCAGTTACGGAAGTATGTGAGTGATCCTTCCCATGTGTTAGAGGTGGAGAACATCGAGGTGGATGAATCCTTGTCTTATCTTGAGGTGCCTAAATATATTCTTGATCGCAAGGTTCGCAAAACTTGGTCCGGGGAAACAGTGTTGCTCAAGTTTTTAGGGTCTAATCACGAGGTTGGGGAAGCTACTTGGGAGGCGGAAGAGGTTATGAAGGAGCGGTATCCGTCCCTTTTCAATCAGGTATGTGTGGTTTCGGGGACGTAACCATCTTTGTTTTAGGGGGTAGGAGATGATCGCATAAGGTTTTGGTATGGTTTTATTTTGGTTTTGGTACAGTTAGTGGTTATTTTGAGTCAGTATGAGTTGTGGTTGCATTTTGTTTTTCCGTTTATGTTGCCTTGTTGTGTCGTAGTTGAGTTAGTAAGTTTGTTTTTGTGTATGGGTTTGAACTTCGGAGACGAAGTTCATTTTTAAGGAGGGAAGACTGTACTACTACTATTTTATGTGTTGTTGGGTAATTTATTGAGTAGGGCTTACTCTGTCGAGTAAGTGTGTGTTGGCGTTCTGGACAGTGTTATATCTGATGGGTACTCGATCGAGTAGGGGCCACTCGATCGAGTAAGTGAGATTTTACGGGTTATTTTCCGGGTTTTGATAGCAACATGAGAATGATATAAAAACACCTTTCGTCAGTTTCTTTTCATTTTAACCCTATATATTCTAAGTTTCACAAAAGATTAAAAGAAAGTTACGTTGCTCTTCTCTCTCTCTCCCTCTCTCATTACTATCAAATCCTAAGGCTTGTGTTGTCGGAATTCTAATTTCTGTACACCGTTGAGACCGTCGCGTTGTGGGTAACATCCTAGTACAGTTTTTGTATTGTTTCATTGATTTTGGTTTAAACCCTAATTAGGTGAATTGGGGGTTTTCGGAGTATTTTGATATTAGATGGTGATTGTCTAATTGTATGATTGATAGGACGTGATTTCGTAGAGGAACGTTTCTGATTCGCTGTTGTGATGATCGTGGTAATTGCATTTCTAGGTAGGGTTTCCTACTCAGTTATTGTTTATGTTGGGTCCAGAATTACCCTGCTTCGTCAGATACGAGTCATGCAATGCCCAAAGCCAAGCCTGAATGAAAGTTATCTCATACAGAGTCATTAGAACGCCTGATCAGGCACCAACCAGGAGGGAAAGATAGGACAGGCATCTAATAGGCCTGTCCTGAAAAGATATCAAGTCAGGCACAAATACAACATAATTAGAGCAAGGCAGGCAACAATGGAAGCACGGTCAAGATATAGAAAAACAGTTCCTATAAACAAGGAAGACTCATTCAACATTCCACACAAAAGCATAGAGGATTTGACTAAGCATGAAGAACGGCTAGAAGGTTACAAAAGTCAACCAACTACCCCCGAGTAAATAGGCACGAGTCCTATTTTATAGGACACCCTAAACAACACTGAAAAGCCCGTCGAAAAGCTACTATAAATGGAAGAAAAGAAGAAGAGAAGGGGATCACTTACTTTACACATCAACTCACTCTCACTTTACTCTTATACTTGTATTCAACTAAAAGTCCTAGTATTAATATTAAATAGCTATGTTGTATACTTCACCTGACATACACATTCCTTGTCAGGCTATCTAAAGTCATAGTGATAATCCGTCCTGGCTTGGTGCCCGTGGTTTTTTCCCTTATTCCCAGGGTTTTTCCAGGTATAAATCTATGTGTCATACTTTTGCATTTATTCCTTTATTCGTTTTATTATACTAGTCAAGCTATTTATTTTGAGTTAGATCACCCTGCAAAATCTTCCCTGGCAGGACATTGTCTTTGTGAGAATTCCTGCTAAAACAATTGGCGCCCACCGTGGGGCATCTAGCTCAAAAATAATCAAAACCTAAATCCAAACAACACAAAAACAATTTAAAAAAAAATGACTGGAGATAGCATTGAACAACAACTGGCTGCCGCCCAGCAACAATTGTTGGAAATGGAACAACTGAAACAGAAAATGGCCCAGGCTGAAGCTGAAGTTATGAAACTAAAGGAATTAGAATCTATTCTAAAACAAAGGTTAGGAGACAAAACCTCTGGCTCAAAGTTAAAAGTTCAGCATGGCACACCATTCTCTTCAATCATCAGGAACATTGATTTCTCCAACTTTGGTACTCCAACTCCATCAAAATCCGGAGAAGAAGAAGGTGATACACACTCAAAAGAAATCCCAAATGAAGAGGCTGTACCAGATCAAACCAACACAGCAATAATGATGGCCATTGTAACACCCCCATACTCCAAGTGCCTTACCAGGACCACTCAGGTATAAGGATGCCACCATCTCGGTTACCCGAGGCATGATAATCATAAGACAATGAAGAAACATACTTTATTAAATAAGTTTAAGTGATTACATTATAAAACCAAAGCTAACAAAAGGAATTACAAGGTTCTCATACGGTCTACAGCTAAAACTATCAAAGCTACTAGACTTCGTCGACACAAATGAAGACTTCTAACCGCCACGTGATGACTCATCCGCCTATCCCATACGCGTCATATCACACACGCTCAATAATCGCTCACCACCCCGAATGGATCACCACGAGTTTTTAAAACATTTAAACGGGGTCGGTACTAATCACACAATTCAATATATCAACAATAAGATAAACAGACAATTTGAACTGTCACACACACACACACACACACCACCAACTCCCATCGTCTCAATATCGACCGTCCCTTTGGACCACGCCGCTGGGGGACCGGCCGTTCCCACCTAAGCCCCGCTCATCGTACGAGCGACAACCCTGTCCATTAATGTGCACATCCCCTTCCGTGGCGGGTTCCACGAAGGGCGAAACTAGGGCGTGAGATCACTCCCGCAAGTGACCCCACTCAGCCGAGAACGCATCTCGAGAACCATCACAAACACAACCATAATCACAATCACAATTACAATTACAATCATCATATCAATCAACTAACTACAGCACATCACCAATATCCCATTATGGGACTAATACTGAGTAGGAAATCCTACCTGGATAGCACAACACGCAGACGGTATCTACAGCTGTCTCAAAACGCCTCTTCTATGAACTCTCCTCCTACCATACAACACATAGATACTACTATTCAATTACTATTCATAAAAACCCCCAATTCCTAAATTAGGGTTTCACTAATCTTAACAAAACATTATATAAATTACATTAAAAGCTTACCCTCGACGCAAGGAATCCAACGACACAAACTACGATGCAAACCGACCGTCTGAACTCCGGGAATTGTCAAGAACGCGATTAGGAAGAAGACAAGTTGCTTTCTCTCTTAAACAGGTTTTAGGTTTTGTAAAAAGTGATTTAGAACAAAGACGAATTGGTTTAAATACCTTAATCGCGTAATTAACAAAACCCGAGAAAACTCCCGTAAAATAGGACACTCGATCGAGTACCCAAGGTACTCGATCGAGTGACCCCTACTCGATCGAGTACCCCAGCTACTCGATCGAGTACCCAACAGGTCAGAAACTATTTTATTTCGCAACTTGCCCTTACTCGACAGAGTAAGGGCTACTCGATAGAGTACCCCAAGACTTATAAATACGGAGTATTACAGTCTTCCCTCCTTAAAAGGAACTTCGTCCCCGAAGTTCAACCCATACATAAAAACAACCATACTGACTCGACCAAGACACAACAACTTAGCTAAGGACTCGAGAACTCGACCGAACATAGAACGTGAACTCTTAACCCCCATTCTACCAACTATGTTTACTTCCACAACATGACTCACTATATCGTATCTACCACATATATATCTCTCACGACACCAACTCCATACATAACCAACTACCATCCTCTAATGCTGCTAGCTCCATAATATCATCAACTATCAAATCCAATACCAAGACACTCATAGACATCAAACGGAATGTTACATTCCACCACCCTTAAAAGGAACTTCGTCCTCGAAGTTTACTCACACTCATAACATCATCCTCCAACTGTTAACATTATATAAAATATTCCCCCACTCTGAAGCATCACACTACTACGAGCACGGCCATGGCCCTTTTATAAGTATTATCCACAAAACAAATCCCTCCTTTACACTACGCTAACACTCTACTTCCAATTATATTACAACATGCACCACCATGAAACTCTCTTTTATTGCACCCTACTCCTCTTAAGACAAATGTTACGTCCTCGTAACTCGCTAATACTAAACCCTTAGCTATATTATCTCATTATCCTCATCACCACCCTATGTCAAAGATAACTGCCTATAACCTCATTTCCATAATCACTCCTATTTCTCAAGGCTCTCTTACTTCAACAGTTCTCATACTTCAAATCAATCTGCACACCCCTAACCTATACCATAAGGCTCGTAGCAAAATCACCATACTAACTCTCCATTATCACGCAAACCAAAGATACCTCGCTATGTAAGGCACTTATCTTCCAGAAGCATAACTCACGATCCGCACTCGCTACGTACACGCACACTAGATCCTCAAGTTCTTTCTTTCATTACCGCAAAATTCATACACAACTTAACATGACACTAATTTCCCCAACACCCTACCCTCACTGTCTCATCAAAAGATTATGAACTACCTGCCGCTTTCAGATCATTACAACACTTGTTCCACGAATCACTTCCCATTACCATGTCTACCGATGTCTCATCTGAAAACAAGATCAACATTACCGTAACAACCTCTCACAACCGCGTCCCATCAACAGATTATCACTATCCCATGACAACAACGAAACATATACAACTCTATTTCACATCATACTCTACCTCATTCTTAACTTAACCCGGTAAAGAAAACATCAATAAGCAAGACAACTGTCTACATGTTCAACCAAAACTCACAGAGAACAACAGCAAACAAAACAACAATCTATGTATAACTGGTATGCACTTTCGAAAACTCGAATCATAAACATCCCGCCTACTCCACCACAACCGGTGACGGCATCACAACACCGCCACCAACAGCCACACCGTAGTGCGAAAATACCCGCATCCCAACACTAAATATCGAGCCCGGATCACCACCCGAGGCACCACAACCACATCGATAGACATCACAACTACATACGATTCCATAAATACTGCCTCGGAAATAACCTTTCGGACAAGGAAACTTACTCCAATCCACTTTACTCTATCACAACGCAACATATTATATGAAATAACAGATAAGCATCTCATGAACATCATCTCTACCATTTCACGGAATACACGTGTGTTATTAATACACATAAAATTATAACTAGCCATGTCAAATTAATCAAATTATTACAGAACATTCATAAAATAGCTTTATAATTATCACACCGTACCACTTCTTGTGAGGTCAGAACCTCACACAAACATTTACACATATCATAGACCCGTAATCACAACCAACTAGTCAATCCTGACCACGTAAGTTACCACTCAACAAAGGTTACCTCTTTGTCCGAGCTTAACTCGCATGCCCCTCATCACATTCTTCCCTTCGCATCACCAAGCACCTTCGCCATACATAACCATACAAACCTAACACTCATTATGAGAAACCACCTCCTAAGACTATGTCTTATACTTCCTGACAACCATACTTTTATCAATTCAGTCTTTACAAAATCAGCCTCTTTAGAATTGCCACTTTTCTAATATACATTTTCCCTTAACCACTAGTCAAAGACCATAACACTACCACTGTCCGGACATCAAACCTCTTCACTCATCTCTAAATATCATGATTTCTTTTCTATCTTTGGTTAACATCCCAAACAACGAACATCGAATCCATGAACAAAATTATCTCAACATTCTTCCCAATATTTTCCTTAATTGAATCATCATCCATTTCTCCACCAAAATCTCATATCATGCAGATATTCTTCTAACTTCTTACTTTCCTTAATTCCTCGAAACTCATTATCAATCATGTTGTCCTGAAACTCCTATATAACCTTCAGCTAACATCTTCGTGATACTATCACACATTTCGATGATTCCTTACCTTTACATCACATAACTGCGGTGAACATTTTCCTCAGCTTACTTTTATCCTTCTTTTCTCTTTACACTCAATAATACCAATTTAATAGCTCAACTCCTTATTACTTCTATCTAACCCTTTTGTGCACCAATTACCTTCTCATCGCTCCAAAACTCAAATCCCATTATTTTATATCGATATCATCTCCCTCTTTCTTACCACAAATATTCTCTTATTATGTCATCAATCACCCTTGCCACTAATACATCCATAGAATCAACGTTTACTGTTCAACAATTGCATCTCCCTTCTTACATCTCTAGAAATCAAAATTCCTTTCATACCGCCAATTACCCAAGGAACTCACACAGTAGTTTCATCTTTTAATAAACCTCCCAAACTCACTTACTGTCTACAAATACTCCTCGCAACATGTCTCCACAAAGTTCACTATATATTACTCTTCTCAACCCCTTTAAACGAACTTTCACTACATAAATCCATAATCCACACGACTCCTAACCATTTCCCTCCATAACTCTTTACACATCTCAAGCTGCCACTATCCACATTCTTACTTTCAATCTTTTCATTCTCACGCTCATTATACTCACATCATCCCTTGCCTATATTCACTTATTTTTACATGCCTCAACACACAACCATATCACTCATCCCGTCTCGCAAAACGTGCGCCATGCCTCAATAAACTATACCAACCTTCCTTTTATTTTTCCACCATCTATCATAATCACATATAACTCATGTCCTCCCCACCGAACTCATACTCATCATAGTGCCACTCTTTACAACATAAGATTGGGTAACTTACGCTTCAGGACCAACACATACGTAAAACAATGCATAAAGAAGTAATACAACACCTTTGAATTAAACGTAATATGCAACGAATGTCAAAAGACAAACATATGACCCGAAATACGCATATGACCAGATACGGACCCCACTCGATCGAGTACTGAACCTACTCGATCGAGTTGAGGCTACTCGATCGAGTGCCCAACATGCTCGATCGAGTGCCCCGACTCGCAACCCAAATAGACCTTCCGATCTCGACTTACTCGACCGAGTAGCCCGGCTACTCGATCGAGTGACCCCATACTCGATCGAGTGCCCGAGGTACTCGATCGAGTGCCCAGAAACACGATCCTGGTCAAAATAACGACAAGTACCCACTCGATCGAATCAAACCCACTCGATCGAGTCATGCAGACTCGTGAATACTACCCGCATGTTATCTCACATACCCTAACGTACTATGCATTCATTATTATTTCAACATTATGATTACAACTACGCATTCAAATCTGCGCGACTCCTCATACAATCAACAAAATAATCTACTTCGTGTTATTAAGTGCCACGTTATAAACAGCCATCATGCTTTTCATCCAATTCGTTATACAAAACACATATCATTGAACCTCTATTCTTCATGTTACTACTTACCAAAAGTCAAACATTACCACCTATCATGCTCATATAACATTCAACTTTCAATCATGTATTACTCGCATGTTTTAAATTTTCATAACTTTTCATAACACAAACCACACCCATACACTACAAATCCTATTTCCATGTTGCTAATACAACAACATTACAAATCCACTTCATCACACATCATCATATACGAACTACATTCTTTTTCTACCATATCATTCATCATTCTCATATACTTTTTCAACGATTCCAACCAACATGTCAACCAACTATCATGCAACATACTTTCAACAAACCATATACAACACAATTAACATACACGTCACACATATACCCACGGACTCCACGTTCCCATACCATGTGACTGGCTTAAGTATCATGGGGCCAAGATTTTGAAGTGAGGGCGCCTACTCACCCAAAACCTAGCATCAGTGGGGCTCCCATTACACATATACCAGGTTCATTTTATTAGACTCCCTATGTTCATTATGTTCATTTGTTACAGGTTCCAAAATCGTCGCTCTGATACCATTTGTAACACCCCCATACTCCAAGTGCCTTACCAGGACCACTCAGGTATAAGGATGCCACCATCTCGGTTACCCGAGGCATGATAATCATAAGACAATGAAGAAACATACTTTATTAAATAAGTTTAAGTGATTACATTATAAAACCAAAGCTAACAAAAGGAATTACAAGGTTCTCATACGGTCTGACTAAAACTATCAAAGCTACTAGACTTCGTCTCGACACAAATGGAAGACTTCTAACCGCCACGTGATGACTCATCCCGGCTATCCCATACGCGTCATATCACACGCTCAATAATCGCTCACCACCCCGAATGGATCACCACAGATTTTAAAACATTTAAACGGGGTCAGTACTAATCACACAATTCAATACATATATCAACAATAAGATAAGCAGACTGAATCTGTCACACACACACACACACACCACCAACTCCCATCGTCTCAATATCGATCGTCCTTTGGACCGCCTTGCGATGGGGGACCGCAGCCGTTCCCACCTAAGCCCCGCTCATCGTACGAGCGACAACCCTGTCCATTAATGTGCACATCCCCTTCGTGGCGGGTTCCACGAAGGGCGAAACTAGGGCGTGAGATCACTCCCGCAAGTGACCCCACTCGGCCGAGAACGCATCTCGAGAACCATCACAAACACAACCATAATCACAATCACAATTACAATTACAATCATCATATCAATCAACTAACTACAAAGACATCACCAATATCCCATTATGGGACTAATACGAGTAGGAAATCCTACCGGATAGCACAACACGCAGACGGTATCTGAGTTGTCTCAAAACGCCTCTTCTATGAACTCTCCTCCTACCATACAACACATAGATACTACTATTCAATTACTATTCATAAAAACCCCAAATTCCTAAATTAGGGTTTCACTAATCTTAACAAAACATTATATAAATTACATTAAAAGCTTACCCTCGACGCAAGGAATCCAACGACACAAACTACGATGCAAAACCGACCGTCGAACTCCGGAATTGTCAAGAACGCGATTAGGAAGAAGACAAGTTGCTTTCTCTCTTAAACAGGTTTTAGGTTTTGTAAAAAGTGATTTAGAACAAAGACGAATTGGTTTAAATACCTTAATCGCGTAATTAACAAAACCCGAGAAAACTCCCCCGTAAAACCGGACACTCGATCGAGTACCCAAGGTACTCGATCGAGTACCCCCCTACTCGATCGAGTACCCCAGCTACTCGATCGAGTACCCAACAGGTCAGAAACTATTTTATTTCGCAACTTGCCCTTACTCGACAGAGTAAGGGCTACTCGATAGAGTACCCCAAGACTTATAAATACGGAGTATTACAGCCATGCTCCAGAAAATCCAGAAACTCCATGAGAAATTTGAGAAGATCCCTGGAGTACCCACACCCATTGACGAAGCAAATCCAGAAAGTTATGCTGACTCACCCTTCGTGGATGAGATAGCAAAGATAGATCTGCCAAAAAAGTTTGTGGTACCATCAATGAGAATCTATGATGGAACTACAGACCCACAAAACCATGTAGCCTACTATAAATAAAGAATGTTGGCAGTCTCCACACCTAGTGAACTACGATAAGTTTGCATGTGCAAGGGATTTGGAACAACCCTGAATGGACCTGCCCTACAATGGTATATAAATCTACCAAATTGAAGCTTCAAGTCCTTTGCCGACCTGATAAACTCCTTCAACCATCAATTCTCCAGCAGCAGGGAACTTGAAAAAAGATCAAGTGATCTGTACAGGTTCAAGCAAAAGCTAAGCGAATCAATCAGAGCATTCATGACCAAATTCAACAAAGAGAAAGTATCAATTCCTAGATGTGATGTTGGAACAGCTGTGGAAGCTTTCAGGCAGGGGCTACCATTGGACTGTGATTTCTATGATGAAATGACTATGAAGCCTTGCCAGACCTTTGAAGACATTCAGGCATTAGCTCTTGGCTACATCCGGCTGGAAGAGGACAAAGGTTTCAAAGCAGATACCACTGACAACAACCCAGTATATGACAGGTCCAACAGGAAAAGTTCCAATCACAGAGGAAGCAGTTCTAGGCCATCTTCTTATACCAGGCCTGAGAGATCAGAAGTCAACTATGCACATGAACAACGAGGTAACTCCTATACTTATCCCCCTATTCAAGAATATAACTTCTCTGTTGACACTGCAGGATTAATCAAAAGACTTGACAACATGGGAGACATTGTCAAGTGGCCAAAGAAGACAGATAACCCTAACTAAAGGAAAGACACAACAAGGTGGTGTGAGTTCCACATGTACATAGGACACACAATAGAGGAATGCCTGGGACTATGGAGGCACGTGGCTTACCTGTTAAAGAAAGGCTACCTAAAAGATCTGATGCCATCAAAGAGCAGGGAAGACAATGGAGAAACAAAGGCCCAGGAGAGACCACATAATGACCTACCTCCAGCACCACCCATCTATGAGTTAAAGTTCATCAATGGAGGATCTGAAATCTGCGGCCTGACCAGCTCTGCTGCAAAAAAATAGCCAGGGAGTCAAAAATGAAATCTCCTTTTAAACCTAGAAATTTACCTCAAATTAATTTTGATGATACTGACATGCAGGGAATCTCTGATATACATCATGATGGCCTGGTCATTACAATGCAAATAGGAACCGCACGTGTCCTCGGAATTTTACTAGATGGGGGCAGCTCAGTCAACCTAATCATGCTTGACGTCCTGAAAGCAATGAAGATTGATGAAAGCCAGATCATAAAGAAATCAAATGTCCTGTTAGGATTCAGTGGTGAAACAAAAAACACTCTGGGAGAAATCTACCTGCCAGCATACGTTGAAGGAGTCTCCTCATATGAGATCAAATACCCAGGATTGTTATACTGAATCATTAAAACCTTCCAAGGTAGGTAAGTCTCTCGCCTAGCAATTACAGTACCCTGTCAGGAGCACTTATGTGGCAGAAACTAAAATGGGGACAGATCAGGTAATTTTAGACACTGAGTATCCTGACAGGCACGTACTAGTAGGATCTAATGTCCCTGACAATATAAGACCAGGACTAGTAAGTTTTCTCAAAAATAAATTTTCATGCTTTGCCTGGTCCCACTTTGACATGACTGGTATAGATGCCAATGTTGATGCGTGACTATAATTTGATGTTTTACACCCTATTTTACACGCATTTCAGATCCTTATTATGTAGTTTACACTACTACATTCCCTATTTCCGTCTACTCTCGTGTTTTTATGTAATATTGCATATTATTGTGGAAATGAGTAGATAATGGACCAAATCTTGACCCCAAGAGCTAAGATTAGGAAGGACATGAAGATTTGACTCGGACTTGAAGTTTAGGATGCGTTTTAAGGTCTAAAGATAGCAAAAGCATAGTTGCGTACAAATTGCAAAGCTTAAACAAGCAAAGAATCACTTCACATTACTGCAGACTTCTTCAAATGGCTATATCTCGAATTCTAGATCGGATAATCGAGAGATTCTAATTGGAGGTGAAAGCTTATCCTCTTAGCTTTCCAACGCCGCATAGAACACCTGATTTGATCAAGTAACGAAGAAATGGCAGTTGTTTTAAGATCGGTGCGCGCTGCAGAATTCGTCAGAATGCATTACTGTACAACACCTTTGGTCGATCGACTGGGCCCAGTAGTCGATCGACCACACCACGACTCTGACGTGAAATTAAAAGAACGAGAATTAGAAGCCCATTGCAATTAGGTTTTAGGAAATAAGAGTCACGTTAAACTCCTATATAACGTGACCTCATTCATCAGAATGAGGGGGAGGAGAATTCAAAAAAAAGATTCTTCTTACAAATTCAATTTTATTTTTTCAATTATCATTCATTCATTAGTTTAGTTTTCAATAAAAGTTCTTTTTGCATTCGGAATTGCTTCCTGCCCTTTTTAATTCGGTAATCCTCTTTTAATTTCAGTTTACTTTAATTCTTTTGTTAGATTAGAATGGATAGAATAGCATCCCAAATCCTTAATTATGCCTTCTTTAATTGTTGTCATCAATTTCGTAGTTGTTTTTAAATTTACCATGAGCAGCTAAATTCACCCTGCTAAGATGTGAGAGGATCTGTAGTGTAGACGGCGTAGAATAGGTAGACCTGAGTCGGGGTATGGTCGATTGACTGACCTTGTTGGTCGATCGAATGTACCCGTTGGTCGATCGACGGCATTGTGTTAGATTAGCACCGTTTCAATGTTTTAATTGCAATTTTAACGACGAGACCGAGAGGAGACTTGTTAAATTCTTAAGAATTGACCGACCCAGAAGATCGAGAGATAGGGAAGGGAAATAAACTAATAATTGAAACGACTAAATTGCTAAGATCGAAAGATAAGTAATTCAGGCTTTAGGAATCACTTTTCGGGGCAAGAGCTAGTATTAGTGAGACCTAGAGACTAGTAGCATAGGCTGAAAGGCGCTTCTAGTTAAGTTGGACCGAGAGGACTTCTTATTTGCCCATCTACATGATTTTTATCAGACTTACCTAGGATTACCGCCGTCGTAGCTACAGTGAACTGGTCATTTTAGCTCCCTTTTAGTCATTGTTCGCATCCTTTTACTTTATTCGCATTTTTATTCGCTTTAATTTTAGATTTATTTTATTTTCATTCATTAGTTATAGCTCAAAATCAAACTCCCCACCACTTATAGACTAAATATAGGCAACTAATAATTCCCTACCTCCCTGTGGTTCGACCCTGCTTACCACTAGCTTCTGTTAGTAGTATTTAGGTTATAAATATTATTTTTGATACTAAACGACGGTATCAAATGTTATTACCCATAAACTCAATATTGACAAATCATTTATGCATGTGCAACAGAAAAGGAGAAAGTTTGCCCTTGAACGCAACTCTATCATTAATGAAGAAGTGGACAAACTCCTAGATATGGGAATGATCAGAGAAGTCATGTACCCTGAATGGCTAGCAAATGTGGTTGTGGTACAAAAGAAAAATGGCAAGTGAAGAGTTTGTGTAGACTACACAGACCTAAACAATGCCTGCCCAAAGGATCCATTCCCACTTCCTCATATTGATGCCATGGTAGATGCAACAGCAGGGCATGAGCTCTTAATGTTTATGGATGCTTCAAGTGGATTTAACCAGATCAAGATGCACCCAGTTGACCAGGAGAACACTGCATTCATCACGGAAAGGGGCATATATTGTTACAGAGCAATGCCCTTTGGCCTGAAGAATGCAGGGGCAACCTACCAACGCCTGGTAAACATGATGTTCAAAGATCAAATAGGTGATACAATGGAAGTCTATATTGATGATATGGTGGTTAAATTAAAAAAGGCTGAAGACCATGTAAAAGACTTAGAAGTAGCCTTCAAAATCCTGGAAGAATTCAATATGAAGCTCAACCCTTCCAAAAGCCACTTTGGAGTTTCATTAGGCAAATTGCTTGGATACATGGTGACAAAAAGAGGGATTGAAGCCAGCCCAGAACAGATAAAAGCCATCTTGGAATTGGAATTTCCCAAATCAGTTAAAAACATCCAAAAATTAACAGGAAGAGTTGCAACCCTGAATAGGTTCATATCTAGGTCATCTGAAATATGCAGATCCTTCTATGACCTCCTCAGGAAGAACAAATCATTCAAATGGTTGCCTGAACACGAAGCAACCTTCTAAGACTTAAAAACTTACTTGATTACTCCTCTACTGCTGGCTAAGCCTAACAAAGGAGAACCTCTGACGGTTTACTTATCTGTCACTGAAACAGAAGTAAGTAGAGTCCTAACCAAAGAGGTTGATGGCCAACAACACCCAGTCTACTATGTAAGTAAAAGTCTCCTGGATGCAGAAACAAGGTATGGACTACTTGAAAAATATATACTTGATTTAATTATATCCTGTACTAACCTTAGACCTTACTTTGAGAGTCACCCAATAATTGTCAGGACCAACCTGCCTATCAAATATGTCCTGAGAAAACCTGAGCTTTCAGGCAGAATGGCAAAATGGTCTGTACAACTAAGTACTTATGACATAACCTTTGAACCTAGGACATCAATTAAATCTCAGGCATTAGCAGACTTTGTGGCTGAATTTAGTCCCAACCTAGAACCAGACCTCATAAAAGAGGTCAACCATCTAGACACCCATAAATCAGGCCAAGAATGGACCTTACACGTAGATGGAGCAACAAACATGAGAGAAACTAGCCTAGGATTAGTACTAAAATCACCATAGGGATACCTAATTGCTCAGGCTATTAGTTGTGAATTCAAAGCAACAAACAATGAAGCTGAATATGAACCCTGATAGCTGGACTCAAGGTATGTATAGAACTTGGTGTGAAAAATGTCAAGGTAAAAACTGACTCCCTTTTAATTTCCAATCAAGTAAAAGGAACATATGCTCCAAAGGATTCCAAAATGATTCTCTATCTAAACTAAGTCAAAAACCTTTGCAAGAAGTTTAGTTCATTTGACATTGATCAAATATCAAGAGACTTGAATACTCAGGCTGATGCCCTAGCCAGCCTGGGATCAAATTTCAGTCCTGCTGTATTTGATAAAATACCTATTGTTCACCTGCTAGAACCAACCATTGAAAAGCCTTACCAAACTTGTCCCATAAATGAGGATACAAACTCTTGGACCAAACCATACTATGATTGGTTCTTACAAGGAACACTACCTCAAGACAGGAATGAAGCAAGGGCCCTTAGAATCAAAGCTTCCACCTGTGGACTTGGGCCACATGTCGGTCTGTGGATTTGGGCCACCTACAGATCTTCGGTCATGGGACACCTGCACGCCAACCCTACCTATGGACATGTAGCGGTCTTTTGAAAGCCACGCTCGGTGGCGTTGAAATGCTTTCGACCGGATCGCTTTAGATCGGTCGGTTTCGTCTCGATAAAGGTCTCGAAACGATTAGAGATGTTCGGAGTCGCCACCAAGGATTTGTGGGATGCATGGAACCCGTTTGAATCCACTTTATACCTAGGTCAATCAAGGCAAAAAGCAGTGTTTGACATAGGTATTAAAGATAAGGACTCGTCCCCCTTTTAGCATTCTATGCCTAAAATGACTCTCGTACGCCCTGGATAAGGCCATCCACTATCCAAATGTTCTGAGTAAGGGGTGAGGGTACGTATCGGGAAGCCATTTAATCGGACACACAATCCCGCCCGCGTTAGCGGCCTCTACTGATCGATCGTGGTTGTTTAAGTGCAAAAGTTGATAAAACGGTTAAAATGCATGAATGCGCATCCAAAAAGTCTTAACCTAACATGTGAGCTTTCTAAGTCGGTTTGTTTATCCAAATATCAAGTAATTGATGTCGAGTTGGATTTAGATTGATTTGCATGTGAAAACGGAAATTAAACATCCATTTACCAAGTTCGGGTTATGATGCTCAACATGATCCATTTATTGAAAAATGGTGTCAAATGACAAAGTGTAAAAACGTGAGCTTGTCAATATGATCCGTGCCAGGCAACCCTGTTAAGGCACGAGCCTATTGGCGAGATAAAGGGCTCTGCCCTTGTTTTGAAAGATGGAAACAGACGGCCGCTTGGGGCGCGAGCCATGAGCCGACCTAAGGGGGCGTCTCCTAGTTCTTGAAAAGGTTATTTAAAACCGTATTTATGATGGAAGATTTGCAAATGTTGTTTGCATGACTCGGAATAATTACTATCGTGTTAGTAACATTCGTTGTCGGATTTGCATGTTTGAAAAGTATAGTTTAAAAATAAAAATGTAAAATATTTGATTTGAACTAATCATGTTAAGTTCATTTCTTTGTAATTAGTCAAGTTAATCATCGTACTCGGACTAAACCGACATGGTATAAAGAACCAAGGATGATTACGAACTATGACTAATATATTTACAAATGTAAACAAATGAGAAAAATGGTAAATAAAATAAAAGGTGTTTAAAATACCCTTTAATTTGTAATTAACCAAATAATATCACCGAGTCACGGAATAAACCGTCATGGTATAAAGAACCAAGGATAATTTTTGTAATGGTCAAAATATTTGTCATAAAAATGAATTAAAATGTTTGAAATAGTAAAAACCGTAAAAGGAAAGAAATGAAAATAAAAGAAAGTGTTGAAAGAAAGACGAACTCAAACACATTTGAGTCTGACCCGAGATGCCACAAGAGGCGCGAGCTTCTTTGCATAACAAAGAGCTTCTGTCTCAGGCCAAAACTCAGTTTTGGCTCGTCTAACCTATATTTGAATCGTGTCATGCATTGTTTATGCTCATAAACTCATAAAAACAGTAAAGACATGAAATAAAGTGAGTTTTTTACACCCTCAAACTTACGTATGTTGATGTTTGCGACGTAGACGACTTTAGAGACGGTTTTCTCGTAGCGACTACTCACGATCAAAGAAGTTTAAAAGAGTGCCTTAAAAAAGGATTTTGTTTTGAAAATGAGTTGAAAATATGTTGTTGAAAAACATGTTGATTAATGTTGAGTTGGTCGAATGGGTCGGTCGAATGCACGGCGACGGTACCAAACAAAATGTGTAAGGCTTGTGTTTACGATCGGTAGGTCGTAAACACGTGTCGATTTGTTGACTTAGGAAGTCGAGTATAGAAGTTTAAGGGAGATGTGAGGGGGCGGACTCTCGCGTGAAGATTATGGTGTGTGAAGGGTGGTATTTTTAGAGAAATGTGGTGTGGTAGGTCGGTTGATTTTGCTTAGAGGCTAAGCAGATGGCCTAAAGAGGCGCGAGCCACCTCGTGATGGAAAGGGGTGTATTGTCCCTTTCAATTTGGATGTGGCCTATTCTCCATCCATTATTGATATGTGGTATTCATATAAGATGTCGTGTAACAATATGGGCATCTAATAAGATGATTTTGGTGTTACTTGAGGTAGGTGTTTTGTGTGCTTGACTCGGGTTTGACCCGTGTGAGTAGAAGGTTTAATTACTTGGCCCGGTTTGAATTTGGAGTCGGGTTTGACGGAAATTTGGAGTCGGTTTGACCCGTGTGAGTCGGGATTTGAATTTGGAGTCGGTTTTTGGCCCGGTGTCGGTTTAGACTATAATTAGGGTCATTTTAATGTAAAAGACATTCTTGGCATTATTTTTGACATTCGAGATTTGGGTTTGACTCGGGTTGACTCAGGTTGACTCGAGTTGTGGGTTTCTTAGTCGGTTTTGGGTCCGAAGACGGTTTTAACTCTAAATAGTGTTGTTTTAATGCAAATGAAGTTAGAAAACCATTTATGAAATCATTTTTCACTTGAATAATTGTCATAACTAATTGTTTTAAGTTCATTTGTTTTGTAATTAGTCGACATTCATCATCGTACTCGGGTTAAAATCCGACATGGTATGTAGAACCAAGGATGACTTTGTGTTGGTGACTAATACACTTATTTTGAAAATGTAAAGAAATGGTAAAAGGCTTTAAAATACCCTTCAAAATGTAAAGAAATGAAATAAAAGGTTTTAAAATACCTTTTATAATGTAATTAACCAAATATTATCACCGAAACACGGATTTAACCGTCATGGTATTAAGAACCAAGGGTGAAAAATGTTTTATGGTTAAAAACTTGTCATAGAGAAAACTGGTTTGAAAATACTTGAAATGGTAAAAACCGATTACAAATATGAAATAAAAATGAAGGAGATCAAGAGACCAAACACAGTTTGGACTTAGGTTGGGCAGGGTCCTTTAGGCGGGAGCCTATCTGCTACGTAAGTAGCCTCTGCCTCAAACAAAAAACCGGTTTTGGCTCATTCTTCCCATGTTTTGGACCACGTTATGCATGATTTAGCATGTTATAGTCATGAAAAAAATGAAAACATGATAAAATAAGATTTTTACACCCTCATACTTACATGTTAGGCTTGTGGCGAGAAACCGACGTATGTGTATCCACTTGTTTGGCCGAAAAACTCGGTTTAAAACCGTTTTAGTAAGTAAAAAGAGTGTTTTGTTAAGTTTAGTGATGGTGTAGTGGTCGAGATGGTCGGTCAAGGGATTTAATGCACGATGACGGTACCAAACAATGTGTTAGGCTTGTGTTTACGATCGGTAGGTCGTAAACACTTGTCGGATTGTGACTTGAGAAGTCGAGTCTAGAATTTTAAGGGAGAAAAGAGGGGGCGGACACTCGTGTAACCTTCAAATGGTGGCATTGGGGGTATTTATAGGAAAATGAGTGCTTATGTGAGTTTTGAGCGACGTGGCCCCATGGGCTGGTCAAAGAGGCGCGAGCCATGTCGCACGTCTTCGAGGTGTCTTGTCACTATCACACGAGGAAATCGTCATTTGTTCTATCCTAGGATTTGGATGAAGATGTTTGGTACTTGACTATGTAAGATTCCGGGAAACCTTAAAATAGAAGCATTTGAATGGTTTTGGTTTTTGTGTTTGACTCGGTTTGACTCGTTGTTGGAGTCAGGATTTGAATCTTGAGTCGGTTTTTGGTTCGAAGTCGATTTTGACTCTAGTTAGTGTCATTGCGACCCCGTCGTCATGCATTAAACACTCCAGGTACTTTTGAAAAGTTTTGAAAAGTTTTATTTTCGAAATCGTTTTAAGTTTTCCGACGTAAAGTTGTACACAAACTGTCGATCAAACGCCGCTATTCCTAAGCATGTTGTAGTCCGATAATCATCGGATGGTTATTGGAGACTCGACAGATACTGGGTATCTACAGAGCCCCCACTTTCACTGACGCTAGGACAGGGCAAAAGTCAAAGTAGAGCCCCCAGGTCAATCGAAGATTACAACCTGGAGACCGAAGCGACGTCGAGGCGGCTCGAAAGGATTCGGGCCAAGGACCTGCCGTCCGGAAGGGCGACGCCAAGGCGACTCGAGGGTTCGAGCCGAGGACCTGTCGTCGGGAACAGTTTAGAGTCTGTCGACTGTCCGTGCGGGTCGTTTAAAGTCCGTTGGACTATGTACAAAGGCTCGCCAGCCATAAGAAGGAGTCATACCTGAGGCATCTTCGGGATACGTCCTTGCGCATTGTTGTCTGCGGACAATGGCTCGCCAGCTGTGATGAGATGTCGTACCCGAGGCATCTTCGGGATACCTCCTTAAGTTGTATCTTGTTTGCGGACAAAGGCTCGCCATCTGTGATATGGAGTCGTACCCGAGGCATCTTCGGGATATGTCCTTCCGCGTTCTTATTTGCGGATAAATGCTCGGCAGCCGTGCTGCGGATATGAAGGGGCTCGCCAGCCGCGGTGCATATATGAAGGGGCTCTCTAGCCGCGGTGCGTATATAAAGGGGCTCGCCAGCCGCGGTGCGTATATTAAAGGGGCTCGCCAGCCGCGGTGCGTATATGAAAGGGGCTCGCCAGCCGCGGTGCGTTGTAAGGCTCACCAGCCATGTCCGTTGTTAGGCCTGCCGGCCATGTGCGTTTATAAGGCACGCCAGCCATATTTGAATGTGCTGCGTTTTGAGGCTCGCCAGCCATATCGAAGGTCGATTGATCGACCGTGGGAAATAGCCGTGTTGGATGGGCTTGTTTCGGGAAGTTTGTTTGAATTAGCGGGCTTCGTGAGGAAGCCTCCGTTATCCTGTTGGGGATTATCGGTGTTTGTTTGTGGTGCCGGAAAGGGATAGGTTTATGAGCCTAGCCCCCAGGGTCGGCAATGATTTTTGAATCTCGAGGAGAGATGGCGGTTTTCATTAGCGTTGGTTTTGTAGAAAAGAGACAGATGCGTGCTATGTCGTTCGATGTGTGTTTGGGGAGGACGATTTCAATTTCGTCTTTCCACAATTTGAGATGTGATGAATGTTTTGTGAGAATAGTGGGTTTGAAAACCCGCCATGGTTTTTGTCTTGGACAGATGGGGCCTTTTGAATGCCGCCGTGAGAATTTGAAGAAATAGTGAGTTCTGGATTTCACTATTATTTTTTGAAACGACGGTTTTAATTGTCGTCGCTGAAATTTGAAGAAATAGTGAATTTTGAATTTCACTATTATTGTTTTGAAATGACTGTTTTTATTCCCATCGTTGAAATTCGATGAAATAGTGAATTTTTAATTTCACTATTATTGTTTTTGAAATGACGGCTTTTAATTGCCGTCGTTGCAATTTTAAGAAATAGTGAATTTTGAGTTTCACTATTGTTTTTTGAAATGACGGTTTTTAATTGCCGTCGTTGCAATTTGAAGAAATAGTGAATTTTGAATTTCACTATTATTTTTTGAAATGACGGTTTTAACTGCCGTCGTTGAAATTTAAAGAAAGAGTGAATTTTGAATTTCACTATTATTTTTTGAAATGACGGTTTTAAATTGCCGTCGTTGGGACATTAATAATTTGTGTGGGAAATTGGGCCAACGCCCCAAATTCCACTGAAATAAGCAGGAAGTGCCCCCATTGAGGCGGGAGCATACCTGCGAAGGAAGGGAGCTTCCCTTTTTTCTGTAAAAAGACGCGAGGATCAGGACGATCCCATTTACTTCGTCTTCTTCAAACAAACTCAAAAATCCGCAAAAAATCGCCATTTTTGGGTTTGCTTCTTGCTCGAGCTCGTGCCATTATCAATATGTCATCTCAAGGTATGTAAATCATCTTGAATCCATTTGAATTTGTTGGTCTTTTTGTTAATTGAATTAGGGCGAAACCCTAAGTCTCGAGAAATCAAATTGGGCATTTTTGATTGAGCCATTTTTGAGTGAAATTGATGATTGCATTATGTTATAAACCTGTTTAGGAGTATAGGGTTGCTTTTAGTTTGCATTTTGGTCCCCGTTCCCGCTCCCTATGCTTGAAAAACGTGAATGAGACGAGGAGACCACCTCATTTCACAATGTCGAGTTTATTTGCTCGAGTTGTGCATCCCACTAGGTTGTATTGTAGCCGTGGAAGACCGTGTTTGCCACTTTGAACCTTCGTTGGGGTATTTGTGGGCAAAATTGGAATTTTCGCTTTTGAAGCGGACTCATGTCTGACGAAATATGCGTCTGTTTGAGCTCAAATTGAGTCAGTTTGTTTTGAAATGGACCTTATTGGTAACTTAGGTCGCTTTGAGGCGTGATAAAATCGTGTTGCCTTGTTGTGGCCGTATTTTGAAATTTTGACCTGTTTGTGCTTAAATTGGCGTAAAGTCGCCTTTTTTAGCCGTGGAAAATTTCCCATTGCATCGGGAATATTTTTTTGGTTGTTGGCGGACCTTGTGTGGGTCGTAAGTGTTGGAGTTAGTGTCCTCCACAATAGTGCGTTTACATAATAAATCTCATTAAAGGAATATCATCAGATATTTAATTATTTGATCCTCGTAAGTTGATTAACGTAAATCGATAACGGTTGGCTGACTAGAGTTTAACGTTATTGTCGTGAGACGGCGGTGATCAACTGACCCCTTTCGGTCACACCTAAAGGAACAAACCCCAATTAACAACTAATTAATTGTATGAGATACAATTTATTTAGTCCCTTGATTTATAGACTAAAAGGTTAGTCGATTATTTTTAGAGAGATTTTGAGTTGGGAACTCGAGGAGCGGCAGTTATTATTTAATTACGCGATAATTAAATAATAAATTTTATGAGACGGGTTTTAGTTAATTAATTGTTAACTCACTAAAATTGTACTAATTGATTAATGTGATTAATATTAGTACGTAAATAATATGTGTAGTGGTACACGTATATTTACGGAGTGATTTGGAAGAATTAATTATGGAAGTATTTAAACATGAAACGATGTTTAAAATAAAATTACACGTATTTGTACGACAAATATAAGAACTAACATGGACCCGTAAATGGGCTAGTGGACCGTGTAAAATAGAGTTGTGGATGATTAGGAACATAATCATTTCACCTTACTTTATATTCTTCCATAAGTTATCTTATAATGATTTTGCATGTGATGTAATATTAATAAAAAAATAAGAAATTCACTCCTACACACTACCTCACTCCACCCGCCACTTTCCCCTCCTATATACTCCATCTTATGTTCATTTCTACACTACTTCACTTATGTGTTTTGCATGTGAACAAAATCTATCATCTCTCTAAAATTATTATTCATCCTTTACTAAGTTGTTAGTAAACTAAAATAAATAATTACTAGGAGTGTTAGTATTATTTACATATTATCAAGGGGATAATTCTAATAAGTTACTAGTAAATACTTGTTAGAATGATTGGGTTGAGTTTTTGGGTGCATATTGTTAGGAGATCTTCTCTTTGAAGATTTGTTAGGAGGATCATCCATTTGTGATAAGCTCAAGAACAAACTAGAAAGGTGATCCAGTTTGTGCCCTTATTACCATAAAATCAATGTAAGGAAATTGTTTTTCCTTAAACTTTCATTTTTATGCTTTTATATTTGCATGCATGTTACATAGATCACCAAAATGATAAATTATGAGATAATTTAATTTTTATTAGAGAGTATAATTTTGATCTATGATCTTTCAAGTTGTATTAGAGCTTAGGCTTGTAATTTGTATGTTGATTTTAAGCATATTAATGAATTATGAGATAATTTATAAAAACTCCAAAATTGTGTTAGAAGAAGTTTTTGTACGAAATTTTTGGGACATGCATACCTACTGATCTCAAAAGATTTGTGGTTAAGTTTGGTGATTTATGAAGTTATTTTGCTATTTTTAATGATTTTTGGTAGAAAACCGAGTCAAAATGCCGTATTTTAGTTAAAAATTGACTAAAAATAGTTAAAAGTTGATTCGGGCCATGGAATGTTTATGGTATTTCATACATGTTTTCTACTAATTGTATGCAAAAGGTTGAAGGTTGGTTCGAAATTTTTGCATATTTATTTATTTTATGAGATAAAAGCCGATAAAAGTGATATAAATTAATCATAATTTCAAAACAATTGATTCTGTCCATGATAAATTTATGTACATTTAAAAATATTATTTAAATGTTAAAAATGAATTTTAAAATGTGTTTTCATCTTGTTTTGATGTTTATTGGTTTTAGTGGTTAAAAACCGATAAATATGGATCTTTTTCTTCATAAATTTTATCCGGATTTTTGGGGCAATTTTTCTAACTTTTTGGTGTTCTTGGGAGTGTTCCAGAATACTCAAAATTTTTGTTTCAATTTTTTGGGTAATGTTTCAATTATTTTGGATTTTTATTAAAAACTATGATATTACCGATTAAATTAGCAAAATATCACCAAATCAAACTAATTATTCATCATAAAATTAGTGAGGACTAATTTTGAGGTTCAAATTAGTTTGGACTTAAATGAGATTTAAGAGTTGATTATTGATTTTTACATGTTTAAAATCGATTAAATCCACAAAAACCGAGATGGATACCAACGATTGATAGATAGGGCGATTTTGGCATCATTTTACAGCATTTTAAGCATATTTATTTACGTTGAATGAATGATTGTCATTTATTTAAAGTATTTATCTTGTTGTACCTAGTATGGCCTAGTTTATTTTAATCGTTATTACCCGAAATGAATGGGAATATCGATTTGTTTGTAATTAAATACGATCTCGTATCGTCGGTTTGTAATTAATTAATAGTTTTATTTATTTTATTAATTAATGTATAATAGGAATAACTATGTAATTCAATTGTAATAGTTACTTTTACCGGCGTTTCCAAAAGACGGATTACATCGAGACGGAGTTTATTTTTGGAAGGTGTTCCAAATCCCACAAGAAGGAGCCACTTATGGAATGAAGAGGCAAGGGACTAAGGAGTTGGTTTCCGAAATGTAATAGACTAGTTTTTATTAACTAGGTGGCCATACTAGGATTTATTCATATGCTTACTTGTTTGCTTGTTTTATTTTCGCGCATGCCAAAATCGCCATTCACATGCATTTTATTTTCGCGGTTGTCAATTCACGTCATTTACATTCACCGACTTAGTTCACTTATAGGGAATTTATGACTAAATTGACAAGATCTCTCACATAACTAAAATTGAGATTAGCCTTACCAATTAATAACACCTATGAATCTCTTGTTCATTAGAGCCACGCTCGCCCAAGCGGGGTGTTCTCTTTTTACCTTGGGTAAGTAGGGTGGTAAACGGTTATCAGAAGCTAAAATTGGTTGGACTCAACGGGATATAAGACGTCTTGTTTTCCGGGGCTGGTAGATGGATTTAAGGAAATTCGTCGACCAAGAGTTCTAGAGGTAGAATTAGTCAACGTGACTTACCGAATTTACACAATTATGGGATGTTTCGCCCAAGCGATGCTCATTTTTGTTTAATATTTGGGTCTTGGAATCATTTATATAATTTAGTGGGAGATCATTATATAAATGCTAAAACTTGTTAAACATGTTTTTACAAGTAATTTTTAAAACAATGGATGTTAATTTTTCCTTTTTGTTGTAGCATTTTAATTCGCAATGGCAACTTCATCAACTCCATCGACTACTTCACTAGGCAAAGATTCATGGCTAAGGTCCGTAATGGACAAATGTATCTTAAAAGATGACGGTAATAACTTTCTTGAATGGGAATCCAACATCAAAAATGCCGCGTTGTCCGACAATGTGCTCACTTACTTGACCGATGCTCCTCCTATCGAGCCCGGTCCAAAGGCTTCATTGGCGGTGCGGACCGCCTATGATGACCATGTGAGGATGTCGAATGATATCAAGAATGTGTTGATATGTTCAATGTCCCCAAAGCTCAAGCTATCCTGCATTTCTTTAAATGCGTACGAGATATTCACTCGTATGATCACTATGTTTTCACAAACACCTAAAGTCCGTCAATACGATGCGGCGGCACGCTTCTTTGAAGCTATGCTTGAGAGGGGCCAAAAGGTTGGTCCCCATGTACTCAAAATGGTCGAATATGTTGACATCCTAGAGCGTCTAGGGTGTAAGATTCCTAAGACTCTTGTGGTGGATCGTATCCTCCACTCACTTCCCACCAAGTTTGCCCACTTTAGGGTAAATTACAACATGAATGACATGGATAAGAGTTATCATGAAATTCATGCACTCCTCACCCAAGCGGAGAGGGATATGGAAGCTAGTGGGAGTGAAAAAGGAGATGTTTTAACCATGAAGTTAAAGAACATGTCCCTTGGAGTTAAGAAAGAAAAAAGTAAGCAAAAGTCCCAATTCAAGAAATCGTCAAAGAAACATGACAAGGGAAATGGGAAGGCCGTTGAGAATGGCAATCCCAAGGCAAAAAGTGTCAAACTCTCCGAGGCCGAATGTTTCCATTGTAATGGGAAGGGGAAGGGGCATTATAGGAGGAGTTGTCCCAAATACTTGGAGGATCTCAAGGAAGGGCGTGTGACGCCTATTGGTATGATTTCCTCTCTATATGTGATAGACGTTAATTATGATTGTACTTCCACTTGGGTACTTGATACCGGATGTGGCCCTCACCTTTGTAATTATTTGCAGGGTTTAAGGGACGTGCAAGCACTTGCAAAAGGTGATGTGGATCTCCGCATGGGCAATGGAGCTAGAGTAGCCGCCGTTTCCGTGGGGACCTATGTGATCACTTTAGCTAGTGGTCTAGAGTTGTATTTAAATAAGTGTTATTTTGTACCAACTTTAACCAAGAACATCATCTCTATTTTCGCGTTAGACGCGGAAAGCTTTTGTTTTATGATTAAGGACAAGTGTTGTACTTTTTCTTTAAATGATGTGGTTTATGGCAAGCCTATTGGTATGATTTCCTCTCTCTATGTGATAGACGTTAATTATGTACTTGATACCGGATGTGGCCCTCACCTTTGTAATCATTTGCAGGGTTTAAGGGACGTGCAAGCACTTGCAAAACGTGATGTGGATCTCCGCATGGGCAATGGAGCTAGAGTAGCCGCCGTTTCCGTGGGGACCTATGTGCTCACTTTAGCTAGTGGTCTAGAGTTGTATTTAAATAAGTGTTATTTTGTACCAACTTTAACCAAGAACATCATCTCTATTTCCGCGTTAGACGTGGAAAGCTTTTGTTTTATGATTAAGGACAAGTGTTGTACTTTTTCTTTAAATGATGTGGTTTATGGCAAGGCCATTTCAATTGGAGGCATTTATGTTTTAAATGATGTTAATGACGTTTATCATGTGGAAACTAAAAAGCTCAAAACGGGTGATCCAAACGAATCCTACCTTTGGCATTGTCGTTTAGGCCACATAAACGAAAGACGCATTAAGAGACTTGCTTCGTCAAAAGTGCTCAAACCATTTGGTTTCGAATCTTATGGTACATGCGAGTCTCGCCTTCTAGGCAAGATGACTCGTGCACCTTTTGCGGGAAAAGGGACACGAGCTAGTGAGGTTTTGGCTCTCATACATACGGATGTGTGTGGACCATTAACTATCACCGCTAGAGGAGGTTTTCACTACTTTATTACTTTTACTGATGACTTAAGTAGATATGGGTATGTCTACTTAATGAAGAACAAGAGTGAAGCTTTTGACAAGTTCAAAGAGTTTTAAAATGAAGTAGAGAACCAATTGGACAAAAAGATTAAGACCCTACGGTCCGACCATGGTGGTGAGTATCTAAATATTGAATTTGATTCACACCTAAAAGATTGTGGTATAGTATCACAATGGACTCCTCCTGGTACACCGCAATTAAATGGTGTGGCCGAAAGGAGAAACCGAACTTTACTAGATATGGTTCGGTCTATGATGAGTCTAACTGAGCTTCCTAGTTCATTTTGGGGTTTTGCCCTCTTGTCTGCAGTATTTTCACTAAATCGAAGCCCGATTAAAGCGGCCGATAAGACTCCATATGAGATATGGACAGGGAAAGTCCCTCATTTGTCATTCATGCGTATTTCGGGTTGCGAAGCGTACGTTAAGATCAAGTCTGACAATAAGCTTACACCCAGGTCTGACAAATGTCTTTTTGTAGGATATCCAAGGGAAACATGTGGCTATTACTTTTACAATAAACACGAGAACAAAGTGTTTGTGGCTCGTGATGCTGTCTTCCTAGAAAAGGAGTTTATTTCTAGGAGACAGAGTGGGAGAAAATTTGAACTTGAAGAACTTCGAGAGCCACAAACCGAGAATGAGGTAGAGGAGAACGTGGAGGATAGCATTCCCTCTTCCTCTGAAACGGTAATTGTTCCTAGAAAGTCAAGTAGGATTTCTAATCCACCTGATCGCTACCTTGGTAACATCGAAGAGGACGGTGTTTTGTTACTTTTGGAAAGTGATGAACCCACTACCTACAAATCGGCCATGTCTAGTCCCGACTCCTCGCTTCGGCTAGAAGCTATGCGATTCGAAATGGATTCCATGTACGAGAACCAAGTATGGGACTTGGTGGATTTACCTGAGGGAGTACGACCCCTTCAGTGTAAATGGATATAAAAAATTAAGCTCGGCGTGGATAAACATGTGGATGTTTACAAAGCTAGATTTGTGGCAAAAGGTTTCACCCAAGTTCATGGTTTACACTATGATGAAACCTTCGCTCCAGTCACTATGCTTCGGTCCATTAGGATAATCTTAGCGGTTTCCGCATTTCATGATTATGAGATTCAGCAAATGGATGTCAAAACCGCCTTCTTGAATGGGATTCTAGAAGAAGAGGTGTACATGATACAACATGAAGGTTTTGTGGATATATCTAACCCTAAGAAGGTGTGTAAGCTTAAAAAGTCCATCTATGGTCTTAAGCAAGCATCTAGGAGTTGGAATCATCGCTTTGATCATGTTATTAAATAATACGGTTTCACTAGAAGTGTGGAAGAACCGTATTTATACATGAAGTTTAGTGGGAGTAAGGTTGCATTCCTTGTCCTATATGTGGATGACATACTGCTCATCGGGAATGATGTTCCATCGCTCATCTCCGTTAAGGAGTGGCTAGGGAAACACTTCCAAATGAAGGACTTGGGAGAGGCACAACGAATCATGGGTATTCGGATCTATAGGGATAGGTCCAAGAGGATACTAGCATTGAGTCAAGACTCTTATATTGACAAAGTTCTTGACCGGTTCAATATGAAAGACTCCAAGAGAGGATTTCTACCTATGGGCCAAGGGATTACTTTGAGCAAGTCACAGTCTCCCTCCACCCCTAAGGAAATTGACCACATGAAGACCGTCCCTTATGCTTCCGCTATTGGGTCTATCATGTATGCTATGATTTGCACTCGTCCCGACGTTGCGTCTGAGGCTGCGAAGAAAGCTGTTTGGATTAGGCAATTCATGGAGGGGCTAGGAGTAGTCCATTCCGCCAAAGATCCTATCACTCTATATTGTGATAACAGTGGAGCTATTTTTCAAGCAAAAGAGCCGAAGTCTAGTAACAAATCTAGAGACATTGAAAGGAAATACCATGTAATTAGAGATTATGGGGAAAGGAAGGAAATTGACATTTGTAAGGTTGGGACAGATGATAATATTGTAGATCCTTTAACCAAGCCTTTATCAAAGGCTAAGCATGATGGTCATGTCGTCGTAATGGGATTGAGACGAGTACCAGATTTTCTTTAGATTATGGATATTTAATAATTAGATAGTGTATCTCTTATTATATATATGATAATCATATTCATTATTTTCGTATTCATTCTTTTATGAATCTTTTATTTAGTGTGACTAAATTTTAAATACCTTGTTTATCTGAATAAGTTGTGGAGACAATGTTGAACACTATTCAAGTGAATAAGATGAACATTGTATTTTGTCCCTAGTCACTTAATGAGGTGACGTCTCAGAGTGACTAGATTGTAAGTCGATTGATGGTTGTTCAACACCATAAGGTCATACGTGATGACTAGTCGGTTACATAGGCAGAGTGTGTGACACTTTGCCAGACAGTGACCATTTAGAGAGTCCCTAAGTTCTATTATAGACGCCTGGTTGTGGCGGGGATCTCTAAGATGTTCTAATGAGTCGATTCTTTTGACTGGAGACTATTATCTGAGCAAGTGCAGTTTCCGAGTGACTTTGGTTTTTGTCCTAGGTCGTGCCGTGAAAGGAGGCCAAAAGGGCATTTACTAGGTCATGGTGATCTGTATTGTGCAATAGGATAGATAGGGCATAAATGAATCGTCCACCCACGTTGGGTAAACTATATCTCAAGGCCACTCGAGGAGTTAATGACTACAAATGCGTGGCCACGCTCGGAAGTAATCTGTGAGAGATTTTTCCGGTCATGTAGTCACACTCCCGATCGAGAAAACCACTCGCGATATGTTCATGTGCAAGTGCGACCTGAAAGACACCTTGCATTGAGTGGGAGATTAAAACGGACAAGAGAATTGGTAGCGCACACCTTGTGTCGGACAAGTGGGAGATTGTTAGAGTTAGTGTCCTCCACAATAGTGCGTTTACATAATAAATCTCATTAAAGGAATATCATCAGATATTTAATTATTTGATCCTCGTCAGTTGATTAACGTAAATCGATAACGGTTGGCTGACTAGAGTTTGACGTTATTGTTGTGAGACGGCGGTGATCAACTGACCCCATTCGGTCACACCTAAAGGAACGAACCCCAATTGACAACTAATTAATTGTATGAGATACAATTTATTTAGTCCCTTGATTTATAGACTAAAAGGTTAGTCGATTATTTTCAGAGAGATTTTGAGTTGCGAACTCGAGGAGGGGCAGTTATTATTTAATTACGCGATAATTAAATAATTAATTTTATGAGACGGGTTTTAGTTAATTAATTGTTAATTCACTAAAATTGTACTAATTGATAAATGTGATTAATATTAGTACGTAAATAATATGTGTAGTGGTACACGTATACTTACGGAGTGATTTGGACGAATTAATTATGGAAGTATTTAAACATGAACGATGTTTAAAATAAAATTACACGTATTTGTGCGACAAATATAAGAACCAACATGGACCCGTAAATGGGCAAGTGGACCGTGTAAAATAGAGTTGTGGATGATTAGGAACATAATCATTTCACCTTACTTTATATTCTTCAATAAGTTATCTTATAATGATTTTGCATGTGATGTAAGATTGATAAAAAAAATAAAAAATTCACTCCTACACACTACCTCACTCCACCCGCCACTTTCCCCTCCTATATACTCCATCTTATGTTTATTTATACACTACTTCACTTATGTGTCTTGCATGTGAACAAAATCTATCATCTCTCTAAAATTATTATTCATCCTTTACTAAGTTGTTAATAAACTAAAATAAATAATTACTAAGAGTGTTAGTATTATTTACATATTATCAAGGGAATAATTCTAATAAGTTACTACTAAATACTTGTTAGAATAATTGGGTTAAGTTCTTGGGTGCATATTGTTAGGAGATCTTCTCTTTGAAGATTTGATAGGAGGATCATCCATTTGTTATAAGCTCAAGAACAAACTAGAAAGGTGATCTAGTTTGTGCCCTTATTACCGTAAAATCAATGTAAGAAAATTGTTTTTCTTTAAACTTTCATTTTTATGCTTTTATATTTGCATGCATGTTACATAGATCGCCAAAATGATAAATTATGAGATAATTTAATTTTTATTAGAGAGTCTAATTTGGATCTATGATCTTTTAGTGAGGTGCCGTTTTTGTTTTTGTTGTTTTGACTCGTCTTTTGCTTGAAAAGATGGGCGAGTCGTTTTTTTTGCGGTTTTTGTGGATTGTCTTGTTGTTTTTGTTTGGTTGAGGTTTGGGCCGGATTGCCCTTGCTTTGCTTTGCAGGGGTTTTTTTTTGGATTTGTCCATTTTGTGCCGTGGTAATGCCAAAATTTCGGCTAACGTTTTTGTTTGTTCTTTGATTGCAGCGGAGTGTTCGGGGCCTAGCGGGTCCCTTACTGAGACTTTGGAGAACATGTTCGGGACCGGGCCGGTTAGTACTCCGGTTAGTGCACCTGCGGCGGTGGTAGAGGACGCTTCCGAGGAGGAGGAGCCCAATGAGGAGGCTGTCATAGCTAAGGGAGCCGTTGAGGTTCGTGAGGGGCCCGTTGTTGGTGTCGTTGGCGTTGAGGGAGCCGCTGGGGCTCGGGAGGAGCCCGTTGTTGAGGCTACTCGTGTTGAGAGAGCTCAGACAGGGTCTGAGGCTGATTCCTCCGGGAGGAGGGTTGCTAGGAGGAGGGCTCCTCGACCGACCAGACGGGAGTTGCGGAACGTCGCTAGGGTCATCGAGAGGCCTCATATTCGTCATGTTGATTGTCGTGGGCAGAAGAGACGGAGAGCGGAGACGTTTGAGGAAAATGCTCACGTCGCGGGTTGGGAGGCTAGACGGGTTACAGCTCCGCGGGGGCTGAACCTGCGGGCAGCGCCTACTTGGGCCGAGGGTTTTGACGGTAGCCAGCTGTTGCTTCGGCTAGACATGCACATCTCCTACCGTGCGCACGAGGGCTTGGTAAGTTGTACCGTTTTGTCGAATTTTCGTCGTTTTGACATGTCGGACCTGAATAGGTTTTTTGACGTTATTTGTTTTTTTGATTTAAGGAGATTGGTACCATGAGGACTTTCTCAGGCTTCTCTACCTGCCTGGGTTTCTACGACGTTCTCCGAGCCGGTAGGAGGGCGTTGATAGAGAGATCGGCTTTGGGGCCGTTGGTGGCTGCTTGGCGGGATATTCACAGGTCTCCGATTAGGTCGAACCTGTGTCTGATCCGTGCCATGTTGGACCGTTACTGGGACACGACGTCGTCGTTCAACATGGAGTTTGGGGAGGTCGGTGTGACCTTAGAGGACTTTGCCATGATATCAGGCCTCTCCTGTGGCGAGACACCTGTTGAGTTCACGGAGACACCGGAGAGGGTGTCTTCTCCTGCGGTTACTTGTTTGATCGGCAGTGCTTTGCCCGAGCCTTCCGACATCACTCCTTACTTGATCGCAAGCTCATATGTGAGGTTTCACTTCAAGGAAAGAGCGGTGGGCTATGCTCCGGCGCCGTTGGCGAGTCCGGAGGGTAAGGCTAGAGCTGACGTGCAGGAGGCGCGGTTGTGGTTGTGGCACTTCTTGGGTACCACATACTTTGGTGACAAGGGTGAGCGCTTGTCGACCAAGGTACTTCCTCTTCTTGGTGACCTCGACACTTTGGGTCAGTTGGCTGGGTTACGCCAGCTTTGGCGAGTTTTACCCGGTACTTGCACGCTGCGGTTTGTCTGAATGCAGTGGGGGATAGTAGTGCCCCTGCTTTGTTTGGTCCCGGCCTCATCTTGGAGGTACGAGCGGTTTTGTAGTTTTTGTTGAGTTTGATTTTGATTTTGATTTTGATTTTGATTTTGATTTGTGGTTTTGGCAATTTTTGAAAAATTGGCTGATTTGTGTTTGCTGTGTTCGGTTACAGGCTTGGTTGTACGCTTACTTCATCGCCCGGGGACTACTGGTGGCGTCCCTTCGACCTACCCTGCTGTGAGGGCCTGGACGGTGGCTCGGAAGAAGTCGACCAAGTCGACTTACGAGGACTGAAGGCGTCGGGTGAATGCCCTCCGAGTTGCTGACGTAAGTTGTTCTCTCTTACCCCTTTTGTTTTGTAAAAACAGATAGAGATAGGATGACTAGGTAGCTTAGAAACCCCCAGTTAATTGATTAGCTCTTGTTCGAATGCAGTTTGTCGGGTGGCCTAGGGAACTATTCACAGACGTACCGGCCGCTGTCAGGGAGCGTTTACGACCTCGCAGCTCCCAGCGTTTGTACCTTGAGATGGCGATCGAGCCGGTTTGGTACTTGGGCGAGCGTTTAGCTCGTCAGTGCTTTACTAAGACTTTCGTGCTACCAGTCGATCCGCCTAGGGGGTTGTTCCAGGAGTCGACACCCGATGAGGTTGAGGAGCACCTTCACGGTCAGGGAGGTGAGGAGCTGTTGTTGCGGGAGGCCGACTACGACACCTTTCGGTTGTCGAGGCTTGCTTGGTACCCGATCGAGGTATGTTTTCCTCTGTTCTTTGTTTTCATTGTCTCCTTTGATGGAAGGGTTCGTTACCTTTGATGTGGACCCAAATTATAGGGGGTCGATGCGTTGATGAGGACCCAGCCCCCGGTTTTCCCTGCAGAGACCACCTTTTAGGGGCCAGGGGGCGAGGAGCTACAGTTGCACTTGCCAGAGCCTGCGGTCGCTGAGGTGACCGATGCTGGCATGGAGTGGAGGTTGAGTGTTCTGAGGGTGAGTTCCTGATTTGAAATCACTTCCTCATTTATGTTTTGCCTTGCATTATATTGAAGGACCTTCTTGGTTGTAGGTGTCGACCGCTAGTCATCAGGCTTTGTGGCGTATGGCTAACCGGTGGAGGGCACTTGCTGGTGACCTGGCTGCGAGGGAGTCTAGGCTCGCACAGGTACTTTTTGTTAGTTTTTTGTGTATTTTGTGTTGCATTTATCGTTGTTTAGATCTCAACGATTTGTATTTGTGTTTTGTAGGGTACTACGGATCCGGCGGAACTTGCTCGGGTCCGCGCTGAGTTGGACACAGCCAGGTCGACGATTGAGGCCCAGGGGTTGGTGATCACTAGTCGAGACCAGGAGTTGAGGCGTCGCGAGGACGGGTTGCGAGGACGGGTTGCGGAGCCGAGATGCGGAGATTGCCTCTCTCAGGGCTCAGTTGGCTGCGACGGAGGAGCTCCGCGTCACGATGGAGTACGAGATGTTGGACAGTTCTCCAGAGAGGGGGCCTGGGTAGATGGTGGTGTCTACCTTGGCTGCGACTCCTCTTGAGACCGGGACTGGTCCGACGGGAGATACTGAGTAGGTGTAGTTGTTGGTCCGTGTCTTGGACTTTTGTTTGTACATATTTTCATTTTGCGTGAGGCGGTTTATATATATGTGTTTTTTTATTGTGGTTTATTTTGTGATTTTTTGCTTTTTTTTTATTGTGTTTCGGAGAAGCGATGTCGGCTGTCAGTTCCCCTTTGCTCCGTACTAGTTCCTGCATCGTTAGTATAGAAAACAGGCAACAGGTAGCACATACGCAAAATGTGAACACGTAAAAAGCATTTGATTGAAGATGACAAAATTGGCCACGATGACTCGAAGTTAAAATTGAAATTTGAAAAGATATTTTGAAAACTCCGCGACAAGTCGTCACGTTTGGATTTTTCAAAAAGAATTGATTTGTAATTTGAGCAATTAACCCGTGTCTTGAATTAAATTGCATCGAAATTGTTTTGATTGATTAGTAACTCGAAAAATTTAAACTCAAACCGCCATGGGTGAATTTAAAAAAAAATAAGGAATTTTGTGAGTGTATTTGATTTGATTTTTTTTTTGTGAGATCAAGACTCGGATATGTGAGAGCTTGAAATTTTGAAGAAAACTGTCGTCGTGTTATCAGTTTATGATTTTGTGGAAAATGCGAAAAGGCGAAAAATTTTCGGAATTTCGACTGACATGGAAACGATCCGTCGCGGATCGGGGCTACTAGCCCTTCCCCCTTAAAAAAAAAGAGAAAAAACAAGTATGTTTAAAGCTGCGTCATGGAAAACGTGTCGGATTTCGTAAAACGCGAGAACAAGGAAATGTGAGTGTGAGAAAACATAAAACATCCTGGACAGGCCCGAAGAGGCGCGAGCAATGCGGCGGGAGGTTTGAGGTGTCAAGAAGAAACACAACTTGAAAGGGACAATTCAAGGTGGAAATCCTGAGGAACAGCCCTAAGAGGCGCGAGCCAACTGGCGATAGAAGCCGGCTTCCCCTTTTTTCGGAAAAAAGGCGCTGATTGTTTTTTATAAATAGGGACGTTTGTGCTTCAATGTTTCATCATCTGAAACACGAAAAACATCTCTACAAAACCCTTTCTTCTTCTTCCACAAAATTATTCATGGATGCTTTCGAAAATAGGTTGCGGCATTGGTGTCGGGATTTGTCACCTCCCGAGAGGTATCAACTCATTTGCATGGGAGTTGGTCACTTGTTGGTGCTTCGTCAAGTCAAGGTGCAATCCTCATTTCTTGAAGCATGCTCTCGGTTTTGGGATTCGAAACATCATGTTTTCATTTTCCCGAAAGGCGAAATTTGTCCTCTTGCCGAAGAAGTAGGAGCCATTGGCGGGTGGCCGGGTTGTGTTCCGGTGCTTCCCCCGACTCGGTTGTGTTACAAGGAGAAGTTCCGTTTGATGTTGGGCTTGTCAACAAGTCAAGTCAATTTTCTCCTTGCTCCTCATGGTGTGGATATGTTGGCTCTTATCAACATTTTCGCAAACCGGTTGGATGTCAATGTTTCGGAGGTGGCTAGGAAAAGGGCTCTTGCCTTTTGCCCAGTATATGCCTACCTCTTTGTTGATGCTTTGATGAAAGAGGGGCCGAAGTGCTATGGTAGCATGACCCTTGTTCACGTGGTAGAGCAAATGGAGCATGGTAGAGATCCATCATGGTTGGTGCTTGGCGAGACGATCCAAGCTTTTGATAAGAAAGGTTCTTGTTGAGAAGCTCCTTCGTTTGGATCTCCAAGGATCCTCCAGGTGTGGCTATTGGGGAGGTTAAGGTATGTGGAGCCTCCGGCCGATTCTTCTTCTTATTCCTTCCGTCACCTTACTATGAGGAAGAAGTTGTATGCGGATGGCTTTGCATTCACCGAGGCCTATTGGACCACGAGATTGGTGGAGGAGGGTGGTCCTCACATCCGGTGGGTGGTGCCATAGTGGCGCTTGAGGTCCTTTACGGGGTTGCCCGTTCCGGTTACTAGTTCTTGCTCTTTGATGGTGGTGGGTTTGAAGGTTGCTTCTTTCATTTATCCCGAGAGGTTCATGAGGCAAATGGGGTGTCAACAAAAGGTGCCCGCTAAAGATACCGTCGTCCAAGAGAGTGTTTTCCGGAACTCCGAGCTTGTGGAGGTCTTCGAAAGATGGTGGGCCACTCGGCCGCTTTGCGAGGTACCAAATCCTGTTGCCACGACATGGGTGACTCCCACTTATGTCAAGTGGTCAAGAGCTCAAACCTTGGAAGAAAGGTCCAAATCTCGTAAGGACGAGGTTGTTGACTTGACGTATAAAGAGGTTGGCAAGGCCAACCGTGCCTTCTTTGAGGACTTTGTTGATGGACCTAGCCCGGATGTGATGAGGCCACCAAAGAGGAGAAGCTCGGGTCCCAAAGATGTAGTGGGCCGTGTATGGGCTCGCTTTGGACCGAATATTGGGTCATGCAAGAGACCGGAGGCCGTCTCCATTGTAGATCCGTTGAGGATCCGTTCCGAAGAGGAAGTTCATGCTAGGCGAGCCAACAGGAAGAACAAGGGGAAGATGTACCCCGAGGGAAAAGGCAAGGGCAGAATGGAAGAATGAAGACCTCCATTACCCATTTTATTATTATGTTGTATTAGTGTTGTGAGTTTTTTTTATTATGTTGTACTAGCTATGTATTGTATGTTTTGTGCTAGTTTTATTATGTGAGGTGCTTTTGTCGACACCTTAGCTTCGACAAGTTGTAGACTTGCCGAGCTTTATTTGTTGTTGAATTTGTAATCCTTCTCATTATTAATTAAATAAGAGGATTGCTTGTGTGAACGCTCGTTTCTTCCATCCATTTTGTAAAGGCAATTAAGCTTGAATTATCCTAAACATTGCACTTGGAAAAGTGGGATTTTTGTGGGAAGGGAGAAAGGCTTCCTTTTTTGTATTTTTGTGGGGGAAAGGGAATGTTTTTCCCTTTCTCTTTTTTGAGGTTGATATGGGTGATTTCTTGTATGTGGGAGAATGTTATTTTTTTTTTTTTGATTATGGGGATGGGTGTATCCTTCTTGTGGTGTATCCTTCTTGTGTAAGAAAGGACTGCCTACGTATCCACCTGAAGAGGTGAAATCAAACCATGATCGTAGTTCGAAATGTTTTGTAAATTTATTTGGGTTTTGTGGTTGTATCCCTCTCGTATAAAAGCGCTGCCTACGTATCCACCTAAAAAAGGTGAAATCAAACCATGGTCGAAGTTCGAAATGTTTTGTAAATTCATTTGGGTTTTGTGGTTGTATCCCTCTCGTATAAGAAGGACTGCCTACGTATCCACCTAAAAAAGGTGAAATCAAACCATGATCGTAGTTCAGGGGGTTGTGTTTGAGTGCAAATGGATGTTGCCTTTGATAGATCAAAGGGCATTTGAAACGTGCAAGGTGTCGCGACTTAGACTCGATAAAACATGCAATTTCAAATCAGAACGCGTTGAGGAACTTGACTTGAAGGGGTTGAGGTGGTCGCTAGTTGTAAAGCTAGGGTGAGGTTGTTAGTTGCTAAGGTTTAAGGGTAGTATTTCTTGAGTTGATCTAGGTTGGTCGGGTTTGTAAAATCCTCCCCGTCTAGGTCAATCAGTCTCACTGCGCTCCCCGAAAGTATTTTATTGACCAGGTATGGCCCGGCCCAATTGGGTTTAAATTTCCCCCTCGGATCGACGGGTAACGGTGCTCGAACCGACTTGAGGACCAAGTCGCCTTCCTTGATGTTCCTGGTTTTGACCTTCTTGTTGAATGCCCGTTGTATACGTCGTTGGTATAGCTGGACGTTGTGCAGAGCATTGAGCCGCCCGTTGTATACGTCGTTGGTATAGCTGGACGTCGACGGGTCCATTCCGCCTCAGGAACTTGACTTTCCAGTAGGATACATTGAGATGGGACCTCTAACTCTACTGGCTGAACCGCCTCCATACCGTATGCTTGGTAGAAGGGTGTGGTGCCTGTCGGTGTTCGAATGGAGGTTCGGTATCCCAGAGTGCGAATGGGAGTTTGCTCGGCCAATCGCGGTAATTATCTTGCATTTTATTGATAATGGTGACAAGAGTTTTTTTTGCCGCCTCCACCGCTCCATTGGTTTGGGGACGGTAGGGGGATGATTGATGTCGTTTGATCTTGTATTTGTCTAGCAAGGCTTGTGTTTCCGCCCGGAAGTGAGAGCCTTGATCGCTGATGATTTCATGGGGTACCCCATATCTGCAAATGATATTATTCTGGATGAACTTGGCCACTTGTTTGGCGGTCAAGACTGCATAAGACTGTGCTTCAACCCATTTGGTGAAGTAGTCGATGGCGACGAGGACGAAGCAATGCCCCTTGGTGCCTATCGGGTTGACTTTCCCGATGATGTCGATGCCCAGGTCGAGAAAGGCCAGGGTGACGTCATGGTGTACAAAAGGGATGGTGGTATGTGTTGTATGTTGGCGAAGATTTAGCAATTATGGCAATGTTTGACGTAGTTGCGACAATCGGCTTCCATGGTGGTCCAGTAGTAGCCTAACCGCATGATTTTTCGGGTCAGCATCATTGCGCTCATGTGAGGGCCACATTCTACGTCGTGGACCTCTCCCATGACTTTTTTGGCTTTGTGATGGTCGATGCAAAGGAGGAGAATCCCTTGGGGTGTTCTTTTGTATAATTGTTCTTGGTTTATCACGAATTGTGATGCAAGTAAATGGATGGCTCTTTGTCCTCATTGATCAGAGTTGGGAGGGAATTCGTTTTTGGTTTTGTAATTGAGGATGGCTTGGTACCAAGGTTCATCATGGTTTTTCTCATCCTTGTTGATGGCACAAATGTGAGCTGGCTCGCTCCTTCTCTCGACACATATGGGCATCGATGTCAAGTCGTCAGGTATGTTGACGGGCGCGACAAGTTTTGCCAGGGTATCAGCAAATTGGTTTTCCTCTCGCGGCAAGTAGAAGTAGTCGACTCGGTCGAAGAACTCGGCCTCTTGGTTGATTTTCGCTCGGTAGGGAGCTAAGCTGTCACTTCGGATTTTCCATGATCCAGACACCTGATTGATGATGAGCGAGGAATCGCCGTGGACCCTCAATCTCTGATGCCAAGTGTTATGGCTGCTTGTAGGCCGATGAGGCATGCTTCATATTCAGCGGCATTGTTGGTGACGGCGAAGTCTAGTTTGACTGAGATCGGAACATGTTCTCCCTCTTGTGATAATAGGAGGATTCCTACCCCGAAGCCTCTCAGATTAGATACACCATCAAAGTATAGGTCCCATGCGCCGGAGTCGGCACCAAGGATGTCTTCGTCAGGAAGTGACCATGTGTCGGTCGTTGGATCCTCGTTGACGGGATTTTCTGCTAGGAAATCGGCGACTGCCCTTCCCGTGAAAACCTTGACGGGTACGAACTTGAGATCAAATTCGGACAGCATGAGTGTCCATCTAGATAAACTTCCGTTTAGTACGGGTTTTTCGAAGATGTATTTGACCGGGTCCATCTTGGAGTATATGTGAACCGTGTAGCTGAGCATGTAGTGCCGCAACTTCTTTGTCGACCATACTAGGCCAAGGAATGTCTTTTCCAGTTGGGTGTACTTTTTCTCATACTCGATGAACTTTTTGCTGACGTAGTAGATGACTCGTTCTTCGCCGTTGACTGTTTGTGCTAGCGTTGCTGCCATGGCTGTGTCGGTGACAGTCAGGTATAGGGATATGGGAATTCATGGTTGAGGTGGCATGAGGAAAGGAGGTTTGGATAGGATTTCCTTTATCCTATCGAAGGCCTTTTGACAGTCGTCGTCCCAAACGGTGTGATCGGAGGCGCGAAGCTTCTTGAAGATTGGTTCATAAATCATGGTGAGTTTGGCTATGAAGCGGCTGATGTATTGAACCTGACCGAGAAATCCCCGAATTTCCTTCTCGTTCTTAGGCCGAGGCATTTGTTGAAGGGCTTTGATTTTGGTTGGATCAAAGTCAATGCCTCTTTTGCTGACGACATGTCCCAAGAGTTTTCCGGAGGTGACCCCGAATGCACACTTCTGAGGATTCAGTCTCATGTTATATTTCCGCAGACGAGCGAAGAATTTTCGAAGGGCGCTGATGTAGCCATCCCGTTCTTTTGATTTGACGATCATGTCATCGACATACACCTCTACCTCCTTGTGCATCATATCATGTAGGAGAGTGGTAGTGGTTCTTTGATAGGTTGCCCCGACGTTTATTACACCGAAGGGCATGACCTTGTAGCAATATGTCCCCTACTGTGTAGTGAATGCACTCTTGTGCATGTCTTCCTCAACAATTTTGATCTGGTTGTACCCATCATACCCGACCAAGAATGATAGGAGAGCATGCTCGGCGGTATTGTCCACCAGAATGTCAACATGTGGTAAAGGGAAGTCGTCCTTTGGACTTGCTTTGTTCAGATCCCTGAAGTCGACGCAAACCCGAATTCTTCCGTCTTTCTTGGGTACATGCACGATGTTGGCCACCCAGTCAGAGTATTCAGACACTTTCATGAACCCAGCCTTGAACTGTTTATCCACTTCTTCTTTATTTTAAAGGCCCATTCAGGACGCATTCAGCGCAGCTTTTGCTTCACGGGTTTAGCTCCGGGTTTAATGGGTATCCTGTGATCCGCGCGCAATTTCCCTGTCGATCCCAGGCATGTCTTTGTAGGACCAGGCCAATACGTCCTTGTATTCGTGGAGGAGGTAAATGAAATGCTTTCTTTTCGAGGGGTTAAGGGTTGTCCCTATCCTAAGTTCTTGAGGTGTGTTGTGGGTTCCTACGTTAATAGGTTCGGTCTCCTCAATGATGGGGGTCCGGCTTTCACGTTTGTCAAGTTCTTTGGCTAGGTGAGGTGGGTAGTCACTCAAGTCGAATTCCTCGTAGTCATTCAGAATTGCATTGCAGTTAAATTGAGACGAGTCATAAGCAAACTTAGCATTCATTAAGTTGACTCGAGCGAAAATCTCGGATAGGACAGACATCTCATAGGCAGTAAGAGGCGACACAGTAGAGGAGGTGTCCCCTGGGACAGGCTCCAAGTTGTCACCTTTCATGGGAGTGGGGATGACCCTAGTTGACTCAGCCTCTGAAGCAGCCACAAGTTTGTGATAAAACAGTGGGAAGGGGACCCTGACTAGGGCATCAGGAGTGCTAGGAGCTAAGACAGACTCAGACTCAGACTCAGACTCAGACTCAGACTCAGACTCAGACTCAGACTCAGACTTGGATTCTTCTTCACTTCCCTCCTTGAACATAGGGCCTTCACCAGTTGTGATCTTGAGAATGCGGCCTTGACGATCGGTCCACTTGACGGTTTTCCTCCTGCCTTGTGTAGCTTTCTCCGGGTCAGTATCAGAGATTAAGGCGGTGGGGTCAAACTGGTTATCCTTTAGAGCAATGTTGATGATGTCCTCATAGCCGAGGCGCTTGATGTTATCTTCCCCGAAGAGGAGAGTGACATCTTGTCCGTCGAGGCACGGGGACGAATCGTAGATCGGCTCAGAAAAGCCGTGGTAGAGTTAGGACTCTCCCTCGGGGACAAAGTATCCATTGAGGGTCAGATGGTAGAGACGGAGGATAACTCCGTCCTTCTTGCGCTTCCGAATTAGGAGGTTCATCTCCTAGATGTCTTCATTGGTTGGCTCATAGCCTAGCCCGAAGGGAACGTTGGGGACCTTAGCCTGTTTCAAGGGAGGTAAGGTGCTCTTCAGCGGATTGAGGGGTAAACCGGGGAAGTAACCCTGGCGCATCAGAATGCGGTTGACTGTGAGGTTGGCAAACGAGTCACAATCAAAGGGTGTTGATTCATCGGATAGGGCATTCACGGCTTGGAATCCCCACATCTCACTGTCGTCCTCCTCAATGGCTTGGGAGGCTATTCGCTTTTTTATGACGGCTTTGATCGGGGAAGCGGGTATTGTGATTATCTTCCCGTTGAAGGGGACCCTGATTTTCTGATGAAGGTTTGAAGTAACTGCTTTGACGGCGTGAATCCAGGGGCGTCTCAGAAGCATGTTGAAGGAGGCGTCGATGTCGATGCTCGAAGGATGTGGCAATCAGTTGCCAAATTGAAATTTTGCCTTTTGCTTCCTGAAGTTGTTTGAGGATTGAATTCTCGGGAGCCTTTGGTTGAGTGTCCACGTCTGGGACTGTCTGGTTATTTGTTGTTGGAATGACTGTTGGGTTTTGATAGGGGCGTCAGGACCGGGTAAGATGACAGATCTCTTTCGCCTGTTTCTCTTTTCCTGGGACCACGTAGACATCCTCAGCGTCGTCTCTCCAGATGCCATTGATTTCGGGATCTCGAGGGTACCTCAGAGGGGCATTCCTCGGCGGGCAACTTTTGTGAGGGATGTTTTTGCGAGGTTAATTTTTGTGAGGGTAATTATTGTGAGGGTGATTATTGTGAGGTTGATTATTGTGGGGTGCATAGCAGAATGGTCGCGGGAGCAATCCTTCCTGGTGAGGATAGATTTGGGTATTTGGGGGACCCTCCCTCGGGCGTGGTGTCGGAGGATTGAAAATTAATCGGTGGTAAGCATCATCAAGCCGAGTAATCCTTTCGGAGAGACTGGCTATAGCCTCCTCGACTTGTTGGAAAATAACAAGCATGGTCGCGGCGCTGAACACAAATACCCCGTCTGAGGCATCCTTCTCCAGGGCATTCACCTCATCATCAATTGGTAGGATGAGGTGTGAGCAATCCAAGGTCGGCTCATGATCGGAGATAGCATGGATTCCCAAAGGGTTTGTCTTGTTGTTTGGTGGAGGTAAAGGCAATTCCCCTTTTTCGATCATGTCCTGGACGACGTGTTTGAGATTGAAACAGGTTTCCGTGTCATGACCTTTCCCTTGGTGATATTGGCAGTAAGCATTTGGGTTCCAGAAACGGGATTTCTTAGCATCAGACGGAACTGGAGTGGGTCCGATCGGTTGTAGTTTCCCTTGGTCCATAAGCCTTTTAAAGGCGCTTTCATAAGTTGACCCTAGGTTGGTGAACACTCTTTGAGGGCGCTCAGTTCTTTTCGCGGTTGGCTCTAGGAGGTTAAACTCGTTAATTTTGTTTGTTTGACCATAGGGGCGAGATCCGGTTGATGTGGATCCCTGGTAGCCTCTATCGGTGGTTTTGGCTAGGACACCCTTCCGGAGGTCGTCTTCGATGCGGGTTCCAAGGATTTGTAGATCTTGGAATGTCTTGATGTTTTGGTATCTCAATAATTGGGCATATACTGGACAGGGGTTGTTGACAAACTTCGCCACCAAAATTGACTCGCTTGGCTTGCTGACCAATTGAGTGCTCACTCTCCTCCAACGGGTTAGGAATTCCGTGAATCCCTCCTTATCATTTTGGGTGAGGACCTTAAGTGTATGGGTGTTGGCTTGAATTTCGACATTGTCGGCATATCGCTTAGCAAATTCAACTGCAACCTCATCCCAGGTAGTGAGGTTCTCCGGGTCAAGTGAGTAGTACCATTGGCGAGGGATCGGCTCTAGGGATGATGGAAAGATCCAGGTGAAAACTTCCTGCTTGACCCCTTTTATGGCCATGTAGTCTTTGAAGGCTAGGATGTGGTTGAGTGGGTCCTCCACTCCCTTGAATTTGGGCATATCAGTCAAGGTGAAGTTGTCGGATGGCTGATCCCCAACGGGTTCAAATCTTCGATTGTTCTCAAGGTGGATGTTGTTACCCCGAGCTAGGAGTTGTTCTTCCAGGAGTTTAAGCCTTTTCTCAGTTTCAATCAAAGGCGGAGTGTTGTGTTCTCCAGTTTCCTTGTTTTCCAGGGTGTCGATACGGGTCTCGACACGGTCCAGGGTGACCTTAAGAGCAATGAGAAGGCTGGCTAGCTGAGCAGTTGTGACATCTCCTTTGTTGTCGTTGTTGTTGATGGACGAAGTTGAAGACGGGGCCATGGTTCTGAGGCAGAAAAACGACTCACATTACAACTTAATCTGACACGGTTCAAAGAATGAACGCAGACAACACAAAGGACGGAACAAAGATCAGACTCAACAAGACGAGGATGACCGTGTGTGGTACCTCGGTCAAGTGACGGTGTAGTGGTCGCGATGGTTGGTCAAGTGATTTAATGCATGATGACTGATGCGTGTCATTTTTATGATGTTTTACATCTCTTTTTACACGCATTTCAGAGCTCATTTGTGTAATATTTGTTGCTTTTCTCCCTATTTCCGTCGACTTCCGTATTTTGTACTTTATTGCAGAAATGTGAAGAATTCGACGGGAAATCAAGCCAAATCCGCCCCCGAGTAATCTGCATTGCAAATGACGTAAAGGAATCACTTAAGGAACGAGCTTGGTGCGCGATCCAAGGCTCAAAAGACAAGTCCACGAAGAATAAAGAAGTCAAGTAGCAGCTCAGCCAGTCGATCGACTGGACCCATCAGTCGATCGACCAACTATCGGGATCCAGAAGTTACTGTTGCTGAGGAGCAGTCGATCGACCAGCCTGAGTAGTCGTGAATCTCAAGGCCCGTGAAGTTTAGGTTTTAGAAATAAGTTGTTGCGTTTATTGCTATATAACGTAACACCAACATCTAGTTTTATCATCAGAAAATACATTAAGTTTCACATCACAATAGTTTAGTTTATTTTTCCGAGTAATTAGGGTTTGGTATATCGACTTTAGCATTGGAATTTCTGCCCTTTTGTTCTTAATCTTTCCTCTGGAATTTTCGGTATTCATTCTGCCTTAATCTTAGTTTATTGCTTCGCTTTCATTAATAGCATAGAATTGATAGTTAGTGCCCCGAAGCCAATGATCATATTTTCGTTGTTGTTATTTACATTAAGCATGAATACAGTAATCGTTGTTAGTTTATTTGTTGTTTTTACCTTCACCATGAGTAGCTAAATAGTTAGTGCTAGGATGTAGGCGATTTATGGCTAGGCGGCATTAGATTGAACACGGACTGAACCCGCGTGTCAGTCGATCGACTGACATTGTTGGTCGATCGACTGACCTTGTAAGGTTATCTTTCGTTTTAATTGTTTTTAACCTTGTATTTAACGAATCGAATGCATGCGACCAGTTAGATACCTATTTTGTGACTGACCCATTAGACCGAAAGGTAGGGTAGGTTGCTAGACCGTCAATTAATTCGACTAAATTGTGCTAAGATCGAAAGATAGGTATAGTTTAGACCGTTAGTCACTTTTCAGGACGAAAGTTAGTATTAGTGACATTAGGGACCTTTAGCGTGATCGAGAGATGCTATTTGTTAGGAGTGGACCGAGAGGACCTCTTATTTCCCGCCTTACTTGTGTTTACTTCAGACCGACTTAGTTTGCTGCCGCCGAAGCTATAATGACCCGACCATCCTAGTACCCTTCTTTTATCTGTTTAATTCGTACTTTTAGTTTATTTTCTTTTTGTTGCTCTTAGTATAGACCAATTCAAATCAACCCCCATAATTGTTACCTTAGACTTTCATTAGACAACTAAAGTTTACAACTGCCTCCTTGCGGATCGACCCTGTTACCACTAGCCTAGGTTAGTCTTAATAGGAGATTATAAATTTTATCTTTGGTACTCACAACGACGGGTATCAATGACGGTACCAAACAATATGTAAGGCTTGTGTTAACGATCGGTAGATCGTAAACACGTGTCGGATTGTGACTTAAGAAGTCGAGTCTTGAATTTTAAGGGAGAAAAGAGGGGGCGGACACTCGCGTAACCTTCAAATGGTGGCATTTGAGAGGTATTTATAGGAAAATGAGTGGTAGTGTGAGTTTTGAGCGACGTGGCCGCATGGGCTGCTTAAAGAGGCGCCAGCCATGTCGCACGTCTTCGAGGTGTCTTGTCACTATCACACGAGGAAATCATCATTTGTTCTTTCCTAGGATTTGGATGAACATGTTTGGTACTTGACTATGTAAGATTCCGGGAAACCTTAACATAGAAGCATTTGAATGGTTTTGTTTTTTTGTGTTTGACTCGTTGTTGGAGTCGGGATTTGAATCTTGAGTAATTTTTTGGTCAGGTGTCTGTTTTGACTCTAGTTAGTGTCATTGCGACCCCGTCGTCATGCATTAAACACTCCAGGTACTTTTGAAAAGTTTTGAAATGTTTTATTTTCGAAATCGTTTTATGTTTTCCGACGTAAAGTTGTACACAAACTGTCGATCAAACGCCGCGATTCCTAAGCATATTGTAGTCCGATAATCATCGGGTGGTTGTTGGAGACTCGACAGATACTGGGTATCTACAGCTGTGAAGCCGTAATCCCAGCAGAAATCAACATACCAACCACCAGAAGTAGCCTAAACACTATAGAGGAGAACAAGCCACTACTGCAAGATAGCCTGACCTTGGCTGAAGAATTAAGAGACGCATCCAAGATCAGGATAGCTTCCTACCAGCAAACAGTAGCCAGAAGCTACAACAAAAATGTAAACATCAGGGTATTCAAAGAAGGGGACCTGGTCGTGCGAAAAGTTTTCCCAAACACCAAGGACAAAAATGCTGGCAAGCTAGCCCCTACTTGGGAAGGACCTTACCGGATTGATTCAATAGTAGGACAGGGAGCCTATAGGCTACAGAACCTGGACGGAGAAATGATCCCCAGATCTTGGAACATTTCCCACCTAAAACTATTCCTCATATAAACCTATTATCCTATGATCCAAATCAGGTAAAACAACTAACTTTGTCTCTTGCCTAGCTAAAATTTTATACGGAAAACCCTTGAATAAAATCATGTGACCTGAACATGCTATGTTTTTCTGCTAACTGCCATCTTGCCTGAATATCTGCCTGTTTTATTTAAATACAAATCCTACTATGTCTGTCTATTTTGTTCCTGCTATGTTGAATCCTGAAAACTTGTTTTACAGCTTTGTCCATAATTTATACATTACATACAGGCTTAAACAAATGTTCAGGATTGAGGGCCACTCCACCCAACCTAAACAGCATCTCAGAAATGCTTCACAAAACTTGGCACATGCTTGCCTGAACCAAAAAACACATACAAGAAACAAAGCTCAGTAAAAAAAAGACAAGTACGATGGTAAAAAAGACCAGACCACTTGTCTAAAAGCCCTCCTGACAGGCTGAGGGCCATAAGCCCTCCTGACTGGCAACTTCCCCTCTTACTAAAAAAGCCCTCCTGATAGGCAAAAAGCCATGATTTCCTAAAAAGGATTGAGGGCCATAAGCCCTCCTGACAGGCATTTTTCTAACAAAATATTTTAAAAGCTGCGTTATTTCAGGCAAACATTCAAAGGAACAGGAAGACACCTTCAAATTTCATCAAAACTAAGACAGCATATCCAAAGTTGCCCAGGGAACATCCCTCTTAGGTAGGACAAAACACTGGCAATATCTAAAAATTGTTTGTCCAAGGAACATCCCCCCCTGGATGGGCCAAAAAACAGCTACCCTAAAAACTAAAGTCAATTAGCCTGCCTTGGAAGCAGTAGAAGAACTAATTGTTAGGTTCATATATTGTTTTATGTGGATTTTACGCAAGGCGAAATCATGCCAGGGTAAGTCTGGGCAGGGTTAACTAGCTCTGATTAATCTGTAAGTCAGGTCGACAGGATATAATGGAAGAATTAAAGTACGAAAAAAGAATAACAATAAGACAATGAATTTTGTACGTGGAAAACCCTTAAATGGGAAAAAACCACGGGCACCAAGCCAGGAGAGGATTTCACTACTATGTTGAGTATTTAGCACAATAGGACGTAATTATCTCAAAAGTTGTGTAAGAATGTTGTATGCTAGAGTTTGTCTTGTATCTGTCTCTCTCTTCAAATGATTTCCAAATGCATCTTATATAATGATGTGCTGAACGACTGGTTAATATCTCCATAAATGCCAAATATTCTGTCTTAATTACCCGCAATAATATCCATTATTACGTCCTTAATTACTGCCTTAATTGCAGAATCTTCCCATTTAATGTTGTGCGCGTAATCTTCTTATAACATGATCTCCTTGTCTGATATCGTCCTGATATTTTGACCGTTGTCCTCTCCACGGCCTGGCGCCTATCTTTATGTGTCCTGGTAGCTTGACATCCTGACACCCTGACAGTCAGGCCAAGGCAAGATATTGATCTGGGATATCTGCGAATTTCCAGGCCCAACAATTGCCCCTTATCTCCTTATTTTCGATGTGTCAGGACAAAAAAATAAGGAGATAACTTCTAATGACGGAAAACTGCTCAACGGTTGATTTGTGACTAACCGGCTTCTATAACGGCTAGTTGTTCAGTTCATGTCGCGTGTTATAATCACTGCAACTTCCTTAATAATTACCCTTCCAAGTTGCGGTTGAAACCCTAGTTTCACCGCCTATAAATACTTCCTCACTTCATTAAGTTGATCTTCACCAAAAAATCTGCTTTGCCTTCTTCTAATAATTTTCTTCTTCAACTTCCTTAATTCCCAGTTTTTAATCTTCGTCTAATTTTCAATAATCCCTCAACAATGGCCGCAAAAAAGAAGTCTTCCAGGGGGGCAGTATCTCCTGGAACTCCACCTGTTCAAAATCATGAGGAAACCACTTCTAAAAATATTCCTTCATCTTCTGCTGCTCAACCTCCTGTGGTTGGTAAAATGAATTATTCTCCTCTTGAGATGATTTCAATCTTCCACGGTGATTTCCAATTCAAACCCACAAAATGTTTGAAAGATGATCAGTCTCTCTCAAATCGCCTGAAGCCTAAATGTGAGAAGGTGTTGAAAGATAAGGGAATCATTCCTACTGATTCCGAAGTTTGGATCCCTGAAAATTCTCCTATCAGGGCTGACTGGGCATGTCCTGGTTGGTTCTGTATTCATGACTGGGCCTTCAGGGCAGGTTGTAAGCTTCCTTTGTCTCCTCTTATGGTGCAGGTTATTAAAGAAATTAGTGTCCCTTCTTATCAACTGATGCCTATGTGTGGAAAGTGGTCTGCTCCGTTGAGTATCTCTGCAAAAGGCACAATATTTCGTTTTCCCTTGATGACCTGAAGACCTGTTATGCTGTCAAGACCAATAGCCCTGGCCGTATAAGCTTTAAGGTCAGGGCTTCCACTACTCCCCTTCTCAGCAATCTGTACAGTGGCCATGACAAGAATTAGGCTGCTGGGTACATGTTTATCAGGACCAATTTTGTGGGTCCTGATCTGGCATATTTGAACTATGAAGCTTGTGTTGCTTGTGAGTATTTTAACTTTTCTCTTATCCTGCATGTTTTATTCGTTAGTAAAAAATAAAATTATATTGAAACATACCTCTTGTGTGCGCAGTTGATGACTGGGTTACTGAAACTGAGTACCCTACTGCAAACATTTCTGCTTTTCTTGATATTCCTCCTTTGGAGAGGTCTTGGCCTCTCTGTTGCAGGGCTAGACATATTCCTCGCTGCTTGAAGGCTGATGGTACTGCTAGGGTGCCTAAACCTTCAAAGGTTGTTAGTGCTTCCACTTCAGGCAGTAAGTCTATTTCGTTTTCTCCTTTCTCCCTATTTTGGCTCTTCTGTGATATTTAGTTTATATTGCTAATGTAGTGTTTTGTATTATAGCTACCAGGTCATCTACTCGCCTTGCCAGATTTGGTATGGCTGACCTCTCAGCCAGGCTGGTAAGATTAAGGAGGAGGGCTCCCAGGGAGGCGGAGATGCTGAGCCTGTTATTGATTTAACTGATTTGCCTGATGCTTCCAAGGTCTCTCACTTCTGTTCTCGCTCTCTTTGAAACAAGTTCAAGAACCCGAAGAGAAAAATTGAAGATGTTGATGTATCTGCCCCAGTCAGGGAGGTGAGAGACAGGGTAGATAATGTGGAGGCTGCCAAGGTGAAGATTAGGGATTATGCTGCTTCCAAGTCAGATGCCATCCTCACCCTTAACCCTGCTGAGACTGCTACCCAGGAAATTGCTTCAGTGGATCACTCTGTCAGCCTTTTGACAAGTGCCTTGACTGTTGTAAGGGAGGTACGCTATTTTTATTATTATGTGTATTTCGTAATATGTGTATTTTATTTGGATGTTTTTATTATTATAGCATAATATTCATATTATTCTTTTTGCTTTTGGTCAGGCTGCCGCGACTTGTCTCCACAATGCTTATCAGGCTACTTCTCTGGTAGCTTGGATTGACCTGATGAGATCAGATTATGATAAGCTGAATTCTGAACTGGACTTTGCACGGGCTGACCTGGCTACTAAGGTTGCTGACTTGGCGAGGGCGCAGGCTGAGAAGGATACTGCTAGGGCTGAGGCAGATTCAAATAAACAAATCTTGCAGGAGGCGTTGGACAGGAATGAAGAGCTCACCCTGGAGAGGGATGATTTGGAGTTTAAACTTGATGATGCCTCCCTTTATTTTTATATTAAGGGGAAGGTAGCTGCTATGTCGGAGCCTGTTGAGGCCAGGGCGAATTGGAACCCTGAGGCTGAGATGGCTTTCGCTACATCTAAGTATCCTGATCTGCACAATATGGGAAATGAATAGGAGTTCGATTCTCTAGGGGAGCAGGATGTTGATGCTGAGGCTGATCAGGCTAAGAGTGGGGGTGCTGATGCTGTTTCTAAGGAGAAGCAGTAATTTGAATTTTTCTTTGTTGGTATTTGGCCCATCCAGGGAGGATGTCCATGGACAAACAATTTTATTTTCTCTGTCTCTTCTCAGGTCAGGGAGGCTATCCCTGGCCTTTATGAATATTTTGGTGCCTTTGCCCCATGGGGTAAGGGCTTTATTAATATGATCGTAATGGCCTTCCTTGACTGATTTTTCTTATTTCCTTGAATTTCTTTGAACTTGTGAACTTAGTTTTTCCAATCCTGTGGATCTGTAGAAATTTCTATTTTGTTAACCTGTGAGATTTATTGAACTTGTCCTGTCATTTGAACTGTCGTGAGTAATTCAACCAGGTATGGTTTTGGGCATAGTGGTTGAAGGAGGGGGGGGGGAAGCTGGCCTGTCAAGAGGGCTTATGTCCCCTGCCTGACTGGAGGGCTTGGTACTCGGCCTGACATGAGGGCTTTTTAGACTAATGGTTGGGATGGCACACCCTTCCACTGTCTTACTGCGTCCAGCCGTATGTAAACATGTGCAGTAAACCTACCCAGGTCAGGCAACTATTTCATGCTTGATTGGTCCTGACATTTACTGTATCCGGTGATGGTTACCAACTCGTCAGGCACAATTAAGTCCAAAGTTTTTGTTTCAGATTTTGATATATAGTAGAGTAGCCCTCAATCCTGAATATTTATGCATATAAACATTTATCATGTATAATTGTTCAGGATTCATTCAATAAGAGAAATTGGGTTAGTTAAATATATAGACATGGATTGCACATAGAGCATATGAAACACGTAATTTTTTCAGATAGCACGGCAGGTTGAATTACTAATAGTAAAGATATGATTTTGTACCTGATTATGGCCTGACATAGGTTTTATACATGGAATAATTTCAAATGAGTTACATTCCAAGATCTTGGGATCATTTCTCCTTCTAATGTTTATATCCTGTATGCTCCTTCTCAAATGATTGAATCAATTAAGTAGGGGCCCTCCCATGTGGGGGCAAGCTTGCCTGCTGATTTCTCTTTTTTGTTTGGAAAAACTTTTCGTAGGACGAGGTCTCCTTCCCTGAAGACTCTAATTCTGACATTTTTATTGTAAGTCCTGGCTACTGCTTGTTGGTATGATGCCATCCTGACTTTGGCAGCGTCTCTTAGCTCTTCTGTCAGGACCAGGTTATCTTGCATCAGGTATCTGTTTGCTTCAACATTGTTCAGGCTATATCTTGATGTTGGTACCCGGATTTCTGCAGGAATGACAGCTTCACAGCCATACACAAAAGAATAAGGTGTTTGGCCTGTTGATGTCTTTGGAGTTGTCTTGTCTGCCCATAGTACTAATGGAAGTTCTTCAGCCCATCTGCCTCGTCTTCTTTTTAGTTTCTTCTTTAGGCAGCTTATGACTACCTTGTTACTGGATTCAGCCTGGCCGTTAGCTTTTGGATATCCAGGGGTGGATGTTATCAGGCTGATATTCCATTCTTGGCAAAATGCTTGGGTCTTTTTCCCCACAAATTGGGTTCCATTGTCACATACTATTTCTGATGGGACTCCATATCTGCAAATAATGTTCGTTCTGATGAAGGATATTACTTCTTTTTCAGTTACTTGCCTGAAAGAGTCAGCCTCGATCCATTTGGAGAAGTAATCAGTCATAGCCAACATGAATACTTTTTGTCCTGGAGCTACATGCAGCTTCCCTACAATATCCATGCCCCACTTCATGATTGGCCAGGGCGCGGAAATTGAGTGGAGGAGCTCAGATGGCTTATGTATTATTGGTGCATGAACTTGACAGGCTTCACATTTTGAAGAGTATTACAGGCAGTCAGCCCTTAGTGTAGGCCAGTAGTAGCCTGTCCTGAGTACTTTACTTGCCATGCTTTTTCCTCCTTTATGGTTACCACAATTTCCATCGTGTATTTCTTGAAGTACTTGTTTGGCTTCAACAGGCTCCAAGCATCTTAGGTATGGTCCAGCCTGCGATCTCTTGAATAGAGTGTTATTGATAATGGCATAGGTTGAAGCTCTGATTTTAAAAGCCCTTGCTTCATGTCTTCCCTGAGGTAGTATTCCTCGGAGAAACCAATCATAATAGGGTTTAGTCCAAGAATTATTATCCTGATTGACAGGGTTGACTTTTTCAGCCTTGCTGATGGTTGGCTCTAATAAATGAACAATTGGTATTTTATCGAAAACTGTGGGGTTAAAGTTTGAACCTAGGCTGGCCAAAGCATCAGCCTATGTGTTCAGGTCTCTTGATATTTGATCTATATCAAATAAAGCAAATTTAGCGATAAGGTTTTTTGCATATTCTAAATACGAAATCATTTTTGCATCCTTAGCCGTATAAATTCCCTTTATTTGATTAGCAATTACAAGTGAATAAGTTTTTACCTTTAGATTTTGAACACCGAGGTCTAGACATACCTTTAAGCCTCCTATCAGAGCTTCATATTCCGCTTCATTGTTAGTAACTTTTAATTCACAGCTTATAGCCTGTGCTATCATATCTCCCTGTGGCGATTTAAGCACTAATCCTAACCCGTCCCCCTGGCATTGGATGCCCCATCTATGAACAAAGTCCATTCTTGGTCTGGGGTTTTATTTTCTAATTGGTTGACCTCTTTTTTCAGGTCAGGTTCTAGGTTAGGGCTTAAATCAGCCACAACGTCTGCTAGGGCCTGCGATTTGATCACTGCCCTGGGTTCAAAAGAGATATCATATGTGCTAATTTGAACTGACCACTTGGCCATCCTACCTGATAATTCAGGCTTGCGCAGGATAGATTTTATGGGTAAGTTGGTCCTGACTATAATAGGGTGGCTTTCAAAATAGGGTCGCAGTTTAGTACATGACATAATTAAAGCTAAGGCATATTTTTCAAGTAATCCATACCTCATCTCCGCATCCAGCAGGCTCTTACTTACATAATAGACCGGATGTTGTTAACCTTCCTGTTCTTTTACAAGGACTACACAGACTGTTGTGTCAATGACAGATAAGTATACTGATAGGGGTTCTCCCTTCTCTGGTTTGGCCAGTAAGGGTGGAGATGACAAATAAGATTTGAAGTCTTGAAAGGCTGCCTCATGTTCATCCGTCCAATGAAAATGTTTATTTTTTTCTGAGTAGGTTGTAAAATGTTTTACACCTTTCAGAGGATCTTGATATGAACCGGTTCAGGGCAGCTACCCGGCCTGTCAATTTCTGAATATCTTTGACGGACTTGGGTGACGGAAGTTCCAGGATAGCTTTTATCTGTTCTGGGCTGGCTTCTATGCCTCTCTTCGTAACCATGTATCCAAGGAACTTACCTGCAGAAACTCCAAAGTGGCATTTTGCAGGGTTGAGCTTCATGTTGTATTTTTCCAATATTTCGAATGCTACTTCCAAATGCTTCACATGATCTTCTGCATTTTTTGATTTTACCACCATGTCGTCTATGTAGACTTCCACGATATCACCTATTTGATACTTGAACATCATGTTAACGAGGCGCTGGTACGTTGCCCCTGCATTCTTCAGGCCGAAAGGCATGGCAGTTTAACAGTAAATGCCTCGGTCTGTTATGAATGCAGTACTCTCCTGGTCAGCATGGTGCATTTTTATTTGATTGAATCCACTGGAGGCATCCATGAATGTCAGCATCTCATGCCCTGCTGTAGCGTCTACCATGGCATCAATATGTGGCAAAGGAAATGGGTCCTTGGGGCAGGCTTTGTTCAGGTCAGTGTAATCTACACACACTCTCCATTTTCCGTTCTTTTTCTGCACAACAACCACGTTAGCCAGCCACTCAGGGTACATTACTTCCCTGATCATTCCCATATCCAGGAGTTTTTCCACTTCTTCTTTGATTATGGCATTTCTTTCAGCTGAAAATTTTCGTCTTTTCTGTTGTACAGGCTTAAAAGATGGGTCAATATTAAGTTTGTGTGTAATTATATCAGCACTAATTCCAGTCATATCAAAATGAGACCAAGCAAACCAGCATGATTTATTTTTGAGGAATTTTACCAGTTCGGGCCTGACACTATCCGGAGCGTCAGATCCTACTAGAACATACCTGTCAGGGTACTCAGGGTCTAGGATTACCTGATCTGTTTCCATTCTGGGAGGTGCTACATAAGTGCTCCTGACAGGGTACTGTAATTGCTATGCAAGGGACTTTCATGCCTTGGACGGTTTCAAAGCCGTTGTATAGCATTCTTGGGTTGTCTTGTGATCTCCTTTGATTTTGACTATGCCCAAATCCGTTGGTATCTTGATACACTGGTGATATGTTGATGGCACAACTTTAACATTATGAATCCAGGGTCTGCCCAGGATTGCATTGTAGGATGACAAGTGATGTGAACATTTTTTGCACACATTTAGTCCCCTAATTGAACCTATTTTGCATACTATTATATCATTCCATAGCCATTTTATCCGTCAAATGCTTCCTATTTTGCTTTCCTAGTGCATTTCGTATGTTTTGTAGGAAAGAAGGTAATTAGGCGGAAATTCCCATCTCCCGTGCATATTTAGAAGCTTTTTGACGATCTTGGATGGACTAGTATGAAGAGGAGGCAAGAATGATGACCAAGGATGTAGGAATAAAGAGTATATAGAAGGATCATAGGGTTAAACAACAAGGATGACGAGAAGGAATTCAATGCAAGAAGAAATTGCTCAGAACCAAACCAATGGTTGCTCCTTCGGCTCTGAAAGTATACTAGATGGAACGGCGTTGAACAATCAAGTGATCTAGGCTTTTGAATCACTCCAATAGGAGTCCGGATGAGAAAATGACGTCCGTTTTACAATCTGAGCTCAAACAAAAAAGCTGTCCGCCAATCCGCTCGTCCCGAGACCCAATCCGCTCGTCTGCTGCAGGACGAGCATCCCGAGACCCAATCCGCTCGTCTCCTGCAGGACGATCGTCTCCCCTTCAAGACGCTCAGATTGTTTGACAGAAAAGAATGAAGAAAAACACTGCCTTAAGATCCGAGCGTCTCGTGCTCGATCCGCTCGTCTCCCCCTGCTACTGGACGAGCGTCCCGACACCTTGGCCGCTTGGATTCCTGCCCAGTACAGCACGTCTTCTCCTTGTTCCACTCGGGATGCGCATATTTCTGAAAGACTAGCAAAAAGGAGACCCGCATCTTTTCTTGAGAGGAGCGATTCCTCAAGGACTTAATCGTCATTTAAGCCCTTAGTAACCCTAATTTGTGCACCTAATCCCTACTATAAATACCCCATTTGTAATAATCAAAGGAACCAAGCTTTCTTAGATTAGAAAATCCTCTTAGAATAGATTAGGAGTAGATTAGAATAGATTACTCTTTAATCTTTCCATAAATTAAACATTAATCTTTCCTTAATTATTGTTCAAGTTTATTATTCAAGTTTATTATTGGGTAATTGAAGATTATTGGGTTATTATTGGAGAATTGACAACGCTTCACCAATCAATCAAATTTTCTTCTATTATTCTTTGCTTTATTATTTTGGAATCATCTTAAGTTGGTATAATTTTTTTACCCTTTACTCTTTATTGTTTATTTCCTCATTCTCTTATCATGTTTATACTTGTTGTGATGATTGACACCATTAATGACATGTTTCCCATGATAATGAGTGAGTAGTTATTTGGCTAGGATTAATGGGCAATTAGGGGAAACCAACATGGGGATTGATTCATGCTTAATATAATATGTTTTCATAATTAATTTGCTTGCATGTTGTGATGTCAACTGATGCGTGTCCTAAATATGATGTTTTACACCCCATTTTACACGCATTTCAGAGCTCATTTATGTAGTTTATGCTACTATTCTCCCTATTTCTGTCTACTTTCGTGTTTTTATACATTATTTCAGAAATGTGAAGAATCCAGCGGAAATCAAGCTAAATCCGTCCCCGAGTACCTTGCATTGCATTTGACGTGAAGTATTTACTCAAGAAACGAACTTGGTGCGCATATCGAGGCCGAAAGACTAAATCACGAAGTTGTTGAAGCAAAGTACCAGCTACAGTGGTCGACCGACCGATGCCTATGGTCGACCGACCGATGCCTATGGTCGACCGACCAGAGCACGACTTCCAGAAGCTTCTTTACAGCATAGGTTGGTCGATCGACTGGTCCTTATGGTCGACCGACCAGGCCGTTAATTCTGACGTGAATTAATAGAACGAGATTTCCAAAGCCCATTGTAATTAGGTTTAGGAATAAAAGTTACGTAATATTCCTATATAACGTAACCTTAGTTTTCAGAATAATCATCAAGCTTTCATCAAGCTTTTCATCCAGTTTTATCATCAAGTTCTCAAAATACAATTCGATAGTCATTAGTTTAATTTTGTTCTTTCATTAATAAAGTTTCTATTTGCATTTGGTTTTGATCTTTCCTCTACAATTCCTCTATACGGTATTCTTCTGTTCTAATATTTAGTGTTATTATTGCTTCTGTTCGTAGTATAGAATTGTTAGGTTAGAATTCCCAAAGCCAATTATTGTCTTATGTCAATTGTTCTTTTAAATAATTTGACCATGAATTCAACATCTTTATTAGTTAAGTTTATTGTTGTTATTATTTCCAGTATGAGTAGCTATACCCTTTGTGCTAGGATGTAGGGAATCTGTAGTGTAGACGGCATTAGAATTAGTAGACCTGAAATCGCGGCATGGTCGACCGACCGGCCTATCTGGTCGATCGACCGGCTCCCGTGAGATTACCTTCGTTTTAATTAATTTAATTGCTATATATGACGAATCGAGTGCACGCGACTAGTTGAATGTTTAGGAATTGACCGACCCGATAAGATCGAAAGATAGGTGAGGGAAATAGACTGCCTAATTAAGACGACTAAATTAATAAGATCGAGAGATAAGTTAATTTAGCCTTTTAAATCACTTTTCGGGACGAAAGTTAGCATTAGTGATATTAGGGACCTGTAGCGAGATCGAAAGATGCTACCTGTTAAGAAAGGACCGAGAGAACTTCTTATTTTCCCGTCTCACGCGATTGTTTCAGACTTACCTAGGATGCTGCCGCCGAAACTATAGTGAACCGACCATCTTAGCACCCTTTTAATATTTGATTTCATCCACTAGCTTAGTTTACTTTTCATTTATTGCCTTTAGTTATAGATCAACTCAAATCAAATCCCTCTCACATTTGTTACTTTAGACTTAAATAAAACAACTATTAATTGCATCGCCTCTCTGTGGTTCGACCCTGACTGCCACTAGCTATAGTAGTAGTTTGGACTATAAATATTATTTTTGGTGCATACAACGACAGGCATCAAATTTTGGCGCCGTTGCCAGGGAGGCAATTGTTTAAATTTTTGGTTGTTTTTATTTTAGTCTTTTCTCAGTTTAAGGGACATCTGTTCCTTAAACTATTCTCATATTCTACTTGTACTTTCTTCTTAGGCGCAGGTCACAGGGTGGTGAATTACTACCGTTCAATCATGAGATTGAGAAGACTTTGCGTGAGTTGAGACGATCATCTAGAGTATTGCCGACAGAGGAAGAGCTGAGTACTCTGTCTAGTTACTACGAGAACGAGCTGTTTGAGGAGGATCCACCTTCGTCACTTATTTCTACTTCCTCAGCTGAGACCATCACATCTCCAGACATGGCTGAAGAAGCGAGTATAGCCAGTCACTTTGAGCCGACAGCTGAGAATCTCTATAAGGGATTCGCATTACCAGGGACGGATAGAAAATTCGAGCCGAAACCGTCCTATATCAACTTGGTTGCGAGAAACCAATTCGGGGGAGCTGCAAATGAAGATGCAGCCAAACATATGGAGACATTCATTGATTACTGTTGTTCCATACCCCCACCAACTGGTGTGACCCAGGACCAAGTGAAGGAGACTATGTTCATATTCTCTCTTCGTGATGCTGCAAGGGAGTGGTACCGAGACCTGGATCGAGCTGCTAACGGGATCACTGATTGGAAGTCGCTAGCCCTAGCATTCTTGATGTAGGTGATGTCGTCGGGTCTCCCAATCAAACACATTTATAATACTCAACAAACAACTAGTTAGTGGTAAGTCGAGGTCGATCCATGCGACGGTGGTTACTCAATTTATTCAATCTAATTATGGTTGTGCTTGGGGTTGTCACAATTATAATGGGTTGATGATTCTAATCTAATAAAAGCAATAAACAGGCAACAAAAGGAAAGATGTAAACAATTGATAAAAAGCACTAGGGTGTCATGGGGTCATAGGGGAATCATGGGATATGATCATACAAACATGTTCTCAGATTATAAGCAAGCAATTATTGTTGTGATGGATTGAGTTGAGTTATATCTTACAATTCTAGGAAAGTTTGGGTCCCGGAGCCGAATCGATTAGATTGTACAACACCTACAAGTCGACTTAATCTTCCCTACTCAACAACATGCATGGTCTAATGAGACTCGAGTTGGTTTATGTCTTACAAGTCTCATTGAAAAGATAAGAGATGGTAGTAAATGCAAGGATTCATAGGCTTAGCATTTCATCAAACATAACATGTGCATGAGTTGAGATCATAACAAGCAAGCAAATAAACCATAAAAGCATATTAATTTAAGCATGAATCAATCCCCATGTTGGTTTCCCCTAATTACCCATTAACCCTAGCTAAGTAACTACTCACTCATGATCAAGTTTAACATGTTAATAAGGTTGTCAATCATACTAACAAAGCCAAACATGATGAACAAGTAAGAAAGATTAACAATAATTAAAACAAGGATTAAGAGAATTATACCTATGGAGATTCCAAAATAATAATGCAAAGAATAATAGAAGAACTTGATGATTGATGGAGGGTTGTCAATCTCCCAATAATAACCCAATAATCTTCAATTACCCAATAATAAACTTGAATAATAAACTTGAACAATAATTAAGGAGAGATTAATGTGTAATTTGTGGAAAGATTAAAGAGTAATCTATTCTAATCTACTCCTAATCTAATCTAAAGAAGGATTTTCTACTCTAAAAACTTGTGTCAAAGGATTATTACAAATGGGGTATTTATAGTGGAAATTAGGTGGATGCATTTAGGGTTAACTAAGGCTAATTTAGTAATTACACTTTTGAGTTTAGAACAGGGAGAAGCCGGTATTTTTCGAAGGAAGGGCGTCTTTCTTGAAAGCTTGAAGAACGAATTTGCGCTGGACTGGAATCCGGGCGGATTGGTGTCGGGACGGGCGGATTGTAGCAAGGGAATCCGAGCGGATTTGGAGCAAGACGCTCGGATTGTAGCAAGGGAGGAATCCGAGCGGATTTGGAGCAATCCAAGCGGATTTGGGACAATCCGAGCGTCTTCAGCGCGTGACGCGCGGATTCCTGTACCGCTTCTTTGTTTGAGCTCGGATTGTAAAACGGACGTCATTTTCTCATCCGGACTCCTATTGGAGTGATTCAAAAGCCTAGATTGCTTGTTTTTTCGACGCCGTTCCATCTAGCATATTTTCAGAGCCAAAGGAGCAACTCTCGGTTTGCGTTCCGAGCAATTTTCTTCATGAATGGCTTCCTTGCTTTTCCTCCTTGCTTTAAACCTTATGACCCTTCTATATAATCTTTATTCTTACGTCATTGGTCATCATTCTTGCCTCCTCTTCATACTAGTCCATCTAATATCATCAATAAGCTTCCAAATATGCACGAAAGACGGGAATTTCCGCCTCATTTATCTCCTTTTCTACAAAACATATGAAATGCGATAGAAAAGCAAATAGGATGGTTTTGACTGATAAAATGGCCATAGAATGTTATAATAGTATGCAAAATAGGCTCAATTAGGGGACTAAATGTGCGCAAATAATGTTCACATCAAATATCCCCAAACTGAACCTTTACTCGTCCCGAGTAAAGAGGTGACTAAAACTAGACCTTTATTTAAACTAACCTAATAACATAACCGATATAAGACAATTAGCGGGTCTCACTCCGCCCCTTCAACTCACAACAAGACAACCATGAGGTAGGATGCCTTCTTGCAAGGCAAGGTGGGTCTTGCCAAAATGGCGACACATCCAAACATTAAGCACACAAAAACACATAATGGATGCATCTACAAAAAGAATAGCCACTCCCTCATCAAGTGGCGGAAATTATCTACAAGGGAAGCAATTCAAGGGTACACAATCCTTCATAGATGCAATTTGTTCGAACTACTAAGCCTAGAAGGATACCAATAAATCACCTCCAAGTTGTGTCAAGCTGGGGTACCTTTGTCCTCAATCGTTAAATGCTTTTGTCAAGAATAGACTCCCTATGGTGTTAGAAACACTGGAGGATCGCGGAATTCCCCCCCTTGCCTAGACAAGAAGAAGGGTCACCCCCTCTCTACTATGCACAAAAATGGATACGATAAATAAAGGGATCGATAGTATTTGAGTTTCATTTGGGAGTTTGCTTTGTTGTTGTCTTTCCCCCCAATTTGTGGCATATAACATTTGAGAACACTTTCTTTTTGCCATTTCTTTTTGATTTTTGGCATTTCAACACTTGACAACTTTCAACTTTTCTTTGCATTTCTTTTTGAACATTTTCAAAGTCACCCCATTTGTAGTGAGGGTGGCTTATATTTGAAGCATAGGAGTTCTATTTTTGCTCCTCTTTTCATTTGATGCAATTTGCAAACTTTCTTTCACTTTTCATTTCATTGAACTCAAATTGATTTCTTTTTGTGCCCATTCCCTTTGATGACAAAAATGTGGTAGAACATGGATGAATGATGGATGGGTGCATGGTTTCAAGGGTCACCTTGGAATAAACGGTAGCCAAGGAGTTATCACACCACAAGGTACTCTTGACTAGGCCTTAAACCATGGGTCAAAGGATACTAGCATGACACATCCTAGGGTGTTTTACAAGTATTCTAACAAGCAAAGTCTTAAGAACAAAAAGCATCTACTAGGGCCTATATACACTTGTTAAGCTTCCCAAATAGACGGTTTCGCAAAATTTTTCTAACATGCAACTACATGCCATGATGCAACTAACATATAAACATCCTAATGCAAATGATTCTACCAACTAATATGCCATATAAACTAAATGCAAGTCCTAAGTTCACATTATTTATACCGCACCAATCAAAATAAAGCCACATAGTCATCAACATAAAGAGGAAAAAGGAGTTTGGAAAGATCATACCATGCGGTCTTCAATATCCTCATATCTCGGATGCGGCGTAGTCAATCAATGTAAACAAGGATAGACAAAGATAATATATACAAGACTATACTACAAAGGAAATGAACATGTTTTTGGATTTTTCAATTTTTTATGGTTTTTGTTTTTATGAAATTAAAAGACATATTTTTGTGATTTTTCGAAATTTTTCAATTTTTATGCATTTTTGGAATATAAAATTCCCATCCCCCACTTTATTCTGGACATTGTCCTCAATGTACATGTAGGAGTAGGAATGAAAAAGAAATACATGTTTTTGGTTTTTTGATTTTTTTGAAATAAAGTACAAATGCAATGATATGGTATGAATGAATGCATGCTCTAACTAAATGTAATTCTATATGACATATATAACAAATGAATGCAATCTAAACTATACTATATGATGCATGATTTAGACTATGGTCACCTATGATCAAACCTCCCCAAACCGATTTAAACACTATTTCTAGTGTAGAAATGAATAGGTTTCGCCATTAGTGACTATGCATGAATTCTAGTCTATATGCAACTATCTACATGAATCATGTGAGATATAATACAATGCAAACTACACTAAATGCATATATACAAATTAATGGTTATTAAGGAACTCCATCAAACCAAGGATTATTTTTAAACAATTTCATGGAAGATTATCACTAGCACTCAAAGCACGTAGAAGTCGGTCAAATTCTTGGGAGTGGGACATGAATAGGCATGCATAGTAACCCAAGATTATGCAATTTAAGAATGCCCAAGTAAAAGACCGAACAAGCATGTCAAGAATATTATGACAAAAATCATAAGAGAAATGATGGATGGAAGGAACATGAAATGGGTAGTTGGTTGGCAATTCTCTCAACTCGTCCTCCAAATAGTCAAAATCACCACATTCAATGCAAGTACTCTCATTATCATCCAAGGTGATTTTAAGGGTGTCTATTTGGGGTTCCCAAATGTCCTCATCATATTCCTCATCCCAACAAGATCCATTATCAAAGGGGTTGTCATAGCAAGGCTCACCAAGCTCAACACAATTGTCTCCCTCAAATATGTCCTCCTCAAAGGGTGAGTTTTCACTCAAGTTCACATCCATATCATTCTCACTTTGCCCATTAACATCAAATTCCATGGAGGTTGATTTCATTGAAACACAAGAAGAGTAGGATGACGGCATCCAAGCATTAGTTTCACAATCAAGAATGTACTCCTCCTCATCATCACTCTCCTCATCTAGCACTCCATCTTCCCAAGGTGGGGTAATTTTGGGGACAAAGTGGGTTGACTCAAGGTTATAGGAAGGTTTCTCATCCTCACAAATCTCATTTTCATCATAGTTTTCCTCAATGAATTTTTGAAATGTGGCCTTTATCACTTCCATACCTTCCTTGGCACTCTCAAAGATGTCATGTATAATTTGCTTAAGACAATGAATGGTCATGAACTCAACAAATTCCCAAAATTCCTCACAACTCATCTCACATATCCTACCACCACTCAAGTGAAATACCAAGTTGCGGGTTTCAAGGTTCATGCCATTATAAACAACACAACATGCTTCATAATTTGAAATAGTAAAACCATGATGCCAAGCATGAGTCATATAATCTTCAAATCTTGCAAAATATTTATCAAATGACTCATTTTCATATTGCCAAAAATTGAATGTAGACATGTTGAGCATGTGAAATAGAACAAGTACAATAAAACTCAAGAAAAAGAAGCACAACTAAAACTAGACAAAAGAACAATTCAAATAAACAACACCGTCCCCGGCAACGGCGCCATTTTGATGTGGGTGATGTCGTCGGGTCTCCCAATCAAACACATTTATAATACTCAACAAACAACTAGTTAGTGGTAAGTCGAGGTCGATCCATGGGACGGTGGTTACTCAATTTATTCAATCTAATTATGGTTGTGCTTGGGGTTGTCACAATTATAATGGGTTGATGATTCTAATCTAATAAAAGCAAAAAAAAAGCAACAAAAGGAAAGATGTAAACAATTGATAAAAAGCACTAGGGTGTCATGGGGTCATAGGGGAATCATGGTATATGATCATACAAACATGTTCTCAAATTATAAGCAAGCAATTATTGTTGTGATGGATTGAGTTGGGTTATATCTTACAATCCTAGGAAAGTTTGGGTCCCGGAGCCGAATCGATTAGATTGTACAACACCTACAAGTCGACTTAATCTTCCCTACTCAACAACATGCATGGTCTAATGAGACTCGAGTTGGTTTATGTCTTACAAGTCTCATTGAAAAGATAAGAGATGGTAGTAAATGCAAGGATTCATAGGCTTAGCATTTCATCAAACATAACATGTGCATGAGTTGAGATCATAACAAGCAAGCAAATAAACCATGAAAGCATATTAATTTAAGCATGAACCAATCCCCATGTTGGTTTCCCCTAATTACCCATTAACCCTAGCTAAGTAACTACTCACTCATGATCAAGTTTAACATGTTAATAAGGTTGTCAATCATACTAACAAAGCCAAACATGATGAACAAGTAAGAAAGATTAACAATAATTAAAACAAGGATTAAGAGAATTATACCTATGGAGATTCCAAAATAATAATGCAAAGAATAATAGAAGAACTTGATGATTGATGGAGGGTTGTCAATCTCCCAATAATAACCCAATAATCTTCAATTACCCAATAATAAACTTGAATAATAAACTTGAACAATAATTAAGGAGAGATTAATGTGTAATTTGTGGAAAGATTAAAGAGTAATCTATTCTAATCTACTCCTAATCTAATCTAAAGAAGGATTTTCTACTCTAAAAACTTGTGTCAAAGGATTATTACAAATGGGGTATTTATAGTGGAAATTAGGTGGATGCATTTAGGGTTAACTAAGGCTAATTTAGTAATTACACTTTTGAGTTTAGAGCAGGGAGGAGCCGGTATTTTTCGAAGGAAGGGCGTCTTTCTTGAAAGCTTGAAGAACGAATTTGCGCTGGACTGGAATCCGGGCGGATTGGTGTCGGGACAGGCGGATTGTAGAAAGGGAATCCGAGCGGATTTGGAGCAAGACGCTCGGATTGTAGCAAGGGAGGAATCCGAGCGGATTTGGAGCAATCCGAGCGGATTTGGGACAATCCGAGCGTCTTCAGCGCGGGACGCGCGGATTCCTGTACAGCTTCTTTGTTTGAGCTCGGATTGTAAAACAGACGTCATTTTCTCATCCGGACTCCTATTGGAGTGATTCAAAAGCCTAGATCGCTTTTTTTTTCGACGCCGTTCCATCTAGCATATTTTCAGAGCCAAAGGAGCAACTCTTGGTTTGCGTTCCGAGCAATTTTCTTCATGAATGGCTTCCTTGCTTTTCCTCCTTGCTTTAAACCTTATGACCCTTCTATATAATCTTTATTCTTACGTCATTGGTCATCATTCTTGCCTCCTCTTCATACTAGTCCATCTAATATCATCAATAAGCTTCCAAATATGCACGAAAGACGGGAATTTCCGCCTCATTTATCTTCTTTTCTACAAAACATATGAAATGCGATAGAAAAGCAAATAGGAAGGTTTTGACGGATAAAATGGCCATAGAATGTTATAATAGTATGCAAAATAGGCTCAATTAGGGGACTAAATGTGCGCAAATAATGTTCACATCAATTCTACAAGAAATATTTCTCTGCCTCGAAGACAAATGCCATTAGAGCTCAGATCACGAGCTTTAAACAGGGTCCTGATGAGAATTTTCAGGAGGCATGGGTCCGTTTCAAGAAGCTGGTGCGAATTATTCCGCACCATGGGTTTGAGAAATGGAGTCTATGCAATCAATTTTATAATGGGCTTTATGATGATCAGAGGGCTATCCTGGATGCGGCAGCTAATGGTAGATTCCAGGAGAATGTTGGAGAAACTAAGGGGTGGAAAATTATTGATGATTTGGCCACCCATAAAGCTGAGCATGGAAATTCCAAGGGAAATCAAAGGAGAAGTGCTGAATCCCCTTCTATAGCTGCATTAGAGGCTCTTACGGCGAGATTTGATAAGTACGAGTTGGGAGGAGCTTCAAAAGGAGGGATCTATCATGTGAATGCTGTTTCAGACGGTCCTTTCGTCTGCAAGAGATGTGGAGGAGAAGACCATGTTTCAGACAACTGCAGCAGTCCCTATGAGTCTTGTGCTGCTTTTCAACATTATAGGCAAAAAAACACTTATTTTGAGCCGAATGTCCATCCGAACTTGAGGTGGAGTAGCCAAAATGTCCTAAATCCGACTTCACCTCCACAGCAGCAGCAGCAGCAGCAGAATTATGTGCCCCCTCATAAGCAGCAGCAGCCATATCAAAAGCCTCTGTATGTTCCTCAGCAGCAGCAGCAGTCCCATGGCTCCGATTTTGCCGAGTTGAAAAATTTGTTGCTGAAAGAGTCCCAAGCTAGAGAGGTCGGGATGAAAATGTTGGAAAGCCAAATCGCTCAATTGGCTAACAAGAGTGCAACTCGAGGTCCGGGGCATTTACCGTCGCAGACGGATCAAAAGGAGACCCTTAATGCTATTACTTTGAGGAGTTGGTCCACCCTTGAGGGGCCCGCTATGGTCGAGGATGTCACTGAAAAAGATGAGGCGGAACCTAGTAAGAAGAAGGCTGTAACGAATAATGGCATGAAAAAGACGATCAGTAGGTATGTCAGTCGATCGACTGACATACCCAGTCGATCGACCAGTCCGCGAAGTGACACACCATCGTTTCAGAAGTCGATCGATCGACTGACATGCATGGTCGATCGACTAACTGCGCTGCTGATGGTGAGTCTTTTTGCCTCCAATGCCAAATAACTTGAGGGACCACTTGTTTCGGGGTACGACTACTCCGAAAATATTGAGGCAAGACTCAAATGCTGATGGGTCAATCCCGGTTCCAAAGTATGACCCAATGACGATTAATGGTTCATTTTTGAGACGGTCTGAAGAAGGGTCAAGCTACAACAAGGAGAAGGTAGTGGATTTTCAGCCTAAATCCACCGATGCCGGTATGAGAGACTTAGAGGAGAGGGCTAAGTTACTTCTTACAGCCCCCTATCCGGAGAGATTGGTGTCGACGAAGGAACAGGTATCGTTTAACAAATTTGAAAATGTTATTCGCAGCTTAAATGTGCAAGTTCCTTTTCTTGAATTAGTTAATCAAGTGCCTGCTTACATGAAATTTATGAAGCAACTTTTGTCTAAAAAGAAGTCACTTGAAACTGTGCAATGTGTCGCACTAACTGAGGAGTCATGTTCCTATTTGACCCATACTGCACCTCACAAGCTAGAAGACCCAGGTAGCTTTTCAGTCCCATGTAGTATTGGCACCTTTTCTATTGAGAAGGCCTTGTGTGACCTAGGAGCCAGTATTAGTGTAATGCCTTTGAGTCTTGCTAGGAAGTTGAAATTGTCTAGGTTTGCAGTCACAAACATGACAGTACAAATGGCTGATCGATCTGCGGTCCAGCCTATAGGAGTCTTAAAGGACATTCCTGTGCAGATAGGGAAGTTTTTTTTCCCTGTTGACTTCGTTGTACTAGATATGCCCGAGGATGCCCACATTCCTATCATATTGGGTAGACCATTTCTGCACACTGCTGGTGCAGTTATAGATGTTGGTTCAGGGACTCTGACCTTCAAAGTAGGAAAGCATTCCATTGTCTTTGCCCAGACAGCTAAGAAGAAAGACCCCATGTGGCCAGTCACTTGTAATACGGTTTCTGAAAAGAAATCTTATTTTGTGCTTTCTGACATGCCTACCCCTATGCCTATTCCTGTTGTAACACCTCCGCCCCAGATTGGGAGCAAATTGGAGGACGAATCTTCTGTTTTGGATATTGCAGGAGCCGGTTTGGGGAAGGAAGAGCCGCATGTTGCTCCAGCTGTGAAGGAGCCAATCGTTCAAAGAGGCGGCTTAGGATGTCTTAGCTATGGCACAGATGAGGAGCCTGATGAGGAGCCAGTCAAAGTGACGGAGTCCGACTTGGATTTTGATGAGCCAGAAGAGGTCATTGATTGGGGAGATGCGGAAGCTATTGATCCGTTGAGTTCTGCGGATGTTGAAGTTGATAGGAGTGCAGCTGAGGAGATGAGCATTGTAGAGGCTACTTCTTGTACCCAGGAGCCGAGCAAGTGGGCCATTCCGTGGCCATTCTTGATCAACTATTAGTTGATTAAGACTTTTTTCAAAAAACATTCATTTTATTGCTTTTAGACACTTTTTATTGCTTTTGTGTGCAAGAGACTTCGCATTTTAATAAGTTTGCTTAGGATTTTAAATACTTTAGACTGTTACTTTGGGTTTTGCGCAATTTTGGGAGCGTTATTATGTGTATTTGCAGGTTTATAGACAATGTTGGCTTAATTTATTGAGCTAATTCGAAGAAAATCAGAACTTACAGCAGGTTTTCCAGTCGATCGACTGCCTCCTATGGTCGGTCGACTGAGCTGCGAATTCCAGGAGCTTATGTTCCTGTTCACTCTGGTCGATCGACTGGGTGATGTGGTCGATCGACCATGTTCGCTGCTGTACCTGTTTTCGATCTCTCCCCTGCTGTGTTTGGTCGATTTGCGGAGTTGAGGGAGTCCTTTCTCCACTTTATTCTCCGACTCATTTCTGTTTTCTTCCGTTTCTTTATTTTACACATAATTTTGCGTTTCGTAAATTGTTTTCTCGGATTACGCGCGTTATTTTTTTTCTTTTCAGGTACCTATGGTAGCACTGCTGGCTACTGAAACCTCCTAGCTCACGCTGGTTTGGGGAGGTTTCCTTTTGCTGCGCTTAAAGTCTTGTGAGTTTCCGAGTTTAACTTCATGTCTTATTTAGTTAATTTAACGCAAATTCCCGTTTCCCTTTTATTTCATTATATGATTTCGCACAATTAGGACATTGTGTGATTTGGTTTGGGGAAGGGTTTTGCATTGCATTCACATGTTTTATTTGCATTTCTGTTTCACGTTTATTGCATTTCAGTTTGCATTTGTTATTTCATTTCTCTTATATATACAAAAAAAAATCAAAAAAAAAAATCAAATAATTCAAAAATATTGCAAGTTTATTTTAGCATGTAGGTCGAGTCGGAACGGTTGTATTTCAATGATGACATTGCATTTGCATTTGTTTATGCCTAAGCCGTGCTTAATTGACATGTTATTAGTAGAATCATATATGCATAGTCTACGAGTTTTCGTTAATTTACTTGCTGGACTTGAGACTTGACTTAAATTTTGGCAAACTACTTATATTCTGAGTTTTAGAGCCTATAACTGGTGTCATTCATGACCAGTTTATCTAGGATGTGAGTAGTTACTCCTTATGAGACATGTTATATCAATATGCATAAATATGAACTTGATCTGCTTAATACCTGTATACATTCGGTTCATGGTTAGTTGACACATGTGGAAGAGGTCACCCCTTTATTCATTTTGCCCATATGCTCCACACTGCCAGAAATAGTTTTTTTGTCCCGATAACTACATCCTACACTCAGCCTGCCCTTGTCAAGCTAGTAGTTTATGTTCTTGGGATTGTTACTTTGTTTTTGGTAGCGAATGCTCATTTTAAGATGATATTGGGAAGATGAAAAAGGAAGGAAAGAAGAAAAAGAAAAAAAAAAAAGAACTTATAAAAAAAGAGAAGAAAAATGATTCGAAAAAAAAGAAACGCGTGCTGTACTGTAGAGGGCGGTTGATGAACTGGCCATCTTGGTCGATCGACTGAAGCCCGATAAAAGAGAAAATAAAATCACGTGTTGCAATCGTTATGAGTTGGTCATTTTATATTCCCATGCTTTATTATCATCATTTGGGGAATTACAATTATATCGGAGATTGTGAGATTTGTGCTTGCTATTAGCACCGTTTCGATTGAAAAATCTTGAGCAAGAAGTTGGATGTTGTTATAATTTGGTTCCCTTAGTTACTAGCTTGGCTTTTAACTCTGTTTTTATCCAAATTTATTTTAGCCCTTCTTACCCATACCTCACATATCCATATTTACCTCGGCATATGTCATGGTCATTTGTTTGGTTGGAATGCATATGTACGGTTGTAGAGATTATTTTCATCTTATATTGCAGGCATGTTCTTATAGGTCGTAGTTAGGTGAGCGTCATTACATTTACTTCTTTCTATCTTACATATATTCACCTGTGCTTATGTGTGATATGAGCGACCCGTGAGAGTCCATAATGATAAGTCTCTATAGTTGACGGTTCAGTAGTTTTTAATGACTACATAACTCGTTTGCATGATTCATATTGCTAATTGATTGTTAGTTATCGCATTAAATTGGTTTAGGCTATTCGGTTGGCATTTCGCTCTGAGATTGAACTCGTTCCTCTAGGTTTTAGGATCGAGTCTTGTTCTTGCTTGGGGACAAGCAAGGGTTTGGTTTGGGGAAGTTTGATGCGTGTCTTAAATATGATGTTTTACACCCCATTTTACACGCATTTCAGAGCTCATTTATGTAGTTTATGCTACTATTCTCCCTATTTCCGTCTACTTTCGTGTTTTTGTACATTATTGCAGAAATGTGAAGAATCCAGCGGAAATCAAGCTAAATCCGTCCCCGAGTACCTTGCATTGCATTTGACGTGAAGTATTTACTCAAGAAACGAACTTGGTGCGCATATCGAGGCCCGAAAGACTAATCCACGAAGTTTTTGAAGCAAAGTACCAGCTACAGTGGTCGACCGACCGATGCCTCTGGTCGACCGACCAGAGCACGACTTCCAGAAGCTTCTGTACAGCATAGGTTGGTCGATCGATTGGTCCTTATGGTCGATCGACCAGGCCGTTAATTCTGACGTGAATTAATAGAACGAGATTTCCAAAGCCCATTGTAATTAGGTTTAGGAATAAAAGTTACGTAATATTCCTATATAACGTAACCTTAGTTTTCAGAATAATCATCAAGCTTTCATCAAGCTTTTCATCCAGTTTTATCATCAAGTTCTCAAAATACAATTCGATAGTCATTAGTTTAATTTTGTTCTTTCATTAATAAAGTTTCTATTTGCATTCGGTTTTGATCTTTCCTCTACAATTCCTCTATACGGTATTCTTCTGTTCTAATATTTAGTTTTATTGCTTCCGTTCGTAGTATAGAATTGTTAGGTTAGAATTCCCAAAGCCAATTACCGTCTTATGTCAATTGTTCTTTTAAATAATTTGACCATGAATTCAGCATCTTTATTAGTTAAGTTTATTGTTGTTATTATTTCCAGTATGAGTAGCTAAACCCTTTGTGCTAGGATGTAGGGAATCTGCAGTGTAGGCGGCATTAGAATTAGTAGACCTGAAATCGCTGCATGGTCGACCGACCGGCCTATCTGGTCGATCGACCGACTCCCGTGAGATTACCTTCGTTTTAATTAATTTAATTGCTATATATGACGAATCGAGTGCACGTGACTAGTTGAATGTTTAGGAATTGACCGACCCGATAAGATCGAAAGATAAGGGAAGGAAATAGACTGCCTAATTAAGACGACTAAATTAATAAGATCGAGAGATAAGTTAATTTAGCCTTTTAAATCACTTTTCAGGACGAAAGTTAGCATTAGTGATATTAGGGACCTGTAGCGAGATCGAAAGATGCTACCATTTAAGAAAGGACCGAGAGAACTTCTTATTTTCCCGTCTCACGCGATTGTTTCAGACTTACCTAGGATGCTGCCGCCGAAACTATAGTGAACCGACCATCTTAGCACCCTTTTAATATTTGATTTCATCCACTAGCTTAGTTTACTTTTCATTTATTGCCTTTAGTTATAGATCAACTCAAATCAAATCCCCCTCACATTTGTTACTTTAGACTTAAATAAAACAAGTATTAATTGCATCGCCTCTCTGTGGTTCGACCCGACTGCCACTAGCTATAGTAGTAGTTTGGACTATAAATATTATTTTTGGTGCATACAACGACAGGCATCATCAACCTATGCACATGTTATGTTTGATGAAATGCTAAGCCTATGAATCCTTGCATTTACAACCATCTCTTATCTATTCAACAAGACTTGTAAGATATAAACCAACTAGAGTCTTGTTAGACCATGCATAGAAGTTGAATAGGAGGAAAGTAAGTCGACTTGTAGGTGTTGTACAATCTAATCGATTCGGCTCCGGGACCCAACTCTTCCTATGAACCGTAAGACATAAACCAACTTGGTTCCTCCACAACATTAATTGCTTGCAACTTTGTAAACATGTTTGTATGATCAACACCATGAATCCCCTATGACCCCATGACATCCTAATGCTTTTAGTCATTTGTTTACATTTCTTAGTTCATTGTTTGCTTTACTTTATTGCTTGCATTAGTCTAGAACACAACTACAAACCCAAACAAATTGTGACACTAGCATAAATTGAGATAGATAGACTTAGAACCCAAAGCACACCGTCCCATGGATCGACCTCGACTTACCGCTAACTAGTTGTTTGTTGAGTAATATAAATGTGTTTTGATTGGGTGTACAACGACACGCTCACGTCAAAAATGGCGCCGTTCCAGGGGATGGTGCTATGTGATTAAGTTCTTTTTTGTTTGTCTATTTTAATTTTGCTCTAACCTTGAGGAACTTGTTCTTCAAGGATTGTTCTTACCGTTTTTGTGTAGTTTCCATGCTTGTAGTTGTTTCCTTGTCTTAGCTATGTCCCTCCTCATAAGGCTCAACAAGGCTTTCAGAAGCCTCCTTCTTTTCCTACACCTAATAAAGGTGCATCATCCTCAGGTGGGGTGAGCGAGTTATCTGAGTTGAAGACAATGCTGCAGTCTTTGACAAAGCAATGGCAACTAAGTGACCAACAGAAAGACTCATCCATCAAGTCACTTGAAACTCAAGTTGCACAGTTAGCCGCGAACCAATCCACGAAGAAGCAGGGTTATTTACCGTCACAAGCTGATAAGAATCTACACGAGACGATAAATTTAATAAATTTGAGAAGCGGTCGTTCATATGAGGGACTGGAATTATTGAAATCAGACCCGAGGAAGGTAACTACAGAGAATGAAGAGTGTATTGTTGAAGAAAAAGAGCTGACGACAAAGAAATTACTCGATCGACTGGTTTCAGGTGGTCGATCGAGTGAAAAAGCTGAAGAAAAGACTCGATCGAGTGGAACTTTTACTCGATCGAGTGAACAGAAGAATGAACAGCTTGATCGAACGAAACAAACAGTTCCATCGAGTGATTTTATTGAGGATACTACTCGATCGAGTGATATTTTTGCTCGATCGAGTGATGCTGTTATAGAAGACTTCGATCGAGAGCCTGCTAGAGCTCGATCGAGTGGAATATCGCCTGAAAGACCCCGTTCGAGAGGAAAGAAGTCTCGATCGAAGGATGTAGAGCTTGATCCAGCTGACACGTTAGAAGAGAGGAACAAGGGGCTCGAGATACCCATCACGGTACCCTTCCCAAGGCGGCTGCAGAACACAAAGGCTAATCAACAGTTCGGTAAATTTGTCGAACTCCTGAAAAGCTTGCAAGTTACGGTTCCGTTCGCCGAATTGCTGACACAGGTACCCTCTTACCTTAAATTTATGAAAGAAATTTTATCACGTAAGAGGCACATTAACGATCATGAGATGGTAGCTTTGACCGAGGTAGGGACGACCCTAGTTCAGAATAAGTTACCTCCCAAACAGTAAGACCCGGGTAGTTTTTCGATTCCGTGTCACATTGGTACCCACTTAGATGATAACGCGTTATGGGATCTTGGCGCTAGCGTGAGTGTCTTACCGCTGTCTCTTGCTAAGAGACTTGGTTTGACCAAGTTTAATTACACAAATATGACTGTTCAGATGGTCGACCGTAGTATATCACGGCCGTTAGGTGTCATAGAAGACATACCTGTTAAGATCGGGAGATTCTTTATTCCCTTTGATTTCGTTGTACTTGACATCCCCGAGGACACACATACCCCTATCATTTTAGGGAGACCATTTTTATTTACTGCCCGTGCAGTGATAGACGTCGTGGGCAAGACATTGGCTTTTCAGGTTGGGGACGAGGAATTGATATTCCATCAGTCTAAGACCCGAAGGGCTCCCATGCAAGCTCAGCCTTGCAATGCCCTCTCTTCTATTGACACTCCAAATGAAGATTTAGAATATTGTGCTGCCATCGTGACCCCTCCGCCTCAAATTGAGAGCAAAAAGGAGGAAAGTTCGTATGTTTTCATTGCTGCAGGTACAGATGAAAATATTGAAGGAGCTGTCAATGAGTATTGTGCAATTAATGTCAGTCAAAGTGGGAGTGATGACGCTAAAGCTGGTAAGAAAGGAGTAAGGACGAGGAAAGTTTGCGCGTATGTGGACGTCAACTATTCTCCTCCTAATGATCCAAGTTCAAGCTCATGGAGAATGAAGAGGACGGTTAATGTTGCTGAGGTGACGTCCTCCACTCAGGAGCTCTCCGAGGGGCTTTTGAATTGCTTTGAGAAGTGAGCGGGGAAATGCCCGGTGTAACAAATTGTATAAATAAGTTTCAATTTCCGTCGGATTTGTTTATTGCATTTAATTAGGACAATTAGAATTTAGACATTTTTAGAGTAGTTTAGAAGACTATAGACTGTTACTATTCATATTTGGTATTTTGGGATATTTTTGCGAGTGTTTTTATGCAGGTTTGGGAATTATACGCAAATTCAAAGGCTTACACGAGGAAAGAGCTCGATCGAGTGATATTTTTACTTGATCGAGTGACAGTTGATCGATCGAATGGTTTCTTATTGCTCGATCGACGGAAGCTAAATATGGGAGTTCTCGATCGAGTGAACTTTTACTCGATCGAGTAGATGGAATCCAGAACTCCTCGATCAAGTGATTCAAAACTACTCGATCGAGTGATTTTGCAATTCATACGCAGGAAGTCTCTTTAACTCCCTTCTTTCCTCCTTTATTCTAATTACTCTTTCATTTTTCAGTTTGCCTTCACCTTATTTGCGAAAAATCCCCAATATCTCCATTTTTAACGCCCTTATACCAAATCCGCCACCTACATTTTATTCCTTGCTAATTAATCGTCCATTGCCCTCTATTTTCCCCTTGATTCTTGCTGTTTTACGCGGTCAATTAGAGGAATTAGGGTTCGCTTTTGTGGATTAATTGCTCAATTTGTAGGTTTCTCATCATCAAGTAAGTAATTCCAATACTTCTTTGCATTTTAATTTCATTAATTTTGCTTTTTATGAAGTGAACTAGGAATTAGGGTTTCGAAATTCCTTATTGTGTCGAATTTTTCGACTATAATTATGATTCTTTGCCCAATTTGTCTTACTTGATGATTAATTCCCGTACCTCATTGATTTTCACATGTTTAATTCGAATTTTATGAGAAATTTGCGATTGGGGGTTCCTGTCAGTCGAAATTTTCGACTATGAATTGGGTTTTTACTACTGCCATATGCTTATCTGCTTCAATTGTTGCTTAATTTGCTGCATTTGTCATCTGCTACCCTACCCCTATTGCTGATTACTTGCTTCGTTCGAAATTTGAGGAAAAATTTGGGAATTAGGGCTGCCAGTCGAAAGTTTCGACTGTTTAGGGAAATTCTCTGTTGTTTTCACGCTGTTTTCTTATCAGTTTCCCCTGCCCTATTTGACTAGGATGGATTCTAGCTCCATGCCTTCTACGAGCTCTGCTGCCAGTCCGTCCTTGTCTCTGTCTGAGATGGTAGTCCCTGCTACTACTACCGTCTCCGCACCTACCAGTACCCTTCTGTTCTTAGTTTCTGTTGCTGGTACTGTTTTTACACCTGCCAACACTGCTTCTAGCTCCGTTTCAGCCACAGCTGCTAGCACTGCTGCTAGCCTTTCTTCCTCAATGGCGGTCTCTGATGCGTGCACTGCTGCAGCTTCACTTTCACCTGCAGCCGCAGCTGCTTTTAGAGCGGCTCTAGTTCCTCATACCGTCAGTGGACGGTCTTCTACTTCAGGTTCTAAAGGCCGCGGTCGTGGTCGTGCTACACCTGCTGCTGGCCGTGTTACGATTCTAGTGGACGACACTCTCGACTCCCACCCTGAGTACCCGCAGGTAATTTTTGTTAATGGTGTACATCGTACTAGATTTTATAACTTAGTTGACTGCGAGTTTCTCCCTACACGTTTTATTTGCCGTACGTCACTTGAGAGGCTCGGCTTCTATGAGCCGGTTTGTGAGCTTTTACGGGGCACGGGGATGGCCGGACTCATCACTATGAGTAAAATATGCATGTGAGGTCATTTTTAACCATTTTACCTCCTTTTAATCCATTTTTATCTCATAAAAATCATAAATCATGCATAATAAATCAAATTTATACGAACTTTTACATAAAATAAGTAAAATATGCATGTAAGGTCATATAAAAATTTCAAGGTCAGAAACTATGTGTAACTATTTTTAGCATTTTAAATACCATTTTGATCATTAAAATGTAATAAAATTACTAAAAATTATTAATATGAGCAATAAAATACCATAAATCATCAAAATGACCTAAATACATTTGAGTACCAGAATATATAACATGCATTATGATTTCGTGGCTTTATCTAATAAAACACAAATTTTTAGTCTTAATTAAGTTACTAATAACTCGAAAAAACTATAAATCGATTATGCATACAACATCCTATGCTCTGATACCAATTGTTAGGTTCATATACCTATTATTAGACTTTTCTAATGGTGAAAAAATTAACATTTTAAGTTAAGTTCTAAAGATCTAGTGCATGCATAACTAAATAAGAGATGAAAAGAAAAATAATGTTCCTTACATTATATGTGGTTTGAAAATTAGGGCACAAAGAAGGACACCTTCCTTATTTGTTCTTGAGCTTAAAATATGGATGATCCTCCAACCTCAAGTATAGAGATACTCCTTAACAATTGCACCCAAGACTTTCCCATAAAACTAATATATAAATTAACTAGATAGATATATTAGTAACCCTTAAATGATTCTAATAATATATATTACTACACTAGTAATAATATTTATATTAATATAAGAATATATGATGAACAATTTTTAGAGATTCTAAAACTCTTTTAGAGAGATGATGGAGAAGAGAATAAGAATGATAGATAAATTGTATGAATGAAAAATAGAGAACAAATTCTCTATGCAAGAGGGGGGAGCTGGTTTGGGAGTCATGGAAGGCTAATGCATGGCCTTCACCCTTTTCCCTTTTTCTCTTTTCTAAATATTAGGTGTGTAAGGCTATGTTTTAGGTTAATCATTATGTTTCATTTTAACATTTAAATAAAACATCCATTAACCCTAAAATCCCTCCATTATTTCGGTCATTTTAGATAAAATGGACTTCCATTTTATTTTGTCAATTTGTCATTTGTCACACAATATGTCACATGTAGCATGTAACATGTTATTAATTAATTTAATACATATTTAACAATTAAATATCATTATATAAATTAATTAAATTACATATAACAAATTGTCTAGTAATTCTTGATCACATAAATAAAATGGGTCATATAATTATAATTCACAACATTTTGCAGTTATAATTAATCAACCATTCTTAATTTAATTGTTTCACAAATAATAACGAATATTAGTAATAAAATCTTTTAATTACTAAAACAAATCTTATTTAATCAAATTACAATAAGATATAAATATTCTCACTCACAAATGAATTGTTCAAATTTAAGGAATTGATTAACTTGTATCGATATACAATTAATCAACTTATCTATTAAGGAAATTGTCCTATAGGTGTGACCTTAAGGGATCAACTGATCACCAGCGTCAAACGACAGTAATGTCAAACTCTAGTTAGCCAATCATTACCGATTAATGTTGATCAGTTGACTATATAAATGAATTATCCCTTACGTATTCTTAGTTGAGATTTAAACATGTGATCGCACTATTGTTGAGGACACATACTCCAACACTAATTCCTTCATCAGGTGGCTCCTCTTCCTCCTCGTCACCCTTTTCATCACCAGCTTCACCGCTCTTTTCCTTGGATAGGGGAGAATCAACCTCGTCATCAGCATGCAGTTTGCAGAGGTCAGGATAAGTGGCGTTGAGGTCAGCCATCTCCTGATCAGGGTTCCAGTAAGGCCTGACTTCAATAGGCTCCTTCATAGCATCTACACGACCCTTACCAAAGAAGTACAAGGTAGCATCCGTATATCTACCTTGCACCAAGTCCCTCTACGCAGTCAGCTCCTCGTTCACCTTCAACTGATCCTGTATAGCTTGCTTCTCAGCCAGCAATTCCTCCTGAACGGTGTCAAGCCTGGCCTGGAGCGATTTCAGAGCATTCTGAGCAGAACCCAGCTTTGATGTCTCCACCACCAACCGCGCTTTCTCTGCCTCATTGTCTTGCTTCAAAGACTCATTCTCCATTTTGGCCACCTCCAAATCTGTTTTCAGAGATGCAACATCCTTCTTCAAGCATTGCACTTCCCAGTCCAAAGTATCCTGGACACCATTTGCAGACTCCAGCTGGTAGGCACCCCTCAACATGTCATTCACATTCTACAAAAATACCACTAATCAAGCAAAGCAAAAAACAAACAATCATAACAAACATGAGGAAGACAGAACCATTACCTCCTGCAGCATGGTGACCAGGTTAGCAGCATAATCCCTGGAACGGTACATAGCAGCCAAAGCCCGAGCAGACGACTCCTCAGCCTGATACTTATAGAAAGGATCATCAACTAGGAAAGAATGGGCCTGGATCTGTTCCTTGGCAAATTGGATCTCGTCAAGCCTGGCCCTAACCCCCTAACCTCATCAACTCCCTCTAAAGTCTCATTAGGCCTCTTCCTTTTTTCATCCCGACCACGGTCATCAACCACAACCTTTAGGGTAGACACCAACTGATTTTATTGGGCAGGCGCCTGAACCTATAATGTGTTGTCACTCCCTGTAGCCTCGCTACTCCGTGATTTCTCCCCTGTAATTTGGGAAACGCCTGCCTTCACCAAAGATAACCCAAAGCTAGCAATCCTGGCAGAAGCCCTGGTAGCTACATGACGAGACCCTATATCAGTAATACTAACATATGTTCAAACAAAATAAACCACAAAGCAAAGGCAACAAACTTACTGTCTGATGAAGAAGCCCCTGAAGCTTTGGCACCCTTAACAGCTTTATAGGTGTTCAACGTAGCCTTCTTAAAACGAGGCATAGGTGCCTGTCCCAAACAAGCAGGCCACATCCTCTCCTCATCAGGCAAGGCCATAAAAGCAGCAATCCGGTCAGCCGATCCCTTAGCATCAGGATTATTAGCCCAATCAGCCACTACAAGAAACGAATCAAGTAAGTCTATTTTAAAAAAATTAATAAGTTATCTTTAACCAAAATTAAACGCAGGAAAAAGAAATCACCTCCCTCAACGGCAGAATAGCTGAGATAATCCAAGTCAGGGGCAATAGAATCAGCCCTGATGAACATATAAGTCTGTGCCCATCCTATATCATCACTTGAGTTAAAATTGGTAATTAAATGAGTCATCTTTGACCTGACTTGAAGATTGAAACGCCCAGTAGAATTGCTCTTCAGATGATAGACGTTTTTAAAATCTTCAACAGTAATGACCAGCTTGTGCTTGGCACACAGTTGTTCAACGGAATGAACAATTTTCCAAACCATTGGCATGAGTTGGAAAGGAGGAACCCTGACGGCCCTGAGAACTTCGGCCATAAATGGAGAAAGTGGAAGCTGACAGCCCCCTTTGAACGCCCACTCAAAAATACAGAACCAGCCAGGACTACACCAATTAGCCGCGGTTAGTATATCAAAAGCAACAATCCAAAACACATTTATTAAAGTACGAAAGAGTAATGTTTACATCGTCTCAAAGAAATCTCAAACCAATGTACTGTTATGAAATAAACAACTACAAAAGACACTAAAACTCTTGACAGTAGAAGCTAAGCTTGTGTGGTGACTCCCCATGACTGCCCCAAAGCTAAAAGACTGCATAACCTTTCACAATCTGCTCACCATCCCCGAATGGATCATGATGGACAAGAGTTGGTCGTCACACATCCAATCAAACACATTTATAATACTCAACAAACAACTAGTTAGTGGTAAGTCGAGGTCGATCCATGGGACGGTGTGCTTTGGGTTCTAAATCTATCTATCTCAATTTATGCTAGTGTCACAATTTGTTTGGGTTGTAGTTGTGTCCTAGACTAATGCAAGCAATAAAGTAAAGCAAACAATGAACTAGGAAATGTAAACAAATGACTAAAAGCACTAGGATGTCATGGGGTCATAGGGGATTCATGGTGGTCATCATACAAACATGTTTACAAAGTTGCAAGCAATTAATGTTGTAAAGGAACCGAGTTGGTTAATGTCTTACGGTTCATAGGAAGAGTTGGGTCCCGGAGCCGAATCGATTAGATTGTACAACACCTACAAGTCGACTTAATTTCCTCCTATTCAACTTCTATGCATGGTCTAACAAGACTCGAGTTGGTTTATATCTTACAAGTCTTGTTGAGTAGATAAGAGATGGTTGTAAATGCAAGGATTCATAGGCTTAACATTTCATCAAACATAACATGTGCATAAAGTTGACATCACAACAAGCAAGCAATTTAATTATGAAAACATATTAGATTAAGCATGATAAATCCCATGTTTATCTCCCCTAATTACCCACTAATCCTAGCTAAGAGACTACTCACTCATTATCATGGAGAACATGTCATTAATGGTGTCAATCATCACAACAAGTGTAAACATGATAAGATAATGAGGAAATAAACAATAAAGAGTAAAGGGTAAAAGAATTATACCAACTTGAGATGATTCCAAATAATCAAGCAAAGAATAAAAGAAGAGAACTTGATTGATTGATGAAGAGTTGTCAATTCTCCAATAATAACCCAATAATCTTCAATTACCCAATAATAAACTTGAACAATAATTAAGGAAAGATTAATGTGAGATTTGTGGAAAGATTAAAGAGTAATCTATTCTAATCTACTCCTAATCTAATCTAAGGAAGGATTGATTTAACATAATGAAAACTTGATTCTAATCTAATGAAAACTTGATGGTTTGATTATTACAAATGGGGTATATATAGTAGAGCATCATTAGGTTAAGCAAGGGTAAAATAGTAAATTAACAATGCTAATTGTTGGTAGGGAATCGCCGGTCTCAAGAGACACTCCGGTCTCCTTTTCGCCGGTCTTTGAAAATTATGCGCATCCTTCATTGAACAAGTAGAAAATGGAAAGTTGCTGTAAGGGAATCCGAGCGGATTGGTCTCGGGACGCTCGGATTGTAACAGGGGAAGACGGGCGGATTTGGAGCAAGTCGCTCGGATTGTAGCAGGGGAAGACGAGCGGATTTGGAGCAAGACGCTCGGATTGTAGCAGAGGAATCCGAGCGGCTTCGGGGCTTGGACGCTCGGATTGTCATCTTGGACGGCCGTCTTGTTCTTTTGGACGCTCGGATTCTGCGTCAAAATCCTTTTCTTTACTTTCTTCTTATTCTTGTAGGATTAGTCTTTAGTTCTCGCCTCCTCTTCATAGTAGTCCATCGAATATCGTCAATAAGCTTCCAAATATGCACGAAAGACGGGAAATTCCGCTTAATTATCTTCTTTCCTACAAAACATATGAAATGCACTAGGAAAGCAAAATAGAAAGCATTTGACGGATAGAATGGCTATGGAATGTTATAATAGTATGCAAAATCGGCTCAATTAGGGGACTAAATGTGCGCAAATAAAGTTCACATCAAATATCCCCAAACCGAACCTTTACTCGTCCCGAGTAAAGAGGTGACAAAAACTAGACCTTTATTTAAAATATCCTAATAATATAACCGAAATGAGACAATTAGAGGGTCTCACTCCGCCCCTTCAACTCACAACAAGACAACCATGAGGTAGGATGCCTTCTTGCAAGGCAAGGTGGGTCTTGCCAAAATGGCGACACATCCAAACATTAAAGCACACAAAAACAAGTAATGGATGCATCTACAAAAGAATAGCCACTTTCCTCATCTAAGTGGCGGAAATTATCTACAAGGGAAGCAATTCAAGGGTACACACTCCTTCATAGATGCAATTTCTTCAAACTACTAAGCCTAGAAGGATACCAATAAATCACCTCCAAGTTGTGTCAAGCTAGGGTACCTTTGTCCTCAATCGTTAAATGCTTTTGTCAAGAATAGACTCCCTATGGTGTTAGAAACACTGGAGGATTGCGGAATTTCCCCTCTTGCCTAGACAAGAAGAAGGGTCGTCCCCTCTCTACCATGCACAAAAATGGATACGATGGATAAAGGGATCGATAGTATTTTAGTTTCATTTGGGAGTTTGCTTTTGTTGATGTTTTTTTCCCCCCAATTTCTTGTGGCATATAACATTTGAGAACACTTTCTTTTGCCATTTCTTTAGATTTTTGGCAATTCAATACTTCACAAATTTCAACTTTCTGCATTTTCTTTTGAACATTTTCAAAGTCACCCCATATGTAGTGACGAGGGTGCCTTATATTTGAAGCATAGGAGTTTTCATTTTTGTTACTCCTCTTTTCTTTTTGATGCATTTTGCAAACTTTCTTGCACTTTTCGTTTCATTTCTTGAACTCAAATTAATTTCTTTTTGTGCCCATTCCTTTTGATGACAAAAATGTATGGTAGAACATGGATGAATGATGGTTGCATGGTTTCAAGGGTCACCTTGGAATAAACGGTAGCCAAGGAGTTATCACACCACAAGGTACTCTTGACTAGGCCTTAATCCATGGGTCAAAGGATACTAGCATGACACATCCTAGGGTGTTTTACAAGTATTCTAACAAGCAAAGTCTTAAGAAGAAAAAGCATCTAATAGGGCCTATATACACTTGTCAAGCTTCCCAAGTAGACGGTTTCACAAAAATTTTCTAACATGCAAACTACATGCCATGATGCAACTAACATTTATACATCCTAATGCATATGCTTCTACCAACTAATATGTCATATAAACTAAATGCAACTCCTAGCAACACATAGAAACACAAACCGCAACAACAAAATACACCACATCCTCCTTGACATGTAAGCCCATCCTCCTCATATGAATAATGAAAAAGAAATGGAAGGGAAATAGAGATTAGAGCGATCATACCAAGCGGTCTTCATTTTTCCTTGATAATGCCTCAAATGTAGTGTTGTATCTATGTGAGAAGAGAACAAAAACACAAGTATATACAATTCTACACTACTAAATTAAAGAACATGTTTTTGGTTTTTGAAATTTTCAATTTTTTATGGGTTTTTGTTTTATGAAATTAAAGAACATATTTTTGGGATTTTTCGAAATTTTTCAATTTTTATGCATTTTTGGAATATAAATTCCCATCCCCCACTTTATTTTGGACATTGTCCTCAATGTACATGTAGGAGTAGGAATGAAAAAAGAAATACATGTTTTTGAGTTTTTAATTTTTTGAAATAAAGTACAAATGCAATGATATGATATGAATGAATGCATGCTCTAACAATGCAATTCTATATGACATATATAACAAATGAATGCAATCTAAACTATAGTATATGATGCATGATTAATGCTTAAGTCACCTATGATCAAACCTCTCCAAACCGATTTAAACACTATTTCTAGTGTAGAAAAGAATAGGATTGGTCATTAGTGACTATGCATGAATTCTAGTCTATATGCAACTATCTATATGATTATGTGAGATATATTATATTGCAACTATACTATATGAACTCACTAATGTAAATGCAATATGAAATATGATACAAATGCAAGCTAAATGTATATGTATGTAACTAAATGCAAGTGTAAATGTAATGCAAAGTCAAAGGAAATGATATCTTATAAATGGTGGTTTGAGGGAGGACTCCACCAAACTCATTCATATTCCATTATCCATGGAGCTCAATGCTCTCAATAGTTGATCAAAGGTTTGTGAATGGTCCTCAAGTAAGCATGAATAAGTCTTGAACCATTTCAAAATGAAGTAGGGCCAATCCATGAGGGACCTCCCTTTGAACTCCTTCCCCTTCTCTTTTGCTTTGTGATGATGGCCTTCCCGGCTCTTAAAACTAGCAAACTTGAGATTCTTGTCATGGGGGCTTTTCCGGTTGCTCCTATTTCTTCCAAAGTTGATGACGCAAATGCTTGGACTAGTCAATTCTCCAAGGATAGAAGACGAACTTTCATGGCATTGATGATAGGATGTCTTAGGAGTTGGGATAGTGGATGCCAAATTTCCACATATAGACTCCTTCTTAACCTTTTCTTTGAGCTTCCCCACTAAGTAATTCTTGTATGACGATTTGACTTTCGTGAGAAGGTCCATAATGTCATCTCCAACTATCATGGGCTCCATAGTGGGTGCGAAAAGGTTCTCATGAAGGCATTCCTCCTCTTCATCGAAGCAATCTTCAAACTTCTCAAGGATGGGTTCCTCAAGAAAGCTAATCCCATAACTCCATTCATCATTTGAGTCCATATTTCCCTCATCATCTTCTTCCATAGATGCATCATCATCGCTTTCTCCATATGAATCATAAATAGGGGCTTCACTCCTCTTCATTAACTCTTTCTCCAACACCTCAATGTTCACATCAAATGTCACACCCTCATACTCACAAAGGCTAAGAGTATTTGGCTTACTCAACCTCATGTCTTCATCATCAAATACCACACTTTCATACTCACAAGAGCTCAAGGAGATTGGCTCTTCCCACTTCACATCTTCTTCATCAAAAGTCATTGCCTCAAATTCACATTCATGTTCAATGCTCAAGGATTGGTGGGGAGTGTTGGTTTGGGTTGCTTTCATTTGGACAATTCAAATTGCCAACTCCTCACCATGGGTAACAATGCTTTGGAGAACATTGTTCCTATTTTGGCTCTCCTCTAGAATTTGTGTGAAGAAATTTTGTTGGTCTCTCATCCTTTGGAGAACCATATCTTGCATGTCAAAGTTGGGCTCATCTTTTTGTTGTGGGTGGGTGTGAAAGTGCTCATATTGTGGCAATTGAAATTCATTATGAAGTGGGTATTGGGTGGGTGGTTGTTGTGGATATTGGATGTGGTGATTTTGGTGGGAAAAATTGGGGTAGTAGTTAGGATTTTCATTGTATGAGTTGTAAGGTAGGTTTGTGTTGACTTGCTCCTCAAACTCCCCATACCCATTGTACTCATACTCAAAAGATCCATGACATTCTCCATGTACCAAGTCTTAGGTAATCATTATAGCCAAGATAAAGATACAACTACAAACATGGAAACTACAATAAAACGGTAAAAACGAACCTTGAGGAACAAGTTCCTCAAGGTTAAAGCACAAATAAAAATAGACAAACAAGTAAGAACTTAATCACATAGCACCGTCCCCGGCAACGGCGCCATTTTGATGGACAAAAGTTGGTCGTCACACATCCAATCAAACACATTTATAATACTCAACAAACAACTAGTTAGTGGTAAGTGGAGGTCGAACTATGGGACGGTGTGCTTTGGGTTCTAAGTCTATCTATCTCAATTTATGCTAGTGTCACAATTTGTTTGGGTTGTAGTTGTGTCCTAGACTAATGCAAGCAATAAAGTAAAGCAAACAATGAACTAGGAAATGTAAACAAATGACTAAAAGCACTAGGATGCCATGGGGTCATAGGGGATTCATGGTGTTGATCATACAAACATGTTTACAAAGTTGCAAGCAATTAATGTTGTAAAGGAACCGAGTTGGTTTATGTCTTACGGTTCATAGGAAGAGTTGGGTCCCGGAGCCGAATCGATTAGATTGTACAACACCTACAAGTCGACTTAATTTCCTCATATTCAACTTCTATGCATGGTCTTATAAGACTCGAGTTGGTTTATATCTTACAAGTCTTCTTGAGTAGATAAGAGATGGTTGTAAATGCAAGGATTCATAGGCTTAGCATTTCATCAAACATAACATGTGCATAAAGTTGACATCACAACAAGCAAGCAATTTAATTATGAAAACATATTAGATTAAGCATGATAAATCCCATGTTTATCTCCCCTATTTACCCACTAATCCTAGCTAAGAGACTACTCACTCATTATCATGGAGAACATGTCATTAATGGTGGCAATCATCACAACAAGTGTAAACATGATAAGAGAATGAGGAAATAAACAATAAAGAGTAAAGGGTAAAAGAATTATACCAACTTGAGATGATTCCAAATAATAAAGCAAAGAATAAAAGAAGAAAACTTGATTGATTGATGAAGAGTTGTCAATTCTCCAATAATAACCCAATAATCTTTAATTACCCAATAATAAACTTGAATAATAAACTTGAACAATAATTAAGGAAAGATTAATGTGAGATTTGTGGAAAGATTAAAGAGTAATCTATTCTAATCTACTCCTAATCTAATCTAAGGAAGGATTGATTTAACCTAATGAAAACTTGATTCTAATCTAATGAAAACTTGATGGTTTGATTATTACAAATGGGGTATATATAGTAGAGCATCATTAGGTTAAGTAAGGGTAAAATAGTAAATTAACAATGCTAATTGTTAGTAGGGAATCTCCGGTCTCAAGAGAGACTCCGGTCTCCTTTTCGTCGGTCTTTGAAAAATATGCGCATCCTTCATTGAACTAGTAGAAAATGGAAAGTTGCTGTAAGGGAATCCGAGCGGATTGGTCTCGGGACGCTCGGATTGTAGCAGGGGAAGACGAGCGGATTTGGAGCAAGACGCTCGGATTGTAGCAGGGGAAGACGGGCGGATTTGGAGCAAGACGCGCGGATTGTAGCAGAGGAACCCGAGCGGCTTCGGGGCTTGGACGCTCGGATTGTCATCTTGGACGGTCGTCTTGTTCCTTTGGACGCTCGGATTCTGCGTCAGAATCCTTTTCTTTTCTTTCTTCTTATTCTTGTATGATTAGTATTTAGTTCTCGCCTCCTCTTCATACTAGTCCATCAAATATCGTCAATAAGCTTCCAAATATGCACGAAAGACGGGAAATTCCGCCTAATTATCTTGTTTCCTACAAAACATATGAAATGCACTAGGAAAGCAAAATAGAAAGCATTTGACGGATAGAATGGCTATGGAATGTTATAATAGTATGCAAAATAGGCTCAATTAGAGGACTAAATGTCCGCAAATAATGTTCACATCAGATCACCACAGATTTTACAAAACAACAGCGGGGTCAGTTACTGAATAATTAAAATAAGACAGGTACAATAAGCAACCAGCTGATCATCCTCCTCCTCCGGTCTCCCGATCTCACACAGTAACCGACTACACACCGAAGTGTGTAGCCCTGCCAGATTACCCATCGCAACAGGTAATACTCGCCGCCAGTGGGGTACCGCAGCCAATCCCCACCTAAATCCCGCTCATCAGCGAGCGATATCCCTGTCCCTTAATGTGCACATCACATCCCGTGACGGGTTCCACGGAGGGCGAACTAAGGTGTGAAGCCACTCCCGCAAGTGACTCCAACACAATCATCACAACACCAACACTATCACCACACCAACACCACACCAACACTCCAACGATGATCAACAGACAAACAATCGTACGGAAAACAACATAATCTCAAATAAATTAAATAGGAACTGAGTAGGGAAACCCTACCTTTTCGCCATCCGCTATGCTGCAATCAACCATACAAATGCATAACAAATACGACATCGTCACCTACAACAATGATAATCAACAATCAACACACATATGATGACCAAACCCTAAACCCCCAAATTAACCCAAACAATAATTAGGGCCAAACCATAAAAGACAACCTATTAGCAGATTACAACGAACTAGAGACTTACCAAATAAATCGAGACAAGAGACGAAAGTGTAGACTTGCAACCGATCAATTAGCTTAGAGAATGATTAGGGTGATTAGAGAGATGTGAGCGTCGTTTAGTTTTGGTAAAAATGATTTAGAAACCGTAAAAGCGTAATTTATAATAATCTCTAGTCTCCTTAACCAAATCGCGGAATTAAACCCATCAGACCGGATACTCGGTCGAGTATAGAGTATACTCGGCCGAGTACCCTCTACTCGGTCGAGTATTCCACATACTCGGCCGAGTGTTCCTGGGCAGTAGCCAAACCAGGATACACGACACCCCTTACTCGACCGAGTAGGCCATACTCGGCTGAGTACCAGCTTAGGAAAACCGTAGTATTATAATCTACCCCCCTTAAAGAGAACTTCGTCCCCGAAGTTCCAACCCAACCTCTATAACATGGACACCTAACACTAACTCCACCAACCACGCTTCCTTCCATAACATGGCTCACGATATCGTCTCAACCACAGCATAGTCTCCCAATACTAACTCCATAATACTATCGGGTACCCATAACATAAGTGTTGGCAACTCTGTCTTACTTCCATAATACTCACTAGCACACTCAATACCAAGACAATCCACCAGCCAAGATCAACCATCAAAACGGAATGTTACATTCAACCACCCTTAAAACGAACTTCGCCCTCGAAGTTTACTCACACACATAAACATCCTCACATAATCCGTTAACACTATCGAAGTTTACTCACACTCCTAAACATCATACTACTACGAGCACTGCCATTACCTGTAATAAAATCGAGAACAATCCATCTTTATTCTACACCAACACTCAAACTCCCAATTGCAACCGTATGACCATCAACTCTCTTGTCCCACCCTACTCCTCTTAAGATAAATGTTACGTCCTTGAAACTCACTAATACTAGGTCCTTTGCTATACCTCCCATAAACCTCATTACCACCGCATGACAACGATAACCCACTATAACGTCAACACCTATAACCATTTCTATATCCAGGGCTCTCTTTGTCTAATTGTTCTCGTGCCTCCATTTATTCTATACTCACATAACATATATCATAAAATCCTTAGTATAACCACCACTCCATCTCTTCTACATTACCGCAAGACAACATACTTCTATATACTTATACACTCTTCTCCACGATCTTAGCTCACAATCCACAAAATATTACACATACTCACATTAGCTTCTCAAGTTCATCTCTTTTATTACCACAAAACTCACCCTTAACTTGACATGATACTAAGTCCTAAAACTCCGTACTCACTGTCCCAAGAAAAGGTGCTAAACCACATGTAGTTTCCAGTTCATACCACACATGTTCCACAATTCTCTTGCCAGAACTATGTCCACCAACGCCTTATCTAAAAGAAGATTAAAAGTACTCTAACAGCCTCTCACAACTGTGTCTCATTAACAGAATATTACTATACCATGACAACAACAGAACCATACCCAACTCTCTTTCATATCATACTCTATACTCACTCCCAAGCCGACATCGGTAAGCAACATCGGAAACAAAACAACGGTCTATATGCCCCGACCGACACTGATAGGAAATAGCAGTAAACAAACAACAATCTATGACAACATGAAAAATACTCGTATCACAACACGAATTACCGTGCACAGTGCACAACAACCACATCGGTAGTCATCGCCACTTTTACAATCTCATAACACTGACTCAGCACAACTTCCTTGACCACAGGTCTTTCTTAAAACTGCTCTACAAGATCACGACGCAGCATATTACACGGAATCACAGACACTAACCTTATGAATATTATCCACACCATGACTCGTGAGGTCAGAACCTCACACAAACATTTACACATATCAAGGAGCCATAATCAAATGTAACTAGCCAATCCTGATTACGTAAGTTACCACTTGATAATGAATATCTCTCATCCGGACTTAACTCAGATGCCCTTCATAACATATCCTCTCATAAACATAATTATCACCACCCGGTGAACGTAACATGTCATCAGTACCCAACTACGAGCGAACACCTCATATATCCACATCTTATACTCCCGCACACCCATAAATACCAATCAGTCTCCACAAAATCAACCCCATTAGCACAACTAGCTTCCTTAATGCAACACCATCCTCAACCACTAGTGACAACAATACGACACCACCATCCTTCATGTGACCGCTCTCTCACTATCACTTCTTTATATAACAGTTCATTTCCTCTTCTGGTTGTCATCCCATATAACGAATATCAGATCCATCAACAAAATGTACCTCCTTATTATTTCCAATTTTATCCTTTATTATATCGTCACCTAACTATCCACCAAAATCTCATATCGTGCAAACACTCTGCCAGCTTCTTACCCCCTTAATACCTAGAAACTCACGGCTAACATGTCGTCCTGAACTCCTATATAACTATTAGCTCACCGCCTCTCATGATATTATCGTGCCTTTCCATGATTCCATGTTTTCATGTCCCATAACTTTGATCAACGTTCTCCCAACTTACTTCAATCCAATAATACCAACTAATAATTCATCTCCTTTCTTCTTCTACCTAACTCTTTGTTATCCGATTACCTTCTTGTTGCTTCACAACTCAAATTCCATTAATTCATATAAATATCTTCTCATTCTTCCTTATCACCGATCCTTTCTTATCATACTACTCACTCACACTTGTCACCATCAAGTCCACACACTAACGGTTACTCTTCAATTAGTCGTATCTCCCTTTCGTATCTCTAGAAACCAAAAGTTCACCTCATACCGTTAATTGCCCAAAGAATTACACACTAGGCTCACCTCTTGATATTCAAGATTCCCAAACTCGACCACTATCTACCCATCACGGCATAACTCGATCTCACTATACACCATTCGTTTCCATCCCTCTATATTGACCTTCCATCACATATATCCTTAACCAACATAATCCTAACCGTCTCCCTCCATAAACCCTTACACATCCCAATTTGCCACTATTCGCCACCCTCATCTCAATCTTTCATTCTCACGTGTGTTTACACTTACATCACTCTTGCCCATATACACATACTTTTATATTACTCAACACAAGACTATATCACTCACCAAATCTCACAAAATATGCTCTTTGCCTCGATTAGCTCATCAATCTTCCCTTTCTTTTCCCACTATCCCTCACAACCACATATAACACATGTCCTCCCTATCCAACACATGTCCCTCATAAGCCGGCATTCTCCATATCATCGCATCTGGTAACTTACGTATCAAGACCGTCACATATGTAAAAGAATGCTTTAAGACCCAAACATATGCGTGCACATACCCTACGACTCAAAACAAATGTAAGAACATAGCCAACGACTCAAAATGACCGCCCAAAGAAGTACTCGGTTGAGTACATGGTATACTAGGTCGAGTACAGGATACTCGGTCGAGTAATGAGACTACTCGGCCGAGTTCACGACTCCAGATGCTGAACAGAATTATCACAGAAAGATTACTCGGCCGAATATGGAATACTCGGTCGAGTTTGAAAGATACTCGGCCGAGTAGGGCCTACTCTGTCGAGTATCGGCACAGTTCTCAGCACCGTCCAGTTTTCGTAAAACAGTCATATCTCACTCGTTACTTTGTCATTTTGGACGTGTGACCTATCTTTAGAATCGTAAGAGGACAAGCTATCACCTCCAATTGTAATTACAGCAATATCATTTCTAGAACTCGACTTATGACAGTTTTAAGACAACCCTTCCAAAATTGGTTTTCGTACAAATCAATTTTCTTAACAAAACAACTTAAACATGAATAAAACAAACAATAACGACCCAATACTTCAAGAAACCAGTACATAGATGAACCTTTATCATACCCACATGAAACTTAAATACGATATTCATGTATATAGACGCATGACCGTATACACATGCTACTACCAACAAACCAAACATTAACATCATCACGTTCATATACACATGTACCACTACCATACTTCATGCTCAAGATCGTATTAAACAGGTAACAACTTCATGCTCAAGATCTATCATATACGAATTCACAATCCACCTTTCATATACTACCATGTTCCATCACTTTCACCATTTCATCCAACCATTTCAGAAAATTAAAGTTACAACTACTACACATACATGACTCGACATACAACAGTTTCCAAGACTCTCCCATGTGACTGGTTAGAGATCATAAGGGCCTTAGTGCGACTTCGGGACGTCTCCCTAGTCTTTGTGGTAGCTCCAAACAACTCTCCCCGGGTTCATTTTATTTAGACTCCCTAAGTTCATTGGGTTCGTTAGTTTTAGGTGCCAGAATCGTCGGCTCTGATACCACTTTATAACACCCCCTCATACCAAGGTACGTTACCAAGGACTACCCTAGCATGAAAGGCTGTTACCATCTCGGTTGCCTGAGGTTAGTATTGTTAGAGCTTGTCCCTAAAAGTCACACTTAAAGGATGTGTTTGAGAGATGTCATTATGGAAATGTAATCACATTGATGCCTGACTAAAAGGTTAGTCCATGTATTTGACTAAACAGTTAGTTAATGTGTTGATGAGACGATTATTTAATCTAATTAAATAATATTAGCTGAGACGAATTAACTGTCAATTCGCAAATTGAATATAATATGTTATATTTAATTAATGTATATAATGTTAGCTTGAACGAATTAAGATGTTAATTCGTAAATAAACGTAATCGGTTATATTTAATTAGCTAATTATAAATATGCGATATTTATAGTTAAAGTATATATTATACGATATTGTCATAACAAATTATTACAGACCGACATTAATAAATCGACTGCAAACTGTTGTGTGTAGGCTTATTAATACGGAATAAAATAAATGACAATTTATAAATAATACACTTTATATACATTTTGTATACTACCAAAATAAGTAGATTAAATCTCCATATTTTTGGTAGGTGGAAAAACCGAAAATAAGAAGATAATTCCTCTTATTTTTCGGTGGTATGGGCCGAAAATTTGGAAAGAAAAAATCTACCCTATTTCTCCTAATACACGGTTTTATAGGGGGAAAGGCAGATCATTTTTCTAACCGAATTTTAAACTAGCACACTCTCATCAAAACAAAAACACAAAACCCTAAATTAATTAAGTGAATTTGGGGATCGATTCTAGCAAGAACAAAGGCATATCTCATATCATCTTGGGTGCAACGATTAGGCGAATATCATTGCGATATTGTTCTTAGGCCGATTTTTGAAGAATCGAAAAAAAGGAATTAGGGTTTCGACCGAGAATTTTTTTTTTTGCCGTGACCAATTTTTTTTCAGCCGAGTTAGTTTCTGTTTTTTTTTTGTTGATTTGATTTCCATTTTGATTTGTCCATATTGTTGTTTTAATCAGTTAAAAAGATAATATGATAAATTTGTAGATGTTTTGATTTAATTAGGATTAAATTGAAATGTAAATGGGAATTGTTTTTGTTTTATGATGATAAATTGTTTTTGCTATATGGTTTTTGGCAAACAAATTAATTTAACATTCAAATCAATTGTGATGATCACTTAATCATGATTTAGATGTTCTTTTTAATAAGTTAAATTGAATCATCAAGTTTGAATATATGGTTAAATTAAAAAGATGATTTTGCCAATCTTGTTCTAATAGCAACCGTAAACGAATTTGTTCATCTAAATGTTTTTGTTGTTTTAGGGCATTTCTGCCGAGAGGGCATTTAAAAAAAAAAAATTGTTTTTTTTAAGAATGCCGAGAAAATAATAAAAAAAAGGCTGTTTTGTTTCGGTTTTTGCAGAATTACCGAAAGAGAAAAAAAAATTATTTCTGTTTTTTTTAGCCGAGCTGAAAAATTAAAAAAAACAAAAATTTGTTTTTTTTCTCCTGTTTTGCCGAGACCAGAAAAAAAAAAGAAAATAAAAGAAAGAGGTTTTTTTCGGTTTTGTTTGGTTTGTTTTGGCCTAGATTGATTATACATTAAATTTACAATGTATGATAAATTATTGATAAGCGGTTCACAAAATCATAGATACCTAATTATTTTAAAGAGGTTTAAAATAATGTGTGATTAATTCATATTATAGGTCAATGTGAATTAAGATTGAAATTAATGTGAGTAATTGAGGAATTGTCACTTAATTTGATCATTCAATAGGTGGTTTGGGAAATTAATCTACATAATTAAGGAATTATGTCTTGCATGTTTAATTTTTTTTAGTTGATGCATTTCTTTTGTTGAATGAATCGTTGAATGGATTTATTTACGTATTTTTGCAATCGGTTGTAATTTGTAATACCTAGTGTGGCCTTAGTTAAATTATGTTTTCGTAATGATGGAAACATAATTTTTAATGTAATTTGAGATCTCGAATCTCCTTTTATTTTATTTAAGTATTATGTTTTGAAATTAGAATGTAAATAGGTTTATTTTGTAATTTTAATTGTAATTTTAAAGAAGACTAAAGATGGAGATTGGAGCTCAATCCCGCTACATGGACCAAGATGGAACATCAAGACAAGCTTCTCGGGTCCAAGGATGGATTCCAAAGTTGTATTTATGTTCATTTTGATAGATAGGCCACACTAGGACTTTATTTTGTTTTACGTTTTACCATTCTTATTGCTTTTCATTCACATGCTAGTTAGTGCATCATTTTCCGCCTAAAACCAAACCACCTACTAAAATGCATGAAAATTGACTCATATAGATTGTATGTTAGTTTTCATAGACATACAGATGTCACACAGTTTAAGCCATCACCTTAGTTTATTCATTCACGCATGCTAGATATTAGTTCACTTAAAATGAATTAAAATAAAGTTGATGGGATCTTCCTCTAAAACGGAAATTGAGACTAGTCTTTATAAGGGCAAACAACTATGAATCCCTTCTTCGTCGGTAGGCATAATATGACCCCTTCTACGTTGGGTAAGTAGTTTGTGTTGACTTAGTTTATCTCAACATTATAATCCGAAGAGTTTCTCGTGATTATGATGGACTAAAGATCGAATTTACAGAAATTTATCGACCAAGAATTCTAATAGTAGAATTAGCTAAAAGGTTGGCTTATCAATTTACAGATAATTGAGTCTTGGGATCATTTATATAAATCTTGAGGGAGGTCAATTGTATAAATGCTTGAGTCTTCGCTTATAACAGTTTTGCATTAAGACTTAAATCATAACGATGCATATGCTTATTATTTTTATTCTTCTTTTCGCAGTGTAGAATACATTTATTTTGATAATACTGTTACAACAAATGGCTGGAAATAACGAAATCCCAATGCCAAGTGCCACACTTGGACGCGAGTCCTGGCTTAAAGTTTTTATGGACAACATGAATCAGTTCACACGACTGAAGAATGATGGGTCCAACTTTACGGACTGGGAGGCAGCACTACGGAATGCAGCCATTGCAGACGGTAAGCTCAAGTACTTAACTGAGCCAATACCGGTAAACCCAGGCCCCAATGCAGGAGCTAACAAGTCACTTGCTTATAGTGATTTCGTCATGGAAGCGGGTGCGATAAAGAATGTACTCATCTTTGCAATGGAAACCAATTTGCAGAGACGCTTCATTGCCCAAGGTGCAAACAAGATTTTCACCACGCTCACTAACGAGTTCTCAAAAGCACCGAGGATCGTTACTTATGAGCATACATGTCGCTTCTTTGATGCGAAACTCCAGAAGGGCCAACCGGTTAGCCCACACATTCTTAACATAATTGAGAATGTCGAGAAATTGGAGGCACTTGATTGCAAAATCAGTGAGAGCATAGTCATTGACCGAATGCTTCATTCACTTCATGATGGTTTTGCCCTTTTCAGGGCAAATTACTACATGAATGACTTGAAGAAAAGTCCTCATGAGCTACACTCACTTCTCGTACAGACCGAGAAGGATATGAAATTGAGTGGGAGCATGAAGTAGGATGTTCTCATGATTTCCAACAAGAATAAAGGTAAGGGCAAAGCTCTAAGGCAAAGTTTAAGAAGCCAGGAAACGGTAAGAGTGGGCCTGGTGAGACTAGTGGCTCACAGGGCAAGGCAAAGAGCAAGGGCGGTGACATTGAATGCCACCATTGTCACAAGACTGGACATTGGAGGAGGAACTGTCCCGTGTACCGTGAGGACATAAAAGCAGGCCGCGTCGTTCCTGTTGGTATGTCATCTTATATTCATATGATTGAGATTAACCATGCAAGTTTCGGAACTTGGGTACTTGATACTGGTTGTGGTTCTCATCTGTGTAATCATTTGCAGGGCCTAAAAAACATCACACCTCTCGGAAAGGGTGATGTGGACTTGCGAGTCGGGAATGGAGCTAGAGTTGCTGCAGTCTCGAAGGGAACATACGTAATCCAACTCCCTAGTTGTTTTGAGTTATTTTTATATAACTGTTACTATGTACCCAGTTTGTCTAAGAACATTATTTCTGTTTCCGTACTTGATAAGGATAGTTTTTCATTTTTAATAAAGGATAATAGCTGTATTTTCTCTTTCAATGAAATGATTTATGGCAAAGCAGTTTCCATGAATGGAATTTACATCTTAGATCAAACCACGGAAATATTACACGTGAATAATAAGAAATTAAAGGTTAGTGACAAAGATCAAACCTATCTATGGCATTGTCGAATGGGACACATAAATGAAAAACGTGTAAAGAAATTCGTCGATAATGGGACTATTCCCGCATTTGATTTATCTACATTTGGCACGTGTGAATCATGTCTTATCGGCAAGATGACTCGAATTTCCTTCAAAGGTGTTAGAATGCGCGCTAGTGACCTATTGGGACTCATACATACTGATGTTTGTGGACCTATGTCAATTACCGCTAGAGATGGCTATAAATATTTTATCACTTTCACGGACGATTTGAGTAGATACGGATATGTCTACTTGATGAAGCATAAAAGTAAGTCCTTTGAGAAATTCAAGGAATACCAGAACAAGGTTGAGAACCAACTGGGTAGAAAAGTTAAAGCACTCCGTTCAGATCGGGGTGACGAATATCTTTCAAATGAGTTTGATCAACACCTTAAAGACTGTGGAATCGTTTTACAGTTAACTCCACCTGGAACACCTCAATTAAATGGTGTGTCCGAACGGAGAAATCGAACCTTACTTGATATGGTTCGATCCATGATGAGTCACACGGTAGTACCTGATTCATTATGGGGTTTTGCTCTTTTGTCAGCTGCTCTTATACTTAACCGAAGTCCGACTAAAGCTGTCGAAAAGACTCCATATGAAATGTGGAAGGGAACGGTCCCTAACTTGTCCTTTATTCGGGTTTGGGGCTGCGAGGATTATGTCAAGTGGAGAAACGAGGATAAGCTCGGCCCGCGATCGATCAAGACATACTTTATTGGTTATCCAAAAGGAATGTTTGGTCATTACTTCTATTCGCCTACCGAACATCGAGTTTTTGTTGCGGCTAGTGCGACGTTCTTAAAGAAATAATTTCTCGAAAACAAGACAAGTAATAGAACCTTCGAGCTGTCGGAGATTCAAGAACCAACAACCGAGGAACAGATGGAGGAAGTTGTTCCTCCAACTGATGATACGGTTAATATTCCTGAGGAACCTAGGAGGTCGGGTAGAGTCTCTAATCCTCCGGACAGATACATTGGTATGGTCGAGGAGAGTGACGTTTTGCTCCTAGAGAGTAATGAACCCACTACCTATAAAGGTGCCATGACCTGTTCCGACTCAAAGCTATGGCTTGAAGCCATGCAATCCGAGATGGACTCCATGTATGAGAATGACGTATGGGATCTAGTTGATTTACCTAATAAGGTAAAACCTCTACAGTGCAAATGGCTTTACAAAATAAAGCGTTCTGTAGACGGGCAACCAGATACCTATAAAGCACGACTAGTGGCAAAAGGTTTCACTCAAGTGCACGGTTTGCATTATGATGAAATTTTTGCACCCGTAGTTATGTTGCGTTCCATTCAGATTATCTTAGCGATTGCCGCTTTTCATGACTATGAAATTTGGCAAATGGATGTGAAAACTTCCTTCTTAAACGGTTATTTGGAGGAGGAGTTGTACATGATGCAACCCGAAGGTTTCATAGATCCTAAGAATCCTAAGAAAGTGTGCAAGCTTAAGCGTTCCATTTATGGACGTAAGCAAGCTTCTCGGAGTTGGAATCATCGTTTCGACCAAGTGATAAAAGAGTATGGTTTCACTCGATCGGTCGAGGAACCATGCTTATATATCAAGTCGAGTGGGAGCAAGATTGTTTTCTTGATATTGTATGTCGATGACATACTCTTGATTGGGAATGACATTCCTCTCCTATCTTCGGTTAAAGGATGGTTGAAGAACCATTTCCAGATGAAAGATCTGGGTGAGGCACAACGCATATTGGGAATCCGTATCTACCGAGATAGATCACGACGGACGTTATCACTTAGTCAGGAGTCTTATTTGGATAAGATTCTTGAAAGGATCAGCATGACCAACTCCAAGAAGGGGATCTTTCCAATGACGTCTGGGATGCAGTTGAGCAAGTCTCAGTCACCCACGACGCCTGAAGGGATTGAGCGCGTGAGTCGTGTTCCTTATGCATCTGCAATAGGATCAATCATGTATGCCATGATATGCACACGTCCAGACGTGGCATATGCATTGAGTATGACGAGTTGGTACCAAAAGAATCCAGGTGAAACACACTGGATAGCTGTTAAAAACATCCTTAAGAACCTACGGTTACGCAGATGCTAGCTTCCAAACGGATCGAGATGATTCAAAATCTCAGTCCGGGTTCGTCTTCACTCTTAATGGTGCTGCGGTCAGCTGGAAGAGTTCCAAACAGATGTTGTAGCAGATTCTACCACCGACCGAGTACTATGCCGCTTCGAAGCAAAGCAAAGCAAGCTATATGGATGCGTCAATTCTTACAAGGACTTACGGTAGTTCCTAGTTCGAATGACCCGATCACCATCTATTGTGACAATAGAGGTGCCATCTTCCAGGCTAAGGAGCCTAAGTCTAGCAACAAATCTAGACATGTACATCGGAAAGCTCACCTGATCCGTGATTACGTGGAGCAAGAAGAGATAGTGATTGACAAGATAGCTTCGGATGACAACATCGCGGATCCTCTCACTAAACCTTTGAATTATGATAAGCATGAAGGGCACATTATTTCCATGGGAATTAAACGTGTTCCTGAGTTGTAGTAGTTGATTATGGATTTGATACATTATCTTTTTCATATACTATCTATAACTTCATCGTTTTAATATAATATTTTGTTTTTCATGTGGATTGTCTTCGACAACTTTGAACGCCACAAAGTGAATCTGAATTACATTATATTTGTTTTGGTCCGTAATCGCCCACATGAGCTGATAACTCTGGCTATTATATTGTGCAGTCGATTGATGGTGGGTTCAACGACCCATAAGTCAAACGGTTGGCTGATCGATCACAGATACGAGTTATAACGATACCTCGTAGGACATTTTTTTGTGACAACGTAATGGAGTCCTAAATGTTTAAAAACATTCGGTGCCAGGTCGTGGATTGGACGTCCATTGTGTTCCTAGAGTCGATTCTTTTGACTATCGATTGTCTCTTGAGATTAAGGCGTTTTTTGGGTGACTTTGGTTTCTTTCTCATGGTCGACCGTAACAAGAGACTAAGTAGATTTTTCGGGTCATTTCATACTGTGCTTACATCTGCAGGATTCGAGTTGAAGAAAATATCCAACCTTTATCAGGTTTAGTTATTTCTCAGGGCCACTCGAGGAGTTGTAACTGAAATGCATGGCCATGCTCGAATGATGATTCGTTTATCAGTTAAGTTACTCTCTAGTCCGGGAAACCACTCTTGATATTGATCACTTGTAAAATACGACCTTTGTGAATACGGATTTTGCAAATTGTTTTACATTGAGTGGGAGAAATTTTAGGATATGAGAATCGTTTATCGCACATACACTTGTGAGGACAAGTGGGAGTTTGTTGGAGCTTGTGTCCTCCACAAATTAGTGTGATAACATTTATAAATCTCTTATAGGTTCACAAGGGTATACTTCATACTTTATCAGTTGATTAACGATTACCTAATAACGGTTGGCTTGCTAGAAAGTTTGACGTTATTATCATACTGATGGCGGTGATCAACCGGTCCCTAAAAGTCACACATAAAGGATTTGTTTGAGAGATGTGATTATGGAAATGTAATCACATTGATGCCTGACTAAAAGGTTAGTCCATGTATTTGACTAAACAGTTAGTCAATGTGTTGATGAGACGATTATTTAATCTAATTAAATAATATTAGCTGAGACGAATTAACTGTCAATTCGTAAATTGAATATAATATGTTATATTTAATTAATGTATATAATGTTAGCTTGAACGAATTAAGATGTTAATTCGTAATTAAACGTAATCGGTTATATTTAATTAGCTAATTATAAATATGCGATATTTATAGTTAAAGTATATATTATACGATATTGTCATAACAAATTATTACTGACCGGCATTAATAAATCGTAAGTCATTTGTGTGTAGACTTATTAATACGGAATAAAATAAATGACAATTTATAAATAATACACTTTATATACATTTTGTATACTACCAAAATAAGTAGATTAAATCTCCATATTTTTGGTAGGTGGAAAAACCGAAAATAAGAAGATAATTCCTCTTATTTTTCGGTGGTATGGGCTGAAAATTTGGAAAGAAAAAATCTACCCTATTTCTCCAAATACACGGTTTTATAAGGGGAAAGGCAGATCATTTTTCTAACTGAATTTTAACCTAGCACACTCTCATCAAAACAAAAACACAAAACCCTAAATTAATTAAGTGAATTTGGGGATCGATTCTAGCAAGAACAAAGGTATATCTCATATCATCTTGGGTGCAACGATTAGGCGAATATCATTGCGATATTGTTCTTAGGCCGATTTTGCTAGGACCGAAGGTTGATTCTTCATCCCTATACTATTTTGTTTATGTAATTTCTTTTATGACTAGTATTCATAAACATAATTTCGTTATAATCCTTATAATTTAAAAGGAAGTATACCGATATTTCCTACAAGTATATCAAAAGCAACAATCCAAAACACATTTATTAAAGTACGAAAGAGTAATGTTTACATCGTCTCAAAGAAATCTCAAACCAAAGTACTGTTATGAAATCAACAACTACAAAAGACACTAAAACTCTTGACAGTTGAAGCTAAGCTTGTGTGGTGACTTCCCATGACGGCCCCAAAGCTAAAAGACTGCATCACTTGTCACAATCTGCTCACCATCCCCGAATGGATCACCACAGATTTTACAAAACAACAACGGGGTCTGTTACTGAATAATTAAAATAAGACAGGTACAATAAGCAACCTGCTGATCATCCTCCTCCTCCGGTCTCCCGATCTCACACAGCAACCGACTACACACCAAAGTGTGTAGCCCTGCCAGATTACCCATCGTAACAGGTAATCCTCGCCGCCAGTGGGGGACTACAGCCAATCCCCACCTAAATCCCGCTCATCAACGAGGGATATCCCTGTCCCTTAATGTGCACATCCCATCCCGTGACGAGTTCCATGGAGGGCGAACTAGGGTGTGAAGCCAATCCCGCAAGTGACTCCACCACAATCATCACAACACTAACACTATCACCACACTAACACCACACCAACACTCCAACGATGATCAGCAGACAAACAATCGTACGCAAAACAACATAATCTCAAATCAATTAAACAGGAAATGAGTAAGGAAACCCTACCTTTTCGCAATCCGCTATGTTGCAATCAATCATACAAATGCATAACAAATACGACATCATCACCTACAACAATGATAATCAACAATCAACACACATATGATGACCAAACCCTAAACCCCCAAATTAACCCAAACAATAATTACGGCCAAACCCTAAAAGATAACCTATTAGTAGATTACAACGAACTAGAGACTTACCAAATAAATCGAGAGAAGTGATGGAAGTGTAGACTTGCGACCGATCAATTAGCCTAGAGAATGATTAGGGTGATTAGAGAGATCTGAGCGTCGTTTAGTTTTGGTAAAAATAGTTTAGAAACCGTAAAAGCATAATTTATAATAATCTCTTATCAGCTTAACCAAATCGCGGAATTAAACCTGTCAGACCGGATACTCGGTCGAGTATAGAGTATACTCGGCCGAGTACCCTCTACTCGGTCGAGTATTCCACATACTCGGCCGAGTGTTCCTGGGCAGTAGCCAAACCAGGATACACGACACCCCTTACTCGGCCGAGTACCAGCTTAGGAAAACCGTAGTATTACAGTAGGAACCTCCACAACCTCATCTTCTGGAATGATCTCAAGAACATCAACATGTTGGAATATGTGTCTTCAACAATAGTGCGATCACATGTTTAAATCTCATATTAAGAATACGTAAGGGATGATTCATTATATAGTTAACTGATTATCATTAATCGGTAATAATTGGCTAAATAGAGTTTGACATTACTGTCATTTGACGGAGGTGGTTAGTTGATCCCTTAAGGTCACACCTAAAGGACAATTCCCTTAATAGACAAATTGATTATTTGTATGACGATACAAGTTAATCAATTCCTTAAAATTGAATAATTCAATTGTGAGAGAGAATATTAATATCTTATTGTAATGAGATTAAATAAGATTTATTTTAGTAATTGAAATATTTTATTACTAAAATTGTTTATTGTTTGTGAAACAATTGAGATAAGAATGTTTGGTTCATTATAATTACATTATGTAGTAAATTATAATTAAATGACCCATTTTATTTATGTGATCAAGTATCACTAGTCAATTTGTTGTATGTGATATAATTAATTTATAAAATGATATTTATTTGATAAATATGCATTAAATTAATTAATAACATGTAACATACTACATGTGACATGTGACATATTGTGTGACAAATGACAAATTGACAAAATAAAATGGTAGTCAATTTTATGTGTATTGGACCGAAATGGAGGGAGTTATGTTGGTGTATGGTTGATTTATTTTATGAGATAAAATAAGAAGTAATCATGCCTATACCTACTAGCTTACACATCCTATTTTCTTGTAAAGAGAAAAAGCATAAAGCAAGATGCCATCCTTGGCATTTTCTCCTTCTCCAACCGGTCCTCCCTCCTTCTTTTAAGAGAATTATGTTCTCTTATTATCATTCATTCATACTACATGCAAAATTTACACATTTCTCTCTACTTCTCTCTAAACAAGTTTTTTAGAAAACAAGAGATTGTTCATCAATTCTAATTACAATATTAGATTACTAGTGTAGTAATAGTGATAATATTAGAATTTATTTTAAGGTACAATAATACACTAATCTAGTTAATTAGTATATTATTTTTAAGGGATTTGTCTTGGGTGCAATCAAAGGAGAATCTCTACATTGGGATTTTTGGAGGATTATCTACCATTTTAAGCTCAAGAACAAATAAGGAAGGTGACCTTATTTGTGCCCATTATTTCGAACCATATAACAATGTAAGGGACATTGTTTTTCCTTCTTAATCTCTTATTTTGTTATGCATGCACTAGATCTTAAAAACAAATATTAAGAAGTTAATTAGTTCACTATTAGAAGAGTCTAATAAGAGGTATATGAACCAAACAAGTGGTATCAGAGCATAGGATGTTGCATGCATAATCGAAGTAACTACTCACTTATTATCATGGAAAACATGTCATCAATGGTGTCAATCATCACAACAAGTATAATCATGATAAAAGAGTGTAGAAATAAGAAATAAAGAGTAAAGAGTAAAGGAATTATACCAAACTTAAGATGAACCATTGGAAAGGAAAGAATAATAGAAGAAAACTTGATTGATTGATCAAGAATTGTCAATTCTCCAATAATAACCCAATAATCTTCAATTACCGAATAATAAACTTGAACAATAATTAAGGAAAGATTAATGTGTAATTTTGTGGAATGATTGAGATTAATCAATTCTAATCTACTCCTAATCTAATCTAAGAGGACCTCCCCCCTTTAATTATTAAAAAATGGAGTATATATAGTGGTACATCATTAGGTTAAGCAAGGGTAGATTAGTAAACAACAATGCATAAGTGCTGAATAGATCTTTGCAAGTCCCGAAAGACATGCGCGGATCATGTAGCAACTCCCAAGGAAATCCGCGCGTCCTGGCTTGAAGCACGTTTGGTCCTGTAAGGGGATCCGCTTGGGCTGGTTGTGGGACGCTCGGATCCTGGGTCTACGACGCGCGGCTTGAGTTCGGCACACTCGGATCCTAGGCTTAGGAATCTCGTCCTGAGGTTTGGGACGCTCGGATTCTGGGACAGGGTTCCATCTTCTTTCTTTTAAGCCTATAATCCTCCTATATACTCATTATTCCTACATCCTTGGTCATCATTCTTACCTCCTCTTCATACTAGTCCATCCAAGATCGTCAAAAAGCTTCCGAATAAATACGAGAGACGGGGATTCCGCCTCATCATCTTCTTTCCTACAAGACATATAAAATGCGATAGGAAAGCAAAATAGGAAGAAATTGATGGATAAAATGGCCATGAAATGCTATATTAGTATGCAAGATAGGTTCAATTAGAGGACTAAATGTGCGCAATTAAGAGTCACATCAAACATCCCCAAACCGAACCTGTACTCGTCCCGAGTAAAGAGGTGACTATAACTAGACCTTTATTTAAAGTATCCTAATAATATAACCGATGTGAGACAATTAGCGGGTCTCACTCCGCGCCTTCAACTCACAACAATACATCTATGAGGTAAGATGCCTTCTTGCAATGCAAGGTGGGGCTTGCCAAAATGCCGATACATCCAAGCATTAAGCACACAAAACAAGTAATGGATGCATCTACAAAATAATAGCCACTTTCCTCATATAAGTGGCGGAAATCATCTAAGAGGGAAGCAATTTATGGATACCAACAAATCACCTCCAAGTTGTGTCAAACTAGGGTACTTTAATCCTCAATCGCTAAATGCTTTTGTCAAGAGTAGGCTCCTTATGGTGTTAGAAACACTATAGGATCGCGGAATTCCCCTTCTTGCCTAGACAAGAAAAAGGGTCGTCCCTTTTCCACATGCAACAAAAAAGGGATCAAGATGTTTTGAGTTTCACATTTGTAGTTTGCTTTTTTGATTTGTTTTTCCCTCCAATTTCTCTTGGTATTTGACATTTGAAGAACATTTCTTGCCATTTTTTATGATTGGCATTTTAATACATGGCAATTCTTTTCAATATTGCATTTTTGAAAAATTTTCAAAGTCACCCCAATTTGTAACGAGGGTGCTTTTATTGAAGCATAGGAGTTTATTTTTGCTCCTCATTTCATTTGATGCTTTTTGCAAACCTTTTTGATTTTTCATTTTGGTACTTGAACTCAATTTGGTGATTTTTGTGCCCATTCCCTTTTTGTCGGCAAAATATGATGATAGAAGTGTAAGAATGGTTGCATGGCTTCAAAGGTCACCTTAGAATAAACGGTAGCCAAGGAGTTATCACACCACAAGGTACTCTTGACTAGGCCTTAGTCCATGGGTTAAAAGATACTAGTATGACACATCCTAAGGTGTCTTGAGGGTATTCTAGCAAACAAAGTCTCAAGGAGAAAAATTATCTACAAGGGCCTTATATACACTTATCAAGCTTCCCAAATAGGCATTTTCACAAAAAATTTCTAACCATACAAACTACATGGCATGATGCAACTAACATATATACAACTCTAATGCTTATGCTTCTATCAACTAATATGCCATATAATCTATATGCAACTCCTAACAACACATAGATACTCAAACCGCAACAACAAAATACACCACATCATCCTTGACATGTTAGCCCATCCTCCTCATATGAATAATGAAAAAGAAACGGAAGGGAAATAGGGATAAGAACGATCATACCAAGCGGTCTTCACATTCCCTTATCAATGCCTCAAATGTAGTGTTGTATCTATGTGAGAAGAGAACAAGAACACAAGTATATACAATTCTACACTACTAAATTAAAGAACATGTTTTTGGTTTTTGAATTTTTCAAATTTTTATGGATTTTGTTTTTATGAAATTAAAGAACATATTTTTGGGATTTTTCAAAAAAATTCATTTTTTATGGATTTTTGGAATATAAATTCCCATCCCCCACTTTATTATGGACATTGTCCTCAATTTACATGTAGGAGTAGGAATGGAAAAGAAAACCAAGTTTTTGGATTTTTAAAGTTTTATGGAAATTGAAGTACAAATGCAATGATATGATATGAATGAATGCATGCTCTAACTAAATGCAATTCTATATGACATATATAACAAATGAATGCAATCTAAACTACACTAAATTATGCATGTTTTCTATTGAGCTATGGTCACCTATGATCAAACCTCCCCAAACCGATTTAAGCACTACTTCTAGTGTAGGAGAAATGAGGTTGGATCATTAGTGACTATGCATGAACTCAAGTCTATATGCAACTAACTATATGAATCATGTGAGATATATTATAATGCAACTATACTATATGAACTAACTAATGTAAATGCAATGTGAAATATAATACAAGTGCAAGTGAGGTGTAAACTAAATGAAAGATAATTTAAAATACAATGCAACTATACATAAGAGATAAGGAAAGAGTATCATACAAATGGAGGTGGTGTGGTCAAGCACCTCTAGCCATCTTACTCATCATCGTCGTCATCATTAAAGTTTCCTGGTCCGCTAGATCCTCCTTGGTCATAGCCTCCTCCTTGGCTAAAGAATCCCCCACTTTGGTCACCAAAGTTCCCTTCTTGGTTGCCATAGTTAGGGAACAAGATATGTGGTTGAGCCCAAGATGGATGAGGGCCTCTAGGGTTGATGTACCCTTGTTGAGCCATGTCATAGTAGGAGGAGTATTAGGCCAAGTTGTTGTTAACCATCCCATCGTGCACTCAAAGATAAACATTTTGCATGAGCTTCATCAAATCATTCAGGGGTGGAGCTTTCGGATCTTGAGGAGTGAATGGTACATGTTGTGTTGGGTAGGGTGGAATGGGTACATAGGATGGTGGTGTATCATCCCATTCCGGTAACTCACGAGGTCGATGAGGTGCTTCTTCTCTTCGTGGTGGGTTGTCATGGATCTCAATGGGGAGTAGGTAGCTTGGCCTAGATGAGTACCGGCTCAAGCGGGGCTCGGTAGGTGGTATGTTCCATCCCATGAGAATAAGTGGTGTGCATCCCTTAGTGAACTACTCTACACTTCCGGCTTGATTGTATGTACACCAACGGTGGTGGTTGAAGATAGTATCCTCATCTATCAAAGTGCTCCCTTTAAGCTTTTCATAGCTTCCATTAAAGTTGAATCCGGGGCAAAGTTCATTGGCCAAAATTGTGATTAGGCCTCCCATCACAAAGGTTTTGATATGAGAATTCCCTTGGGCAAAGTCATTGAGTCTTGTAAGTTTGTCAAGGTGTATGTTGAAATTGTAAGGCCTTGTCCCTTGCACATTCAAGTAAGACTCTAGAAAGGTCAAGTCGAGAAGGGTGCACCTGTCTTGCTCTAGCCTTCCATTAATAGTTCCTGCTATAAACCGTTCACTACTCCTAATCACTGGATGTTGGATGGAAAAAGTATAACATTGCTTATAGGAATATAGTTCTCTCCTAGAAATGGCCCTCCATAGGTGGTTAACGGTGAAGTCGGAGGGCTTATCGGTGTTGTCCCTCAGTACTTCAAGACCAAAAATACTTGCAAAGTGGTCTAGACTCAACCTATGGTCTCTATTGCAAAGACGGAACTCCATACCAATATTTCTTCGTTGATTAGTGACAACACAGAGACTACACAAAAACTCTAGGGTCAGACTCAAGTAAGTGTCCTCATGGGCATAGAACATCTTCTCAAGACCCAAACCATTGAAAAACACCTCCGTTTGATGCCTTATGCCAAGTATTTCTAATGCATCAAGATTAATGAATTGAGTAGGTTCATAGTCCTTACCTAGCAATTGCTCAAATCGTTGGCGGTAGTCATTGTTGGTGAAGAGTACCTCCGGGAAATACTCAAGTTGTGCAACACCGTATATCACTACATTCTCTCGGCCTCTTGCCTCCCGTGAGGCGGATGAAGTAGCACCCTTGCGACGTTTAGGCACGGTCTCGGCGGCCTTCTTGCTTTTGCTCCTTCGAGTCATCTTTGCTTGATGTGGTTGGTAGGGATTTGCTTGATTTTTGTGATGGGATTGTAGGGGATGATGAGATGTGGTTTTAGATTTGATAAGATAAGGAAATAGGGATGGGGGGGGGGGGTTATATCGAAGGAGGGGGTTCTAGGACGAGCGGTTAGGGTTGGGCTAGGGCGTACGAAACTGTGACCCAGTCCTTTACCCGTTGCAATCCGTGCGTCTTGCCATGAGCTCGAGCGTCCTGAGATGCTGCACGGGCGTCCTATCAAGGAGACGCGCGGATTCTCTCCCAGCTAGTCTTTTTCTTTTGAATACAGGTTAGGATGAGCATCTTGGGGTCAGGACGAGTGGATCTTTGTCTGGGGTGCGCGTCCTCTGAAAAATTTGCCCAGATTTTCATCCAGGAAAAATCTTGCTCAATGTATGGTTCAGGACGAGCGTCCTGGTGTTGGCTCGAGCGGATCAATAGTTGGACGTGCGTCCTGGCTCCAAGTCGCGTGGATTTTGCGACAGCAATCTGTTTTGCCTGAAGCACAGCTTGGGACGAGCGGGCTACTGTCGGGACGTGCATCATAAGTTGTTCTTTATCAGCCCTCCAAAAATTTCATACTAATCCTTTCCCTTGTACCCTTTTTGTGCTTCATTCTCATCAATTTCTGAAAATTTGCTCAAAGAATGGATAAGTAACCCTCCCTCACAACTCTCATGTAGAAGAATGCAAGTAATCTAAGAGTATGTTTAAATATTATACAATGCAAAATTGTAGAAAGGAATATGTTTACAAATAGTGGTTTGAGATAGAACTCCACCAAACTAGTTTGAAATGTTGAAAGTTATTGTCCATAGAGCTCAAGGCTCTTAAGAGTTGGTCAAAAGCTTGTGAATGGTCTTCAAGTAACCATGAGTAAGTTTTAAACCATTGCAAAATAGAGTAGGGCCAATCCATAAGGGATCTCCCTTTGAATTCCTTCCTTTTCTTCTTTTCCTTGTCATGATGGTCCTCCCGACTCTTGTAGCTAACAATCTTAGAATTTTTATCGGGAGGCTTCCATTCTCTCCCGTTTCCTTCAAATATGGTGATGATGATAGCATTTGGATTTATCAATCCTTCAAGAATAGAAGGATAATTCTCTTAATGTTGATGACCGGGTACCTTAGGAATTGAGATTGTGGGTGCCGAATTTCCACAAGTAAGCTTATTCATAGTTTTGTTCTTGAGCTTCTCCACCAAGTACCTTTTATATAAAAATTTGACTTTTTGGAGAAGGTCTACCATATCATCTCCAACAATCATAGGTTCCATGGTGGGTGCGAAAAGGTCTTCATGGTCAATAGGAAAGAGACATTCATCTTCTCCGTGGAAGCATACCTCAAACTTCTCAAGGATGGGCTCCTCAAGTGAGGCAATCTCACAACTCCATTCCTCTTCTTCATTCCATAGGTCATTGCAAGACACATATTCCACATAAGCTTCATCCGTAGGCTTGTCATCATTGCTATCTCCATACGAATCATTGATAGGGACTTCACTCCTCTTCATTAACTCTTTCTCCAACACCTTAATGTCCACATCAAATGACACACCCTCATACTCATAAAGGCTAAGAGTATTTGGCTTACTCAACCTCATATCTTCTTCATCAAATACCACACTTTCATACTCACAAGAGCTCAAGAAAATTGGCTCTTCCCACTTCTCATCAAAGGTAACTCCTTCAAACTCGCATTCATGATCAATGTATAAGGAATGGTGAGGAGTAGTTACTTGGGCTTCCTTCATTTGGGCAATTTGAATTGCCAACTCCTCACCATGGGTACCTATGCTTTGAAGAACATTATCCCTATTTTGGCTCTCCTCTAGAACTTGTTTGAAGAAATTTTGTTGATCTCCCGTCATTTGGAGAACCACATTTTGAATGTTAAATTCATGCTCATCTTTTTGTTGTGGGTGGGTGTAAAAGTGCTCATATTGTGATATTTGGAATTGGTTGTAAAGTGAGTTTTGGGCGGGTGGTTGTTGTGGATAATGGGTATGGTGATTTTGGTGGGTAAATTTGGTGTAGAAGTTAGGACTTTCAATGTAGTAGTAAGGTAGGTTTATGTTGACTTGCTCCTCAAACTCCCCATACTCATAGTCATACTAAAAAGATCCACCACATAATCCATATACCAAGCCTTGGGTCATCATCATAGCTCAGACAAAGATACAACTACAAATATGGAAAATACAATAAAAGGGTAAAAACGGACCTTGAGGAACAAGTTCGTCAAGGTTAAAGTCCAAGAAAGGTCCTCAAGAAGAAGCACAACTAAAACTAGACAAAAGAACGATTCAAATACACAACACCGTCCCCGGCAACGGCACCATTTTGATGGTGCGCGTCCTTGTACGCCATCAAACACATTTATACCCAACTACTAGCATAGCAAGCAAGTCGGGGTCGATCCATGGGACGGGGGTACTCAAATTGTTCAATCTAATCGTAGTTGTGCTTATGGTGTCACAATTGATTTGGGTTTGTAGTTGTGTTCTAAACTAATGAAAGCAATGGAATAAAACAAGCAATAAATTAAGAGATGTAAACAATTAATAAAGATACTAGGATGTCATGGGATCATAAGGGAATTATAGTAAGATAGCATAAATGAGTTATGTGGACGCAAGCAATTTATTATTGTTGGAATTACGTTAGTTCATGTCATATAATTCATAAGAAGATTTGGGTCCCGGAGCCGAGTCATTTACGACTTTACAACACCTACAAGTCGACTTAATTCTTCCTATTAAACTACATGCGTGATAAACCAAATCCTAGGGTAACTTACATCTCAGAGCCGAGTCGGTTAAGACTTTACAACACCTACAAGTCGACTTGGGTTTTCCCTATTCAACTCTATGCATAGTCTAATAAGGCTTGAGTTGGTTTATATCTTACAAGCCTCATTGAAATGATAAGAGATGGGTAAAAATGCAAGGTTTCATAGTCTAGCATTTCATCAAACATATATACTCTTTATTCCTACATCCATGGTCATCATTCTTACCTCCTCTTCATACTAGTCCATCCAAGATCGTCAACAAGCTTCCGAATAATTACGAGAGACGGGGATTCCGCCTCATCATCTTCTTTCCTACAAGACATATAAAATGCGATAGGAAAGTAAAATAGGAAGGAATTGACAGAAAAATGGCCATGAAATGCTATATTAGTATACAAGATAGGTTCAATTAGGGGACAAAATGTGCGCAATTAAGAGTCACATCAACCCTTCTATTTCTTATGCTGCGAGGCGCAGAGCCTTCGGATTTTGCCTTCTTCATTGCTTTGTCTTGAAGGGCCATGTTGACGCGGAGATGAGAGGTGACCCGCGGTTTTTGGGTATCATCGAGCAAATGGAGCTGCGCAAGAGCCCAGCTTGCCTGGTACTGGGAGAGACTATCTCAGGGTTGGATGGTCGGAAGGCCAGTCGTGAGCTCTCGTATCTTGGAAGTCCTATCATTTTACAGGTAAAATGCTCCCATTTATTTCCTTTTTTTTGTTTGTTTATTGTTTTTTTTTTCAATGATGGGGACATTGATATTTGTCACCGTGTTTGCAGATCTGGTTGATGGAAAGGCTGAGATTGATCGAGCCCCCAGTTGACGTATCTGGATATCGATCACGATCGATCGTGATGAGGACGAGGCTGTATATGGTTAATTTCGCTCGAGTTTGCAACTACTGGGAGAACAAACTAAAGAATGAAGGAGGACCGCTGATTAGACGGGTTGTTCCTTGGTGGCATCTCAAGGCGCTGACAAGAGTATCATCCCTGGATCCTACTTGATCCTTTCGTATCCTAGGCTTGGATTTCATGGTCCATCTCTTCCCGGAGAGGGTAATGAGGCAAGTTAGCATGAGGCAAAAGATCCCAAAGCTTGACACTGCCCCACAGGTGGCTTTGGCGCATACGTCTGAGACTTGTCTTTAGTGGGCTTTGCGTTGGACCCAAAGGAACATGTGGTTTATGCCTGTCCCGGTTAGCTCATTGTTGGTGTCAAGACTTTTATTTGCAGTGGGTCAAGGCTAGCACCTTGGAAGAGCGCGAGAAGTTGAGGAAGCATGAGCCGATTGACTACACGATCCGCGAGGTTGGGAAGGAGAATTAGAAGTACTTGACTGAAGAAGAGGAAGAAGTTGGATTCCGAGTCGTCCGCCCGAAGAAGAAACCAAAGAGTGCTCCTGTTGAGAAGATGATTGTGGATCGAAATGGAAAGACTAGGCCTTGAGAAAGACCATTGGTGATTAGGTCGGAGATAACGCAAGAGCGTCCCCCTCAAGGTCGAGACAAGAAGTATGATCGAAATGACAAAGGCAAAGGAAAGATGGAAGAATAGGAATAGCTCGAGTCTTTATATTATTTATTATTATTTACTATCGTTTGTAAAAATGGCGGGATTTTAGAATCCTAGAGTAGCATTTTATTTTAGCATTTATATATTATTTGGCGTATTATTAATAGATGAATAAATCGATTGTTTTTAGTTAGGAATTTAAAAATCAACTCCCTTTATTTATTCTTTCGAATTCCAAATGCCAAAGCAAATGTCCTTTTATTTACATTTTGATTAGAAATTAATTGGGTTGTGTCCTGTGAAGGACTGACAATGTATTTATTGAAAGTGAAATCAAACCCAGAAAGTAGTTCGAAAATGAAAAATATAAAATAATAAATGTTCGAAGCAAGAACTTTTAATGAACATAGGGAATAAGCATGGTGCTTTACTTACTCTTAGAAAATGCAATTTAGATTGATGATACTGAGGATAAATAAATAAATAAAATAATGCCAAAATGCAAGAGCGAGGTGACACGAATCTTGAAGTTCGGCCATGGCCGTGTATTTGGTGTCGCAAGAGCGGCACGTGTTGGAGCTTGTGTCCTCCACAATTAGTGTGATAACATTTATAAATCTCTTATAGGTTCACAAGGGTATACTTAGTATTTTATCAGTTGATTAACGTTTACTTAATAATGGTTGGCTTGCTAGAAAGTTTGACGTTATATCATATTGATGGCGGTGATCAACTGGTCCCTCAAAGTCACACCTAAAGGATGTGTATGAGAGATGTGATTGTATAAAAATATAATCACATTGATGCCTTATATGACTAAAAGGTTAGTTCATGTATTTGACTAAACAGTTAGTCAATGTGATGATGAGACGATTATTTAAGACAATTAAATAATATTAGCTGAGACGAATTAACTGTCAATTCGTAAATTGAATATAATATGTTATATTTAATTAATGTATATAATGTTAGCTTAAACGAATTAAGATGTTAATTCGTAATTAAACATAAACGGTTATATTTAATAAGCAAATTATAAATATGCGATATTTATAGTTAATGTATATATTATACAATATTGTCATAATAAATGTTGACATACTGGTATTGATAAATCGACTGCAAACTGTTATAAGTGGACTTATTAATACATGTCGATATATATGACAATTGATAAATAATACACATAATATACAATTAGACAACAACCAAAAATAAGAAGATTATATCCTTATTTGTTTTGGTTGTTGGGGACTCGGTCAAAACCAAATAAAAGAGAAAAAAATCCTCCCTTTTTTGCTCCTTTACACGGTTTTAAAGAGGGACAAGGGGAGATTATTTGCTCTTATTTTTCTTTGACCTAATTCTCTCATCATTCACACAAAAACCCTAAAAATTAATTGGCAATTTTGGGGATCTATTCTAGCAAGAACAAGAGGCATTTCTCATCACATTTTGGGTGCAACGATTAGGAGAATATCAATTTGATATTGTTCTTAGGCCTTATTTGCTAGGACCAAAGGTTGATTCTTAATCTCTACTATTTTGTTTATGCAATTTCATTTATGACTAGTTTTCATAATCATAATTTCGTTATAATCTTAATAATCTTAAAGGAAGTATACCGATATGTGGGTTTTCTCTTTTGTCAGCTGCTCTTATACTTAACCGAAGTCCGTCTAAAGCTATCGACAAGACTCCATATGAAATGTGGAAGGGAACGGTCCCTAACTTGTCCTTTATTCGGGTTTGGGGCTGCAAGGCTTATGTTAAGTGGAGACACGAGGATAAGCTCAGCCCGCGATCGGTCAAGACATACTTTATTGGTTATCCAAAAGGAATGTTTGGTCATTACTTCTATTCGCCTACTGAACATCGAGTTTTTGTTGCGGCTAGTGCAAAGTTCTTAGAGAAAGAATTTCTCGAGAACAAGACAAGTAATAGAACCTTCGAGCTGTCGGAGATTCAAGAACCAACAACCGAGGAACAAATGGAGGAAGATGTTCCTTCAACTAATAATACGGTTAACATTCCTCAGGAATCTAGGAGGTCGGGTAGAGTCTCTAATCCTCCAGACAGATACATTGGTATGGTCGAGGAGAATGACGTTTTGCTCCTAGAGAGTAATGAACCCGCTACCTATAAAGGTGCCATGACCTGTTCCGACTCAAAGCTATGGCTTGAAGCCATGCAATCCGAGATGGACTCCATGTATGAGAATAACGTATGGGATCTAGTTGATTTACCTAATAAGGTAAAACCTCTTCAGTGCAAATGGCTTTACAAAATAAAGCATTCTGTAGACGGGCAACCAGATACCTATAAGGCACGACTAGTGGCAAAAGGTTTCACTCAAGTGCACGGATTGAATTATGATGAAATTTTTGCACCCGTAGTCATGCTACGTTCCATTCGGATAATCTTAGCGATTGCCGCTTTTCATGACTATGAAATTTGGCAAATGGATGTGAAAACCGGCTTCTTAAACGGTTATTTGGAGGAGGAGTTGTACATGGTGCAACCCGAAGGTTTCATAAATCCTGAAAATCCTAAGAAAGTATGCAAGCTTAAGCGTTCCATTTATGGACTTAAGCAAGCTTCTCGGAGTTGGAATCATCATTTCGACCAGGTGATAAAAGAGTATGGTTTCACTCGATCGGTCGAGGAACCATGCTTATATATCAAGTTAAGTGGGAGCAAGATTGTTTTCTTAATATTGTATGTCGATGACATACTCTTGATTGGGAATGACATTCCTCTCTTATCTTCGGTTAAAGGATGGTTGAAGAACCATTTCCAGATGAAAGATCTGGGTGAGGCACAACGCATATTGCGAATCCGTATCTATCGAGATAGATCATGACGGATGTTATCACTGAGTCAGGAGTCTTATTTAGATAAGATTCTTGAGAGGTTCAGCATGACCAACTCCAAGAAGTGGAACCTTCCAATGACGTCTAGGATGCATTTGAGCAAGTCTCAGTCACCCACGACACCTGAAGGGATTGAGCGCATGAGTCGTGTTCCTTATGCATCAGCCATAGGATCAATTTAATAATGCCATGATATGTACACGTCCAGACGTGGCATATGCATTGAGTATGACGAGTCGGTGCCAAAAGAATCCAGGTGAAACATACTGGATAGCTGTTAAAAACATCCTTAAGTACCTACGGAGGACTAAGGATTGGGTATTGACTTATGGAGGAGATACTAAGCTATGTGCAATCGGTTACGCAGATGCTAGCTTCCAAACAGATCGAGATGATTCAAAATCTCAGTCTAGATTCGTCTTCACTCTTAATGGTGCTGCGGTCAGCTGGAAGAGTTCCAAACAGGATGTTGTAGCAGATTCTACCACTGAATCCGAGTACTATGCCGCTTCGGAAGCAGCAAAGGAAGCTATATGGATGCGTCAATTCTTACAAGGACTTACGATAGTTCCTAGTTCGAATGACCCGATCACCATCTATTGTGACAATAGAGGTGCCATTTTCCAGGCTAAGGAGCCCAAGTCTAGCAACAAGTCTAGACATGTACATCGGAAGGCTCACCCGATCCGTGATTACGTGGAGCAAGAGGAGATAGTGATTGACAAGATTGCTTCGGATGACAACATCGCAGACCCTCTCACTAAACCATTAAGATATGATAAGCATGAAGGGCACGTTATTTCCATGGGAATTAAACGTATTCCTGAGTTGTACTAGTTGATTATGGATTCGATACATTATCTTTTTCATATGCTATTTATAAGTTCATCGTTTTATTATAATATTTTGTTTTTCATGTGGATTGCACGACAACATTGAACGCCACAAAGTGAACTGAATTACATTATATTTGTTTTGGTCCGTAATCGCCTACATGAGCTGATAACTCTGGCTATTATTTTGTGAAGTTGATTGATGGTGGGTTCAACGAGCCATAAGTCAAACAGTTGGCTGATCGTTCACAGATGCGAGTTATAACGATACCTCGTAGGACAAAAAATTGTGACAACGTAATGGAGTCCTAAATGTTTAAAAACATTCGGTGCCAGGTCGTGCATTGGACGTCCATTGTGTTCCTAGAGTCGATTCTTTTGACTATCGACTGTCTCTTGAGATTAAGGCAGTTTTTGGCTGACTTTGGTTTCTTTCTCATGGTCTACCGTAACAGGAAGATAAGCAGATTGTCACTGGGTCATTTCATACTGTGCTTATATCTGCAGGATTCGAGTTGAAGAAAATATCCAACCTTTATCAGGTTTAGTTATTTCTCAGGGCCACTCGAGGAGTTGTAACTGAAATGCATGGCCATGCTCGAATGATGATTCGTTTATCAGTTAAGTTACTCTCTAGTCGGGAAAACCACTCTTGATATTGATCACTTGTAAAATACGACCTTTGTGAATACGGATTTTGCAAATTGTTTAACATTGAGTGGGAGAAATTTTAGGATATGAGAATCGGTTATCGCACATACACTTGTGAGGACAAGAGGGAGATTGTTAGAGCTTGTGTCCTCCACAATTAGTGTGATAACATTTATAAACCTCTTATAGGTTCACAAGGGTATACTTAGTATTTTATCAGTTGATTAACGTTTACTTAATAACGGTTGGCTTGCTAGAAAGTTTGACGTTATTATCATACTGATGGTGGTGATCAACTGGTCCCTAAAAGTCACACCTAAAGGATGTGTATGAGAGATGTGATTGTATGAAAATATAATCACATTGATGCCTTATATGACTAAAAGGTTAGTTCATGTATTTGACTAAACAGTTAGTCAATGTGATGATGAGACGATTATTTAATACAATTAAATAATATTAACTGAGACGAATTAACTGTCAATTCGTAAATTGAATATAATATGTTATATTTAATTAATGTATATAATGTTAGCTTAAACGAATTAAGATGTTAATTCATAATTAAACATAAACGGTTATATTTAATAAGCAAATTATAAATATGCGATATTTATAGTTAATGTATATATTATACAATATTGTCATAATAAATGTTGACAGACTGGTATTGATAAATCGACTGCAAACTGTTATAAGTAGACTTATTAATACATGTCGATATATACGACAATTGATAAATAATACACATAATATACAATTAGACAACAACCAAAAATAAGAAGATTATATCCTTATTTGTTTTGGTTGTTGGGGACTCGGTCAAAACCGAATAAAAGAGAAAAAAAATCCTCCCTTTTTTTGCTCCTTTACACGGTTTTAAAGAGGGACAAGGGGAGATTATTTGCTCTAATTTTTCTTTGACCTAATTCTCTCATCATTCACACAAAAACCCTAAAAATTAATTGGCAATTTTGAGGATCTATTCTAGCAAGAACAAGAGGCATTTCTCATCACATTTTGGGTGCAACGATTAGGAGAATATCAATTTATTATTGTTCTTAGGCCTTATTTGCTAGGACCAAAGGTTGATTCTTAATCTCTATTATTTTGTTTATGCAATTTCATTTATGACTAGTTTTCATAATCATAATTTCGTTATAATCCTAATAATCTTAAAGGAAGCATACCGATATTTCCTACAGCACGTGGGTCCTTCGTGGTGCGTTTATAGTCCTATTCTAAGGGTAATATCGTTTGAGTTGGTCTAGATTTATCGGGTTTGAAAACTTGTTTCCGTCTTAATCTGTAATTCTAACCGTACCCCCTGAGAGTATAGTTTTGACTAAATATGGACTGGCCCAATTAGGTTTGAATTTTCCCCTTGGGTCGACTGGCAGAAGAGCTCGAACAGATTTAAGTACTAGATCTCCCTCCTTGATGTTTCGAGGTTTAACTTTCTTGTTGAAAGCTCTTCGAATTCATGCTTGATAGGTTTGAACATTATGCAAGGCACACATTCTTCGTTCGTCCAAGAGGACGAGTACTTCATATTTGTCTCTATTCCATTCTGCTTCCAAGATTTGGCTTTCGAGTAAAATACATAGAGATGGGATTTCTTGCTATACTGGCTGTACAGTTTCCATGCCATAAGTTACATAGAAAGGAGTAGCCACAGTGGGTATCCTGACTGACGTTCGATATCCCCATAATGCGAACGGTATCTTGTTAGGCCAGTCTCGATAATTATCAATCATTTTCTTGAGGATCATGAAGACATTTTTGTTAGCTGCCTCTACTGCACCATTAGTCTGAGGTCGGTAGGGCGGGGAATGATGATGATTGATTTTGTAATTGACCAACAATTGCTCGGTTTCGACTTTAAAATGGGATCCGTTGTCACTGATTATCTCATGTGGACACCCATATCGACAGATGATATTGGTTTGTATGAACTTGGCCACATGCTTAGTGATTAAGGCAGTATAGGATTCCTCTTCGACCCATTTTGTGAAGTAATCGATGGCTACCAAGATGCAACAATGACCACCCGTCCCGGCTGGAGTGATCTTCCCAATGATGTCAATTCCCCAAGTGGAAAATGGCCAAGGATATGTTATTGTATATAGCAGAGACGGTGGGACATGCTGTATGTTCCCGAAGATCTGGCAATTGTAGCAAATGCCTTATTTATTTGATACAATCTGTCTCCATTGACTTCCAATAATATCCTAGACACATGATTTTCTTTGCCATCATTGGCCCACTCATATAAGGACCGCATTCTCCTTCATGGACCTCTTCCATAACTTTCTTTGCTTTTGAATGATCAAGGCAAAGCAAAATGACACCTTGTGGCATTCTCATGTATAACTCCCCTTGATTTAGGACGTATTGGGATGCTAATAGACGAATCGCTCGTTGTCCCCTCTTATCCATGTCCAGTGGGTATATGTCGTTGAACTTGTAGTTTAGAATGGCTTGGTACCAAGGCTCCTCTTGATTTTCTTTCTCATCAGTGAGAAAATGCACATACGCTGGCTCGAATCGTCGTTCAATATATAACGACATTGCCATCATGTTATCAGGCACGTTGATCAAGGATGCAAGTTTCATAAGAGCGTCTGCAAACTGATTTTCCTCTCGAGGTAGATGTAAGTAAATGACATAGTCAAATAATTGAGCCACTTGATCTATCCTGGCTTGATATGGTGTAAGACTTTCACTTCGGATTTTCCAAGATCATGTGATCCGATTATGATTAACGATGATTCGCCGTGGACTCGAAGTCTCTTTATGCCTAAACCGACCGCTGCTTTTAGACTAATGAGGCAGACCTCATATTCTGCCGCGTTATTAGTCACCTCGAAGTCGAGTTTGACAAAAATTGGTGTGTGATCGCCTTGAGGAGAAATAAGTAACACTCCTATATTGTATCCTCTTAGATTGGAAGCCCAATCAAAGTAGAGGTCCCATGATTCTGCATCGGCATGCAAAATCTTTTCATCTGGAAATGACCATGTATCTGTTACTTGGGTGTCACATATGGGATTGTCTGTGAAGAATTCGGCTACTGCTTGTCCCTTGATGACCTTCAGAGGTACGTATTTGAGGTCGAACTCTGAGAGCATCAAAGTCCACCTCGCCAAACATCCATTTAAGACAGGCTTCTCGAAAATGTATTTGACAGGATCCATCTTTGAATATACCTTGACGGAGTAGCTAAGCATATAGTGGCATAGCTTATTGGTTGCCTACACAAGAGTGAGGCATGTCTTCTCAAGCGGTGTATATTTTGTCTCATACTCCAAGAACTTCTTACTAAGGTAGTAAATAGCCTTTTCTTCCTTTCCGATGACCTGCGCGAGCATAGCCCCCATGGTGTCTCTGTGATTTGTGAGATACGAGAGATAAGGGTTGATCTTTTTGTGGCAGCATTAGAACTGGTGGTTTAGCCAATATCTCCTTAATTCTGTCAAATGCCTTTTGACAATCGTCATCCCACATGGTGTGGTCCGTTTTCTTGAGCTTCTTGAATATAGTTCACAAATCATAGTGAGCTTTGAAATGAAACGATCGATGTCTTCGTACTTTGCCAGAAACCCCGAAATTCCTTCTCTGTCTATGGTTTTGGCATTTCGATTAGAGCCTTGATCTTGGATGGATCAATCTCTATTCCTCTTAGAATGAATACATATACCAATAGCTTTCCGGAAGTGACTGCAAATGCGCATTTATGAGGATTAAGCCGCATGTTATACTTGTGCAACCTGAGAAAGAACTTGCGAAAGTTGGAGATGTGACTTTGCCTATATTTGGACTTTACAATCATGTCATCCACATATACTTATACCTCTTTGTGCATCATATCATGTAACAGGGTAGTTGCGGTACGTTTATACGTTGCTCCCGCATTGATTAATCCGAACGGCATAAAGGTGTAGCAGTAAGTACCCCATTGAGTGACGAACGCTGTTTTTTGCATATCTTCTTCAGCCATTTTGATTTGATTATACCCTGTGTATCCGTCCATAAAAGAAAGGAGTGCATGATAAGTTGTATTATCTACCAATATGTCGATGTGTGGGAGTGAAAAATCGTCTTTTGGACTTGCCTTGTTTAGGTCCCTGAAATCAACACAAACTCGGATTCGCCCATCCTTTTTTGGTACGGGGAATATATTAGCCACCCAGTCAAAGTAATCGGAAACTTTGATGAACCCAGCTTTGAATTGTTTGTCCACTTCCTCCTTGATCTTTAGAGCCCATTCAATTCTCATTCGACGAAGCTTCTGTTTTACGGGCTTGAAACCCGGTTTGATTGGTATTCGATGTTCTATAATGTCCATGTATATGACGGGAATGTCTTTGTATGACCAAGCGGAGACGTCTTTGAATTCGTGAAGAATGTCGATGAAATGAGATCTTTCATTTGGGTCTAGGGTCGTCCCAATCCTAAGTTCTTGGGGTTCTAAATTTGTCCCTACGTTGATGGGTTCAGTATTCTCTATAACTGGTGCCCCTTTACCCTCCTCTACTATTTCTTTGATTATGTAGGGAGGTAGTTCCATTGAGTCTGGGTCAGGATCATCCTCAGTATCATCATAAACATAATTGCAATCAATATAACACGAATAGTAAGTAGAATCGGATTTATTCATATTAATGTTTGAAAATTGTTGAAACAAAGAAGTCATCTGTGCTGTAGTCAGTGGCGGTAAAGGGACAGTTGTTGGTGTTGGAATATGTGTCCTCCGACAATAATGCGATCACAACTGTTGATCATGATGATCACATGTTTAAGTTTCATTTTAAAGAATACAATTGGGAAGTAATATTTTACTGTCAACTGATCCACACATATCGGTAATGATTGGCTGACTAGAGTTTGACATTACTGTCGTGCGACGGTGGTGATCAGTTGATCCCCTTAGGTCATACCTAAAGGGTAACACACTTAATTGATCATTTAATTGATCGTATGACGATACGGGTTAATTAAATTACTTAAAATTGACGGACGATTTTGGAAGTAATATTTACGTGTCTCATTGTAATTTGATCAAATGAGATACGGTCTAAGTAATCGAATTGTTTCATTACTTAGATGAAATTATTGTTTAAGGAAACAATTGCATTTGAATGAATAAATTATTATAAATACAAGATGTTGTGATTTATAATTGGTAAAATATTTTGGTACAAGTAATTGTGAATTACTAAGTCGATTTTGTATATGACGTATTTTTATTAATGCGTTGATTTTTAATATGTTAAAAATACATAACAATTTTATGTGACATGTGACATGTGACATATGACAATTTGACAATTTGACAAAGATAAAATGGAGTCCATTTTATCCATGTAAACTGAAATTAAGGGGAGTATTAAGAACATATTATGCTAATTAAGTGAGTGGTAAGCATAATGATTTACCTAAGAACTAGCCATGCAAACCTAGTGGTCATTGTGAAGAACACTTTGTTCATGCATTGGGCATCAAAACTCCCCCCCTTCCACCCGGTTTTGTGATGAGAAAAACCATGGGTTTTTCTTATTACTTTACCTAATATACACTACAAAATACTCTAGTGTATTATTCATTCAAAATTCATCTAAAATTAGAGTTTTAGAAAGATAAAATCTTCCTCCTCCTCCCTCTCTCTTAACCGAAACATAGAGAGACCAAATAATATTTTTGGGTCAATTTTTATACAAAAATTAGTATTATTCTAGTAATAATAATATTAATTTTATTAAGTTGTTATCTTGGGTATAAAACCTTGGGAGGGATTCTCTACTTGAATCCTAGTTCATCCATTAAAGGAAGCTCAAGAACAAGAGAGTAGGAGAATTCTCTTGTGCCCATATAAACCGAAAACACAATGTATGATGAAGTTTTCTTCCTTATTTTACTTATTGTTTGCATGCATAAGATCACCTTTTAATTTTATGACTAAATTAAAATTATAACATATTTGAATATGTTGAGTAAAGAGATCTAGATTTCTAACAAGCGGTATCAAGAGCCTTGGTTGTTTGCATGCAAATCGGTTATAGTTTTTCCGAGTTATACGATTAACATATAAAACTTGTTAAATTTGTGTTATTATGATATACCACGAAAATAATTATGCATGTTAAAGTTTCTGGTCCTAAAATGTTTTTAGGATATTTTGGTTAATTTATGGTTTTTTTTTATTGTTCATCTTATATAATAATGGCATTTTTTTTGGGTGAAAGGTTAGAAATTCTCATTAAGCTCATAACAAACTATTACAAACACTACAATTCATAAAACAAGGATAAATCAATCATATTTAATTGATTTTATCCAAGTTTCATCACTAACTCTTTTAGTACATTTGAGCCAATACATAGTACGTAAATTGAGTATGCTACTAATCTGCTGAATGACTGCATCAGGATGCATAATACAACCATTGAGTCTTGCACAATTCCGCTGAATCCATATAGTGTAGTAAACAGCTTGGATCCAAGCTATAGTAACCCATTTCTTCACCTTAGGCCAAGATTTGGAGGAGATCCATCCAAGAAGGTTAACAGCAGGCAGGGATATCTTCAATTTGCTGCTCAGTAATTGCATCAATCTTCGTGTATACACACATTGACTGAACAAATGAACATGAGTCTCAGTAGCAGCACCACATAGACAACAGTCTGCATCAGTAGAGACTCCAATTTGGAAGAGCCTATCCTTGAGCAGCAAGGCTTCACGAGTTATCAACCAATTAATAAACATGTGCTTGGGAACAGAACAGGAATTCCATTTAGTATGCACCCAAGTGACCACAGGCTGCTTCTTCCTGATCCAATTGTATCCACTAGCAGGTGTATAGTCATGAGAACCAGGCAACCATTGACCAGAGGGGGAGAAAGCCATTTCAAACTTCTGCCTAACTCTATAAATGGTTTTCCAGCTCCAAGGAGTATCAGTTTTTGGAGTATAAACATGCCAGTGAACTCCTTTCATATACACATGGTGAACCCACTGAACCCACAGGCTATCAGGCTTTGTATAGATCCACCAAGATAACTTGCAAATAGCAGCAAGATTCCATGCATAGCTATTCCTAATCCCTAATCCACCTTCACATTTAGAGACACAAACTTTCTCCCATCCAACCAAGGGAACTCTCATATATTCAGTAGAACCATCCCATAGATAGTTCCTACATAGAGCATCAATTTTCTTCAAGACCCCCTTGGGAATAATAAATAATAATGGCATTAAAAATATGATTTTATGATTAAAATGTCATTTTCGGACTAAAATTAGCTAAACTTTGAATTTTCCATTGATTTTTGGATATATTATCACATATATTGTTTTGAGATGACCTGTAAATTTTCATAATTTTTGGAGTTTTTATGCTAGAAATATGGATTTTTCATGTTTAAAATCGGATTTAGAAGAAAAATAGGTTAATATGCGCTAAATTTCGAATCTGGTCATAGAAATTTAGTATGTTGTCATATGCAATTTTACAAGATGTGTGTAAAATAATAGGCTATATTGAAGTCTTTATGCATGATTTATGGATTTTTGATGAAAAATAGCATAAATAGTGACTTAATTAGTGAATAATTACTAAAACATACTCCATGACTAAGGAAAAATGTCACATGTTGCATTTTATTATCTTTTTCAGACCTAAAATTGAAAAGTTGATGAATATAATTTTTCACGTGTTTTTATGATTATTATTGATAAATCCGATAAACCGCAACATAGTTTTTCCGATAATTTTACGAAATTTAAACCTATGTTTTTGAATATTATGAGTGTCATGGTATTTTTCTAGAATGTTCATAAGTTTAAATTTCAATTTTTGAATTTATTTGAATTTTGTGATTTATTTGAAGTTTATAGCAATTTATTGTAAATTTTGGGTCCATTAATGAACAATTTTAAGAAATATGAGTTAATTATAGTCAAATAGTTAGTGAAGAATAATTTTGAGTCCTAAGAGGTTAAGGTAATTAACTTGTGCATAAATATGAATTTATGTAATTTTTGTGATTATAAAACATTGAATCACGCAAATCCGTAAAAACCGTGTAATATACGATATTGGCTCCTTAAAGGCGATTTAGCATAAAATTGGGCATGTTCATACATATTATAATGCTGCATTTTATTTATGATTGTCATAATTTTATTTTATGTAATTTTTGAATTTTGTAATTTAACTTAGTATGGCCTTAGTTTTTAATTGGTATTACCCGAAATGTATGGAAATATCGATTCGGTTGTAATTTATTGTGATCTCGTATCACCGTTTTTTAATTTAATAGATTTATTTTATTTTAACTACAAATGTATAATAGGAAATTATGTAATTTATTATGTAATTTATTTATTCTGGAAATCCTTGAAGACGGTGTCACAAAAGATTGCGATACCTAAAGACGGTGTTACCTCGAGATGCGTGCCACAACCGAAGTTCAAGGGATCAATGGAGTTGGTTTCTGAATATGTAATAGTTAATTAAATTTTCTATTTTAGGAAGGCTATACTAGGATTTATTTTATGTTTTGCATTTTATTTATATGTTGCATGCATCGCTAAATCGCCATAACTAAAACATGCATCATCATTTAATCGAGTTTATCGACCGTGTCAATTAGAATTATCGTAGTTCACCGCTTTAGTTCACTTAAAACGTGATAGATAATAAATTGACATGACCTCTCGCTAAAAATAAACAATTGAGACATAGCCTTACCAAAGAGTAGAAACCATGAAAACCTATTTCGTGAGGGAGTGCACTCGGCCATCCCGGGGTACAAACCTTGTTACGTAGGGAAAGTGGGTGATAAATGTCTATCCACCGAATTCGTGTTGATGAGGGTTTCATCGGCCATCCCGTGCCCAATTAATGTGAATTTGGATCATGGACACATTTATTCGAAATTTGAATTGACCTCAATGGAAGTATTCGTGACCGTAGTCGCATGTGTTCCGGGCTATAGATAAACATTAGAGTAATTTTATCGACCAAGAGTTCTAAAAGTAGAATCGATTAAAAGTTAATCTACCGAGTTATATTAATAAGAGTTTCATCGGCTATCCCGTGCCTAAGTTGATATGAATTTGGGTCATGGAATCATTTATCTAAGTTGGGTAGAGGTCACTAGATAAATGTCATAAACTTGTTTAAATTAAAATTTTTACGAGTATTATTATTAAAACGACATATGTCTTATTTCTCATAACAAATGGCAAATTCAAACACCAACGCCACGCCTCTCACTAATACTTCATGGCTCCGATCCTTCATAGATCGATGTAAACTTGAAAAGAATGGGTCAAATTTCTCCGATTGGGATGCCCAACTCAAATTAGCCGCCCAAGGTGACGACAAGCTTCGTTACCTTACCGAGGCCTCTCCACCCGAACCTAATACTAGGTCGACCGCCGCCACTAGGGAAGCATATGAGGCTTACGATAAGGAGTCCGCCGCAATGAAAAACGTGTTGATCTTTGCGATGGAGGCGGATCTCCAAAGGAGAGCCTTTAAGATGGGCACCGCTAATGAGATTTACTCCAAGCTTGTGACATTGTTTTCACAAACTCCGGGGATCGTCCAATATGAGGCGGCCGCGGAATTCTTTGATCTGGACTTCAAAGAGGGCCAAAAGGTTAGCCCTCATGTGCTCAAATTAATGAAGCTAGTCGAGACCTTGAAAATTCAAAAGGTTGAAATCCCCAAAGAACTCATTGTAGATAGGATTCTACACTGCTTATCCAAAGTCAAGGCATATGTTCAATTCCGGGTGAATTTTAACATGCAAGACAAGGACGTGTCTCTTGAAGAGTTGCACAAGTTACTTGTGCAAGCCGAAAGGGACATGGGGTTAAATGTGAACCCACCAAAAGATGTGCTTAACATAAGCACCAAAAGCAAGGGGAAGTTCAAAAAGAATGGGAAGAAGAGTAAGAAGCAAGCTCCCACTTTCACCAAAGCTAAGACTTATGAAGCTAGCACCTCCAAGATCAAGAAGGGTCCTCTTGATAAATGCCACTATTTTAATGGTGTTGGACATTGGAAAAGAAATTGTTCCAAATACCTTGGTGATATTAAGGCTGGAAAGATCACTCCAGTAGGTAAATGACTATCCTTTCTTTTATGATTCTAATTCAACTATGGTATTGTGATACAAAGTTGTGATAATGTATCCCATTTTTATTGTAAATAGGGCCTCCACCAAGCAAGGACAAGGGAAAAGAAAAGAAAGCTTGAGAAACCATCGAGAAGCTAGGAATAGCTTCCATGAAGCTTCGCTTTTTATTGTCTTATTTTAATTATGTTTTGGATTTTAGAACCTTTTGATTTCCGTGTTCGACATGGAAATGTATTTTGGATAATTGGTTGTATTTTGGATAATGGTGGCTTGGTTTGCAACCCAAGTCACCCGTTTTATCATTTTTATCCTTGTTCTAAAATTCGTCTATACATGCTTGCTCATAGAAACATATGATTATTCACTTAAAGTGATCTAATTAACAACTATTTGATGGGATTCATTATATGACCACAAGCTAAAGACTTGTGTATGATCATTTACAAAGTGAGATTGAGTTAATAAACTCTCTTAAAGGAAAGTTAATCACCAAGTACACTTACAAAATCTAAAACAATTAGTCAACCTATGAGATAGTCCTCCTTATACTTCAAAAATCATTATTTGTGTCTCATATGCTATCTTTGAATCTCTAGTGTATTTATTCTAAAGATAGAGTGGGAGAAAAATGAGGACACAACATCAAAAGAAATTTGTGTACTTGTGTATATGAGATCTATGCAAGGGAGAATGATTTGAATTAAGGTATATCTATTTATATAGTATGCCCAATAGATGAGATCTATGGTCTCGAATAGATCTACGTGACAAAAGAGACCAAGTGAAGTAATCAAAAGAATATTTTCTCAAGATAACTACACGAGGAGACCAAAAGAAAGTTTTGGAAGAAAAATGACTAATCTAAAGTCTTAACGAGAGTTTTGACTAGTTTATGATAAATTTTCACCAATAGTTTCAACCTTGATATTTACTTAAGAGCCTAAATGAATCAAAGTAACATCCTAGAAAATAAACAAGATTTATGACTAGAGGTTGCAATGATTGATATACTGATATCCTCAATAGCTAAGTTAAGTATTAACCACGCAAATGTCATTACTTAACCTCACTATGAAAATGAAATGGTGAAACCTCCTTCCGAAAAGGGTATTTTGAAGGACGTATGTTAGATATTATTTATATTTAAATAATGACATTGCTACGCATCATTATGATATGAATGAGTTGGAGATTAAAATCTCTTTCCATAAGGATAAGATGAGACCACTTCAAAATAGGTATTTTGAAAGGATATGATGGGAACATATATGGTTTTATCTCAATAACTTTGCAAAGCAACAAATCTCAATTCTTGAAATGTTTCAATTTAGTAGTCAATTACGAAACATCTGTAATTAAGTGGGAGTTTGGAAATTATCATGTGAAGACATGGAATTTAGTGGGAGCAATCATCTTGTAAAAATTTACAACTCACTACTCATTGAGAATGACGAGCTAGTACTTTCTTTCACAAAGAAGTATTTGAGTTTTCAATTCTGGATGAAAATGGACTATGATGAATCCAATTACATCATGAGATGTTGGATTGGTATTGAGACATACACATCGAATCAACGAGAAACGTAGGTTATTCATGTAAATGAAAATGGAATTGCCATTAGCAGTCATGGTCGTTCCTTGAACCTAAGAATAGTTGATGATATGATTGAAAGGTACTGATGTTTCCGCCATTAGAATAATCATGCACATGTCCAAAATAAATCATATGCATAAGAGCATGATGGATCATTGGGAAGCCATAAAAGAAACGTCATGAATTCTCGAGGAGAATCCGATGAGCAATTTCAGTGTTTGACAAGAAGACTCTGTTGTGTGTCAAGAGGTTGCACATATTGCAGTTCGAACACATGTAAGGATTTATGAAAATCCTAAGCTTTTCAAGCTAAAAGGAGAAATAGGAAGTTTGGAAAGATACTTAGTTGAATAAGAAGTTACTCAAAACTAATTTTTCTATTATGCTAGGACTTGTGAGAAGTGCTAGGCTAATCATCTTGACAATTGTTGCAAGACTCTACGAAACATATACCTAGTACATTGTGTGTGGGTGGAGTACTTGATCAGTACAAGTTATATCATTCACCACAAATTCGTTTGTTATGTGATAATCGACAAAGAAGTTCTTTCAAGAAAAGGAGCCGAAACCGAGGTTGTGAACTTAGATGTGTACTTGGTAAGGTTCATGCTATGAGAAGATAACATGAACGTAAAAGAAAATGCGATTATAAGAAGTTTGAACTCATGGACACGTGGTATGTTAAACTTCTATTGCAATCAAACAAGTGTTTACACACTTATGATATGCATCACAAGGTTGTAATATGGTATTGACTACCGGAATGTGATGTCGACATTTGTCGTTTGAGTTATTATTAACTCACCTTATACTTTGTTACATCCAACGGGTTGTAGAGACAGTTGAACCCCGTTAAAGTGAACACGGATTAGCATTGTATTCGCCCATAGTTACTTACATGAGGTGACGTCTCGAATTGACTAGAGTGTGATGCGATTGATGGCAAGTTCAAGTGCCATAGAGTCATATGAGAATGACTAGTCGATCACATAAATGATGTTAGGAACATTTTGTCGGGCCTTATGACCGCTTATAGAGTTCTGGCAAATTTATATAGCCTGGTCGTGGCGAGAGCTACTATAGTATTCTTATGAGTCGATTCTTTTGACTAAAGACTATTCGCCTAAGATGGCACAGTTTCAGATTAACTTTGATTTGTGTTACTACAACCTTCGTAAATGGGGTCAAATGGGCATAATTTGGGTTATGATGGTTGTGGCTAGTCGAAGGGAATGAGTGCGATAGGAATTGTCCACCCCTAGTCAGGGTTATAACAATATCTCAGGGCCACTCGAGGAGTAATGAACTGGAAATGCGTGGCCACGCTCGAAAGATATCTATGATAGATAAATCCGGTCAATCAGTTATTCTCCATATCGAGGAAACCACTCTCGATATGATCACTTGCAAGTACGACCTGAAAGACACCTTGCATTGAGTGGGAGATAGTAATGGGACAAGAGAATTTGTGACGCACACTTGTCGAGGACAAGTGGGAGATTGTTGGAATATGTGTCCTCCGACAATAATGCGATCACAACTGTTGATCATGATGATCACATGTTTAAGTCTCATTTTAAAGAATACAATTGGGAAGTAATATTTTACTGTCAACTGATCCACACATATCGGTAATGATTGGCTGACTAGAGTTTGACATTACTGTCGTGCGACGGTGGTGATCAGTAGATCCCCTTAGGTCATACCTAAAGGGTAACACACTTAATTGATCATTTAATTGATCGTATGACGATACAGGTTAATTAAATTACTTAAAATTGACGGACGATTTTGGAAGTAATATTTACGTGTCTCATTGTAATTTGATCAAATGAGATACAGTCTAAGTAATCGAATTGTTTCATTACTTAGATGAAATTATTGTTTAAGGAAACAATTGCATTTGAATGAATAAATTATTATAAATACAAGATGTTGTGATTTATAATTGGTAAAATATTTTGGTACAAGTAATTGTGAATTACTAAGTCGATTTTGTATATGACGTATTTTTATTAATGCGTTGATTTTTAATATGTTAAAAATACATAACAATTTTATGTGACATGTGACATGTGACATATGACAAATTGACAAATTGACAAATATAAAATGGAGTCCATTTTATCCATGTAAACCGAAATTAAGGGGAGTATTAGGAACATATTATGTTAATTAAGTGAGTGGTAAGCATAATGATTTACCTAAGAACTAGCCATTCAAACCTAGTGGTCATTGTGAAGAACACTTTGTTCATGCATTGGGCATCAAAACTCCCCCCCTTCCACCCGGTTATGTGATGAGAAAAACCATGGGTTTTTCTTATTACTTTACCTAATATACACTACAAAATACTCTAGTGTATTATTCATTCACAATTCATCTAAAATTAAAGTTTTAGAAAGATAAAATATTCCTCCTCCTCCCTCTCTCTTAACCGAAACATAGAGAGACCAAATAATATTTTTGGGTCAAATTTTATACAAAAATTAGTATTATTCTAGTAATAATAATATTAATTTTATTAAGTTGTTATCTTGGGTATAAAACCTTGGGAGGGATTCTCTACTTGAATCCTAGTTCATCCATTAAAGGAAGCTCAAGAACAAGAGAGTAGGAGAACTCTCTTGTGCCCATATAAACCGAAAACACAATGTATGGTGAAGTTTTCTTTCTTATTTTACTTATTGTTTGCATGCATAAGATCACCTTTTAATTTTATGACTAAATTAAAATTATAACATATTTGAATATGTTGAGTAAAGAGATCTAGATTTCTAACAGTTGGGGCATTCCCCAAACTACTATTACTAGACGATGCTAAGCTAGGAGAAACAAAGGAATTGGGAGTGACAACAGGAGGAGACTCTCTAATGACTTCCCTATATTAGACTCAATTTCTAACTCCGACTCTAACTCATATTCGAACTCGTCTTCTTTTAGTTCCCCGTTGAACATCTCTCCTTATCCAGTTGTGAGCTTGAAGATCCTTCCCTGATTGTTGGTCCATTTGATTGATTTTCTCCATCCATTTTGCTGATTAGCTGGGTTTGCATCTGTGATGAGTGCTGCGGGATTGAAATGGTTGTCTCAAAGTTTCATGGTAATAATCTCATCCTGGGCTGCCTTAACGAATCGGTCTTCTCCGAATAAAAGACTGGCGGCGTGTTCGTCGAGACAAGGTGTCTGATGATTTCTGACGGTAGGAACCGTTTCCTGGGGAATGAAATAACAATCGTGAAACACTTCGATTCTAGCTAGCTTATTGCCTTTGAACATCCAAGGTTCGGGAAATCCGTGAAAAAATTCATGGCCTGCTTCCTTGACAAAGTATCCGTTTAGCGTAGGGTGATATGGCCGCATTTGTATTCCTCGATCTTTGCGTTCGTGGACTTGAGTAAGCATCTCGACAGCTTCGGACAAAGTAGGCTTGTATCCTAACCCTAATGGTATCTTCTGGGAATGGCCTTCTTTGAATGGTGGAAAGGTGTTGTCCCGGATGGGGTTTAGTGGCATTCCTGGGAAGTATTCCTGGGATTTGAGTATGTGGTTGACCACCAAGTTGGAGTAGGAGTTGAAGAATAGAGGTGCCAATTCACTTTCCACGAGGTTGATGATTTGAAATCCTCCCAATTCGTGTACTCGATCTGACATGACTTGATTATTGGACATCTTTTCGATGACGGCTTGGATGGGTGACGAAGTGATCATCACTATTCGACCATCTAGAGGGACTTTTATCTTTTGATGAAGTGTGGATGTCACCGCTTTGGAAGCATGAATCCACGGTCTTCCTAGAAGTATGTTAAAGGATACCTCGATGTCTAGTATTTGGAAGTTGACCTTTCTTTCGATTGGTCAAGTGGCTATAGTAAGAGTGATGAGCCCTGTCATTTTGCGTCGCGTCCTATCGTATGCGCGAACACCTTGATTAGTTGAAGTCCAGTCTGACTCTTTCATGTCTAGCTTGTAAGCTGTCTTCAGGGGTATGACGTTGACCGTAGAACCATCATCCACTAGTGTCATGGGTACATTATTTTTGAGATATGTGACCGTAATGTACAAAGCTAGATTATGAGGGATTTTGAATGGTGGTAAGTTTTCATCTGAGAAAGTAACTGGGATACTTAGCTTGATTGAGTCCTGGAGGATCAGGTTGACCATATCATCCAGAGTAGAATCATGCGCTACATTGAGTTTTGCCACTTCTTGTAGCAAAGCTTGGCGATTGGAAATGAGCTAGCAACTAGTTTCACACTGATCGCGTGAGAAATATGGTCGATTGTGACACCCTCATTTATTGCGGAAAAGTAAACACGTAATTCAAGAATAAAACTGCATGGATATGTTTGTAATAGGTTCATTTGGGTAAAAACCTGTAATTTTTAAAACCTGAACCTGTTATAAAGATATCCAAATTGGAAGGTGTCAAACATATAAGGTCTAAATAGAAGTTTCATAACATAACCATCGCTAAAGTCGCGAATAGCAAATTATACAACCAAATGTAAAGTGGGAGACATATGTCCCTAAAATGTATGTGACATAAAAAGTGTTTAAGGGTCACAATAAAATAAAGCCAATCTAGGTCACAAGGTTACTTTGCTCGCTAGCTCGTCCATGTACCCCATATATGCATCACCTACCTGTCATTCGCATTTTATACAAATACGAAAGCCACAGTCAGTGGGGAGTAACTCCGAGTTCTCCCAGCCACGAAATGTCATAATTAATATAACATGTAACCATAAGAATATGAATACGAATCACACAATGCCTTAGCATATAGATGCTAGACAATCGTGCTTATCATGTGAACAACAATATAACAACACATAGTCCTAGCCTGTGAATACTAGACCGACTCATACTACACTATCATGTGAATCACATAACATCCAGGAATCCAAACTCTATCAACCATAGCCGGCTTGCATCTCACCTTCTATGATTCATAGAATCATCAAACAAGAAAGGACAATATATCAATGACAGGCATAAGTTCTTAGCACGGTCAATAGTCACTTTGTAACTCGAGTCTATACCACGAGGTAGGGAAGGTAATCGAACCGGTATCCTGGCTCAGAGGTTCTATAAAAACATGGCCAAGACACAACACAACCCTAGTCCTAAATCTTGAGACCTAGACATGCGGATACACACCACCGCACCCAAGACCCACAATTTTATAAAACCATGTGAGTACCCTAAGGAGTCCACCAAAGGGTTGGCTAGTACTTAAGCTGACCACTTACTCTCAAAATAAGTAACGACGTCATTCCCCAACTTGGATAAAAACCCACCAAGTCAGGAACACAAAGGCTATTGAGCAGTGAACATACACTCGTCAAAGACTATAAAGACCTATCTATGATGAAGGCCGAAATACTCACCTAGGACCTAGTCCCAGCTAGTCCCAGCTTGAATACTTTAACCCACACCACACAAGACAAGTAGGATACCCAATTAACCATAAAAGGGGCAAAGAGTCCAAACTTGTACACACAAAAGATCATACACACCCTAGTATATGAAAGGCTACGCAAGAGCATATTCAGCTGACAATCCAACAAAATCTCCAATATCAATAATAATCCAAATTCTAGCTAACCGTTAATCTCATAATTCATGAGAACAAGCTAAAATGGCAAAGAGGCAACAAGACGCAAGCATAAGGCATCCAAAGCATCCAACAACCAACATGTGAAATGATAATTACAAATATCAAGGCATAACATAAAACCTCCAATAACAACCAATCTCACCTCAAAGACAAACCCTCGACCCGAGTCCCGCGACGGGTCATCGGTCAAATCGAGGCTGACTGGTTTAAACCTAGTTTGACCAAACTCGTTCGGTCAATCTGGCCCAGCTCAGAGTCTTGGCCTACTTTGGCCCAAATCACAAAATTTATCACAAAATTATTCTCATGCTATTCCCAATTTCTAGCAAAGAGACAAGTAATAACTTGAGAAAGCTTCTAAAACCCAAAATTACTCTTCATCTTCAACCACATATGAGGCACCTAAAATAATTATGTGAAAGGACGATATTAACGAATTATCGTTATATAAAATAAGAGACGGTTATTTAATTATATTTTAAATAAACCAAACTAGCGTCAAAACAAATTATAGACACGGCCCACAAGTTATTATGACAACCTCAAACTCGGCCTAACCACCAACTACACATGGACTCAAACTCGTGACTTAGCTAGGCCCCTTTGCCCAGGCCACGGCCGGCCAGCCTTTGCTAAGCTACGAGCCCCAGGCCACTTTGCCGGGCCATCGAGACTCGCTTAAAAGCAAGCCACAAAGAGTCCGACACGACCACCACCCGACTACCCATAGCCACCCTTCACCCTACTTCATAACTTGACCCAAAAATCAGTCAAAAAGAACCCAAAAGATGCTTAAGTTCGACCCCAACTCCAGTCCTCAAATGCAAAGTGAAAACCCACGATGACAGCTCTCGTCCCGCCCAAAACAGTACCAATCGTCCCCTTAAGACTCCATTCTCGCGCCTAAAAACAGTCCTAGCTGAGCCAACTAAGTCAGCATTTAAAACGGTTTTAGAGCGGAAATCCACAAGTATAAAGCAACTCAAAAACAGTCCCTAAAGACTACAAAAATCGCCCCAACACAGAGTCCAAATCAGTCCAAAACAAACCCTACATGTCAGTATACACCGTCACAACTATAAAACACACCAATTATCACCCAAAACAATCCATACATGTCAGCATACACCGTCTTAAATATACCATTTACTAGCTAGCATCCCAAATGATCCCTAAAGGTCAGTATACACCGTCTCAATCATCTCCACATATCAGTATACACCGTCTCAACTATACAACTGACTAATTAACATCCATAAGGATCCCTATATATAATTATACACCGTCTCAATTATAAAACAGACTAACCAGCATTCGAAATAAACATATTTTACAAGTAATATCGAGTAACCTATAATTGTTACCTTTTTCATCTTCTACCAGACCGTCTATTTTAGTACATACAACCGTCTTATAATAAATAAAGCTGAAAATATAAATGGGTTTGTAAAAATACATGACGAAAATGAATTTTACTTACAACGGATTGACGGAAACGATAAGAGGACCACTGTGGAATGAAAACTGTTGGAAACGGATGACAAACGGAGCACCAGGACGGATTATAGACAAAAATTGAAGAAGTAACAGACAGAAGGAAAAAGAAGGGCGAAGAAGAGGAAAAGAAGAAAGAGACGTGGGAAATCAAAAATGAGGCAAAGACACATGACTGCTATTTATTATACGTACGTTTCTTCGTCGTTAAGAAACTTCGATAGTTATTACAACCGTTTCGAGTTAAATTTAACCGGTTTAAGAAAGAGTCTCATAAATGAAATGGAATCAATAATAAATAAGTTTAAAGAATGAAAAATAAAATAAACTCAGATAGTTAACGGAAATAATAAGAAATCGGCTTGAAACGGAATTATTAGCGATTTTTACGAAACTAACGGATATTAATAAAAATTGCTAATTTAGTGAAATAAGCTCAAAATAGCTAATTGGACGGTTTTGTTCCCAAAATCCATCTCGGGTTCACTTAAAACAACTTTCATAAGGACTCGTAAAGAAACGGAAATTATTAAATAAATAAACTCGAACTAACTTCAATAAACTCGAACTAACTTTAAATAAACTTATTAATGATTATTAAAATTAACGTATCGAATTATGATGAAATTAATTAATTAGCTAAGCATTAATATATAAATCGTTAAATGATGTAATTAAATTCAAAATAGCAATTAAAAGAATTTTATCCAACTTAATAAAATACGGGGTGTTACAATCACCCCATCTTTTAAAAAGTTTCGTCCTCGAAACTTGAAAGTATAAATGAAAAGCTATAAAAATAAAACTGGAATTGGAATCGGTAACCAAAACATTTTAAAGGTTATTTATCGTAAGAATCAAAATTCTTTCAAAAGTTTCAAATAAAATTTTCGACAGAACCAGATTCTCATCAAGGGAACGAAAGTGTTCTCGTTACGTATTCAAGAACATCACATTCCAAATCAAAGATAAGGTCAAAAGGCAAATCATTTGTATAAATAAAAAATCAAAATACCTTCAAGAACATTAATGAAGAGTTTTCAAAAACATAAGTCTCATTCATGGAACGGAATTGCTCTTGTCGTGCACACAAGAACGCTAACTTTCCAAGTCAGAGACAAATTTAAAACAAAAACTATTCGCCGACAAGCGTAGAACAAGTTATCAAACGCCTCCAATAACTAGTTCTAACATCCGATCAACGTTAAAATCAAAATAAGAGAAAGGTAATCTACTCAAATTTTCTTTTGCGAAAGACAAAATAGAAATGAAGGTTTCACCTTTAAACTAAAAGGGGAGTTAAATTCCTGAAATATAATATTAAACTTTGACAAAGGCATCATGATTAGATCAAAGTGAATAGAAAATGGATAAAATTTACAAAAATCTCATGTTTAGCAACTCAAAACCATGATAAAGAAGTCTATACTCAAAGAACAATTAGAGAATTAAATCGAATTTTCATTTTCCAAATCTTTACAAGTAGGGAAAATTTTGTAATAGTAACATAAATTTTTTTTTTTTTTAACAATGAACCAAAAATGATAGCTTGAAGTATTTAGAAATTGTGCGAAATAAAAAGTAAGTTAGACATCATAGATACAAGTATGCTAAGAGGGTTCAAGCTTAACCAACAAAAGAGGTATGATGAACTTCCTAGGGATAAGAATTGAAGTCAAATTTACAAGGATGTCAGGTTCACAAGATACGAGTGTCCAACTTAAAGGAGGAGCAAGATGAAGCGAGGAAATGAGGTATGAACGGTAACGCTTATGATCAAGGAGAAAGGACAAATAGACAACAAGGAAACGCCAGATACTCAAATCTCAAACAACAATGTCATCACTCCACTAAGGAAACAAAGGGTAATAACCAGGTCCGGAAATGATAGGAAATTTAAAAAGGGATATATGAATATGTCAAGATGTGATACTAAAAGAGTCGAATCATAAAGATAACTAGTTACCAACCAGTAAGAGATATTAGAATTAGGAAGGTATTCAAGACAAGGAAATAACGAGTAAACTTTTATACTTAAGAATCAAATCCAACCAATGTATGAACGAAAGGGAGGAAAACGATTATTGGTACGAAAGAGGATTTTTAAGGCTTAATCCATACGCTTCCTAAAACTTAAAGTTCTCTCTAACAAGGTCACGCCTATTAGGGTATTGTACCTTCATGACAAAACGACCAAATCCCAAACATAAACAACAAAGCCAAGTTCTATAACTTTAATTACATAGGCAACTCATTCCTAACACAAAGAATCCACCAATCGATTATACTCATTTTGTCAAGGAACTAGGTATAAGAATCACAAAGTATGTCTTATCACATCACCTAAGTCTTTCTAACATCACATCCTCTCAAAACCAGGGTTAAGGGTCAGACACAAACAATCTCCTCAAAAGTCGAATTTTCCAACCAAGGTCAACATTCCTCACAAGAAAGAGTACTATCTAATGGCGTTAAGGGAGGATAAGCAAAGAACAAAGGACAAGTTAGGAGTACAAGCGTAGCTTTTAAAGTAAAACAGAAGGGAGTTTAGAAGGAGGATAAGCACCAAGAGATTAAGAATAAGGCGAGATACAAAAAGAACGAGAAACATCTTCAAGGAAGTAGAAGCATTCTTCAAAGGTTGAACAAATCTTCAATCCTCAACAATAGGCACTAAATCTTGATCTTCTTAAAATATAAGTGTCCTTTCAATGGAATGGAGATCCTCTTGGCGATCACTCAAGAACATCAATATTCCAATTCAAAGACATAAAAATACATTTTTACACCAACAAATGATAAAACTAATTATCAGACGTCTCCAATAACAAGTTTTAACACTAATTAATTGACGTTAAAACCAGTGAAAAACATTAAAATATTTTCAAAACCTTTAGTTCAATTTTTTTTTTTATAATAAGGGTAATAACTCCATTAGCTATAGATAAGCTCACGGTCATTGATCCAAGAACGCAACAATTATTAAATGACAATCAACAAACAGGTTAGTACCTAACAAAGAGCAAACACAAAGAGACTACAACATAAGGTCCTAAGTCTACCCATCTTACCCATCTCTCAAGTTTATTATTTCAAGGTGAAGTTATTTATATTGGGGTGCACAAACGTGCGTCGGGAGCAAATATGCTCTGATACCAACTGCGACACCCTCATTTATTGCGGAAAAGTAAACACGTAATTCAAGAATAAAACTGCATGGATATGTTTGTAATAGGTTCATTTGGGTAAAAACCTGTAATTTTTAAAACCTTAACCTGTTATAAAGATATCCAAATTGGAAGGTGTCAAACATACAAGGTCTAAATAGAAGTTTCATAACATAACCATCGCTAAAGTCGCGAATAGCAAATTATACAACCAAATGTAAAGAGGGAGACATATGTCCCTAAAATGTATGTGACATAAAAAGTGTTTAAGGGTCACAATAAAATAAAGCCAATCTAGGTCACAAGGTTACTTTGCTCGCTAGCTCGTCCATGTACCCCATATATGCATCACCTACCTGTCATTCGCATTTTATACAAATACGAAAGCCACAGTCAGTGGGGAGTAACTCCGAGTTCTCCCAGCCACGAAATGTCATAATTAATATAACATGTAACCATAAGAATATGAATACGAATCACACAATGCCTTAGCATATAGATGCTAGACAATCGTGCTTATCATGTGAACAACAATATAACAACACATAGTCCTAGCCTGTGAATACTAGACCGACTCATACTACACTATCATGTGAATCACATAACATCCAGGAATCCAAACTCTATCAACCATAGCCGGCTTGCATCTCATCTTCTATGATTCATAGAATCATCAAACAAGAAAGGACAATATATCAAAGACAGGCATAAGTTCTTAGCACGGTCAATAGTCACTTTGTAACTCGAGTCTATACCACGAGGTAGGGAAGGTAATCGAACCGGTATCCTGGCTCAGAGGTTCTATAAAAACATGGCCAAGACACAACACAACCCTAGTCCTAAATCTGCGCAGACCTAGACATGCGGATACACACCACCGCACCCAAGACCCACAATTTTATAAAACCATGTGAGTACCCTAAGGAGTCCACCAAAGGGTTGACTAGTACTTAAGCTGGCCACTTACTCTCAAATTAAGTAACGAGGTCATGCCCCAACTTGGATATAAACCCACCAAGTCAGGAACACAAAGGCTATTGTGCAGTGAACATACACTCGTCAAAGACTATAAAGACCTATCTATGATGAAGGCCGAAATACTCACCTAGGACCTAGTCCCAGCTAGTCCCAGCTTGAATACTTTAGCCCACACCACACAAGACAAGTAGGATACCCAATTAACCATAAAAGGGGAAAAGAGTCCAAACTTGTACACACAAAAGATCATACACACCCTAGTATATGAAAGGCTACGCAAGAGCATATTCAGCTGACAATCCAACAAAATCTCCAATATCAATAATAATCCAAATTCTAGCTAACCGTTAATCTCATAATTCATGAGAACAAGCTAAAATGGCAAAGAGGCAACAAGACTCAAGCATAAGGCATCCAAAGCATCCAACAACCAACATGTGAAATGATAATTACAAATATCAAGGCATAACATAAAACCTCCAATAACAACCAATCTCACCTCAAAGACAAACCCTCGACCCGAGTCCCGCGATGGGTCATCGGTCAAATCGAGGCTGACTGGTTTAAACCTAGTTTGACCAAACTCGTTCGGTCAATCCGCCCACTCGAGTCTTGGCCTACTTTGGCCCAAATCACAAAATTTATCACAAAATTATTCTCATGCTATTTCCAATTTCTATCATGTGAAAAAAAACGAAAGTAACACATTATCAATCACCTAAACACTTAACAAACAACAAGCACAATATTTACTACTAATGTGACATTAATTCGTCGAGTAACTCGGAATAGTTACCTTACGCTAGCAAAGAGACAAGTAATAACTTGAGAAAGCTTCTAAAACCCAAAATTACTCTTCATCTTCAACCACATATGAGGCACCTAAAATAATTATGTGAAAGGACGATATTAACGAATTATCGTTATATAAAATAAGAGACGGTTATTTAATTATATTTTAAATAAACCAAACTAGCGTGAAAACAAATTATAGACACGGCCCACAAGTTATTATGACAACCTCAAACTCGGCCTAACCACCAACTACACATGGACTCAAACTCGTGAGTTAGCTAGGCCACTGCCTAGGCCACGGCCAGGCCACTGCTAAGCTACAGCCAGGCCACTTCCAGGCCATCAGACTCGCCTAAAAGCAAGCCACAAAGAGTCCGACACGACCACCACCCGACTACCCATAGCCACCCTTCACCCTACTTCATAACCTGACCCAAAAATCAGTCCAAAACAGAACCCAAAAGATGCCTAAGTTCGACCCCAACTCCAGTCCTCAAATGCAAAGTGAAAACCCACGATGACAGCTCTCTTCCCTGCCCAAAACAGAGTACCAATCGTCCATTTAAGACTCCATTCTCGCGCCTAAAAACAGTCCTAGCTGAGCCAACTAAGTCAGCATTTAAAACGGTTTTAGAGCGGAAATCCACAAGTATAAAGCAACTCAAAAACAGTCCCTAAAGACTACAAAAATCGCCCGAACACAGAGTCCAAATCAGTCCAAAACAAACCCTACATGTCAGTATACACCGTCTCAACTATAAAACACACCAATTATCACCCAAAACAATCCATACATGTCAGCATACACCGTCTTAAATATACCACTTACTAGCTAGCATCCCAAATGATCCCTAGAGGTCAGTATACACCGTCTCAATCATCTCCACATATCAGTATACACCGTCTCAACTATACAACTGACTAATTAACATCCATAAAGATCCCTATATATAATTATACACCATCTCAATTATAAAACAGACTAACCAGCATTCGAAATAAACATATTTTACAAGTAATATCGAGTAACCTATAATTGTTACCTTTTTAATCTTCTACCAGACCGTCTATTTTAGTACATACAACCATCTTATAATAAATAAAGCTGAAAATATAAATGGGTTTGTAAAAATACATGACGAAAATGAATTTTACTTACAACGGATTGACGGAAACGATAAGAGGACCCTTTGTGGAATGGTTGAAAACGGATGACAAACGGAGCACCAGGACGGATTATAGACAAAAATTGAAGAAGTAACAGACAGAAGGAAAAAGAAGGGCGAAGAAGAGGAAAAGAAGAAAGAGACGTGGGAGATCAAAAATGAGGCAGCAGCCTGCCAGCCTGCTATTTATTATACGTACGTTTCTTCGTCGTTAAGAAACTTCGATAGTTATTACAACCGTTTCGAGTTAAATTTAACCGGTTTAAGAAAGAGTCTCATAAATGAACTGGAATCAATAATAAATAAGTTTAAAGAATGAAAAATAAAATAAACTCAGATAGTTAACGGAAATAATAAGAAATCGGCTTGAAACGGAATTATTAGCGATTTTTACGAAACTAACGGATATTAATAAAAATTGCTAATTTAGTGAAATAAGCTCAAAATAGCTAATTGGACGGTTTTGTTCCCAAAATCCATCTCGGGTTCACTTAAAACAACTTTCATAAGGACTCGTAAAGAAACGGAAATTATTAAATAAATAAACTCGAACTAACTTCAATAAACTCGAACTAACTTTAAATAAACTTATTAACGATTATTAAAATTAACGTATCGAATTATGATGAAATTAATTAATTAGCTAAGCATATATATATAAATCGTTAAATGATGTAATTAAATTCAAAATAGCAATTAAAAGAATTTTATCCAACTTAATAAAATACGGGGTGTTACATCGATTGATCAAGCACGTAGGCGTCGAAAAGCAAGATCGCGGTCTTAGAATGCAAACGGAGAAGAGCAGGGCGGACACTCACGTGAGAAATATGTGAGGCGGAGGCCTCTATTTATACTAATCACACGAAGGAATTATGGTGAGGGTAAAATTAGGAAAGGAATCCGGAAAAAATCTGGAAACTGAAGAAAATGCAGCCCAGGAGGAGGCGCGAATGGGCTGCGACCTTTCCAAGAGGCGCAACACCTGTTGCGTTCTCTCTTGGGCAGTTTCTTTCTCAGCAAGAAAGATTTCCGCTGTTGATTTTAGGAATTAGGGAAGATGCAAGCTTCCTTATTCTACAAGGTAGATTTTTCCGTGATAAAAGATAAAATTTTGGAATATTTCTCCGGAAAATTCCAGAATATTCCGACTCGGGTTTTAGACGATTTAGAAAATGGAAACGGGTTTTGACCCGGACTCCAAATGAACTCTAATTACTGTCAAAATGACCGTATCGGTGCGTAGATGATGACCATGAGGTTGACTCGACTTTTGGAGCTATCACGTATCGACGAACTTACGAAATGTCATAAATCGCTCCGCAAAATCAATCAAACATGCGGCCCAATCATCACTGGGTGGTTGGCGGGAGGTGCAGAAACGAGGTGTCTATAGGGAGATCTTGGATTGTCCATATCGTGTGGGGGTTATAGTGGTGGTCATGGCTGGTGGAATGGGTGGCGTTTGGATGGTAGAAAATGGGGTTGAAACGGGGCATATGGGTTGGGTGTGTTTGCTGTTGTTGTTGTTATTGTTATTATTGATGTCGGCTTCTTATAGTGGCTGCCGTGGTTGTGGGCTAGTGGTTGTGTCCATCGTGGTCAAGGGAGGCCACGGTGGTGATGGTGGCAACAGTAGTGGTTGCATTGGTTACGAAGGTCTTTAGTGGTGTTTAGAGGGAGTGTGTGATGGGGTGCGTTGTTGTGGTGAGGCTGTCATTGGTGGTTGTTGCAGCAACTATTTGGGCTATTGGTCGTGGACCACCATGGCTGGTGGCGGGGGTCCACGGTGGCAGCGGGGGTAATGGTTGTCGGAGCTAGGAGGGAGTTCGGGTCTGAGTACGAGTCGGGATTTTAAATAGCATAAGACGGGTTTTTATTTAATGAATTGAATTCGTATTTCATTTAATCATATTAGTTAGTAATTATATTTAATTATCGTAATTAGGTACCAACTTTATGGAGGAGCGCATTTGTATCTGTTTGCTTATAGCGGGATTTGCTAAAAGGTTAGTTAATCCTACTCAGTTTTAATATATTTGAATGGTCGTGTGAGTCGTGTTTTAGTACTCATTGCATTATAACATGTTGTCGCGAATTCATATGTTACGGAAATGTATTATGACATGATATTGGTTAAGATGACTTGATGAGTCGGTAATTGGTATATTGTGAGGTATCTTGCATTTATTGTATTTGTCATGTGTATTGGAGGATATGACGGTTGGGATTGTTTGGTTGTTCTTGAGGAGACGGAAGGCGGTTGGGAGGCTGTCTTACGCTTGAGTCACCTCTTGGAGCTTCCCACTGCAAGAGGGATGTGCACATTAATGACTTGAATTTTAAGGGACTCGTGTAGTTGAGACACGATATCTGGCAGGGGACCCGGTTGGCTTTCGGGCCCGGTACGTCTAGGCGTGTCCCGGTACCTGTTTGTGAGTTGTGGTGTCGTGGGCGTGTCCCTGGCACCAGTGGTTGTGGGTACGTCTGGGCGTGTCCCGGTACCGGCATGGTGGTTATTTGATAGCGTTTCATTCATATTATAGTCATGTTGCATACTCACACAGTTTGAGTTGTGTCTCACTTTATTTTTTAAAACAGAAGTTTGTGTGTCTGTGTAATTGTCACCTATTTCCGGGGTGGCCTGTGTCGATCCATATGGTATTTCCGATCATATGGGGAGCAGGTTAAGTACAGGTTTTGCTTGTTGACGTTATCGGGATTTGGGCCGCGCCATGGACTTGGAATCGAGTAACATAGCATATATGACATAGATGGTAGTCGACTTGTAAATTGTATAGTTCACATTTATTCATTTGTTTACATTTATGTAATCACTAAACTTATTATTTATTTAATGAAGTTTCTTAATTATAATTCCGATTTCAGTGCCTCGGGAAACCGAGACAGTAATATTTCCTAATTACCTTGGCCAGGTAAGAAGGGGGTGTTACAGTGGTGGTGTCGGGTGGCTGGTGGTTGTGAGGGAGAAGATTTGGTTTTTTATTAGTTTAGATTTTTTTATTTAATTAGATTTTAGAGAGAGGGAGTGAATAATATTATGTGAGATGAGAGCGAAGTAAATGAGAGAAAAATGATATATAGTGAATTAGGGTGGATTAGTGATTAATTAGTGAGGGTAGAGAGAGAGAGAGGAAGAGAGAGAGAGAGAGAGAGAGAGAGAAAGAGAGAGAGAGAGAGAGAGATAGAGAGATAGATTAAATTAGTATATTAATCCCCTTTTCTTCCTTCTAATCTCAGCCATCCATTTTCCTTATCCAATGACTTACTCTTGTTCATGCACAACCCATAGGTTTCAGAGAAAAACGGGAATGCTCTTATTAAAAATTTTACAGAATTCAAGTCACCTTTGCAGAACAGGAGTAATTCATCAACAAAAGCAAGATGACTCAACTTCAGGCCCCTGCACAATAAGTGAAATTTGAAGGCAGGTTTGGTGGTAACTACATGATCATGATTCTGGATAAGTATTCCAAACATATGGTGAATAACAATGGGGACATAGGGTCCCCTTGTCTCAACCCTCGTTTACTCTTGAAATAGCCAAACTGTGACCCATTCAGTGAAATAGTGAATGAAGTGGTAGTCACACATTGAATAATCCAGTTTATCATTTGATCAGGGAAATCAAGGGCCTTCAGCATATCACCAACAAATGGCCATTCAATTGTGTCATGCTTTCCTTAAATATACTTTCATCAGGGTCCTAGGAGTGCCACTCTTCCTACTATATATTCTTACCAGATCCTGGCATATAAGAATATTATCCATAATTTCCTTATATCTTATAAATTAAAGGCACTTTGATTCATACTAATGATATCAGCCAAGATTCCTGCCATTCTATTACAAATGATCTTGGAGATACACTTGTAGATGACATTGCAGCAGGCTATGAGTCTAAAATCTTGTATTGTACTTGGATTATCTATTTTAGGTATCAGAGTAATGATTGTACCATTGATTTGTTACAAAATCCTGCCACTCTTGAAGTATTCCATCAATGCCCTCACCACATCACCCCCAATAATTTCATAGGCATCTCCGTAAAAACCTGATGAGAACCCATCAAGCCCAGGGGATTTCTCTACATGTATAGAAATAGAGCCTCCTTAAATTCTGCCTCATTCACCTCCTGAACCATCATGGTGGCCTGCTCCTTGGAGATAGTCTTACCCCTCCTCACCACTAGTACAAACCTTGGTCACCTTTTTAGAACTGCCCAGGAGGTATTGATAATACTCAATGAAAGCCTGCTCAATGGTGCTAACCTCATTATACTCAAATCCATACATATATTTGATTTTCATGACAATATTTTGAGCTCTTCTTGCCTTAATGGAGTTATGAAAGAATCTGGTATTGTCATCAGCTAGGTTAACCCATTTTACCTTAGCTTTTTTAAGCTAAGAAGGAGTTGTTAGCTTCATCCAATTCTTTATATGATTGAGCTCCTTTTTCCTTAGCTTGAAGAATCAGATTTTTAGGATCAGCATATAAGTGTCTTTGGAGATCCTCTAGCAACAACCTGTCAACCATTGCAACATTCTCAATATCCCCAAACCCTTCATTGTTCAATTTCTTTAATGTATGTTTCAGTCTTTTTAATTTCTTGACAAGTTGAAACATATGGCATCCCTGAATATGCTCACACCATGCTTCAGCAACAGTCAGCTTTAATTTATTCCTCCTGCCCCCACATATTATAATATTTGAAACTGCCTTTCCTTCTCTCATTGTCCCCCTAGAGTTGAATAAGACAAAGGTTATAATCATATAGATCCTCAGGTAAGAAGGACACTACCCCTGTTGGCCCATTGAGAATCCACTCATCATTAGCCATTACCCTATCAATCCTGCTAGATACTCTAGCATCACCCAATTGTTTATTATTCCAGGTAAAATAAGCACCAGTAGTAACCAAATCATAAAGTGTAATACTACGGTTTTCTTGTCCTACCTTACTCGGTCTAGTAAGTTGTCGAGTGCTTTTTAAACAGTCTACTGTTTTGAGTGCACTCGGCCGAGTAGGTCGTACTCGGCTGAGTATCCCAGGTACTCGACTGAGTACCCGATCTGACGGATTAATTTCCGCGGTTTTTAATTAAGATGAATAGAGGTTATAAATTACGCTTTATCAGTTACTAAATCATTTTTACAAAACCTAAAATACGTTTACCACTCCTCTAATCATCTTCATCACTCCCAAGTCTATTTTGTTCGATCGTGAGTCTACATCTATTTTTCCTTACCGGTTTCGTTGGTAAGTATCTAGCGCTTTTTTAATCAGTTTGTGGTTGTCGTTTGAGATTTGCCCTAAGTTGGGTTAGGATGAGGGTAAAGGCTGATTAGTGATGGTTTATGAAATAATATTGTTTGATTATTCTTTGCTAGGTGACGATTTCATAGAAAAGCAATTTAAGCCTCGTTGTTGTTGTTGATTTGTAGAATCTGCAAATAAGGTAGGGTTTCCCTACTCAATTGATTGCATAATTGATTATAAGATGGCACTTGTATTGGTCATTGGTATTATTATTGTGATTGTGGTTGTTTGTAATATCTCTGGTTATTGTTACTGTTGGTTAAGCCATTTTCGGGAGATGGTCTTCACATCCAAGTTCGCTCCTTGTGGCTCCCGTCACAAGGGGGATGTGCACATTAATGATCTGGGTTCGGTCGTTGCGATGAGCGGGATTTAGGAGGTACGGCTGCGGTCCCCACTGGCGGCGAGGGTTACCTGGTGCGATGGGTAACCGACCACACAATTCGGTGTGTAGTCGGTTACTGGCTACTATTGGAGTTTGGAGGTTGGTTATTACAGTTTGGATTGAATTGTGAATTGGTTTTTGTATCTGTGATTTCTTATTTTGGTTATGCAGTTGACTGCCTCGTTTATTGTTTTCAAAACTGTGATGATCTATTCGGAGACGGTGAGCAGTTGGTTTAGCAGGTAATGTCTGGTGGATGTAGCTCGCGGGTCATGGATGGGGTCGTGTCATCACCGTTCGTCTAGCTAGCTTCCGTTGTCACTTAAACTTTAGTTCTTTTGGTTGTTTTGGAGTTAGTTGTAATAGTTTTGGTTTAACTTTGAGTTGTATTTTAATTAAACAGTTTTGTACTGTTAATATATGTTCTTTGATGGTCCATTTGATATACTTTACCTCGGCTAACCGTGATGGTAACACCTTGATATGCTAAGGTGGTCTTGGTAAGGCATCTTGGTGTATTGGGGTGTTACATAAACACCACACACATCCACACAACTTTGAAAGTCCCTAACCTCAACAGTAGTGATTGATGTACATCCACACACATCCTATTCTCTCATCCATGTACAACACATTATTAAAATCTCCCATAATAAGCCAAGGTCCTGTTACTGCACCTTTCATGCTAATCAAAGAATTCCATAGTTGTCCTTTATCAACATCTTTGTTACACCCATAAACCAAAGAGCAGCTCCAATCATATCCATTCACAAGATAAGTGACATGTACAGGAATGACCTGCATATCCTTCTTAATTGATGTGACCCACAATTGTGCACATTTAGTCCCCTAACTAGCCTCGTTTCCATGCTTTCTAGCACTCATTAGGGTCGTTTCTATCTTATGTTCCCTACTTTACACATTCTATGAGGTTTTAGTGCCCTTTGTAGGGGAGGATGCTAAGCCTTGCGTATATGGAAGCAAAAGCGGAGCCAAATTGATCGCATCTAACGACCAAGCAACAAAGAGGATGCTAATACTAAAGCACTAAATAAATAAATCAAGTAAAATGGGCATTGACAAAGACCCCAACGGCTCCTCAATGATCCCCACGAATCTTGAGGCAGTCAAGAAGAAGAGGAGCCAAACTGTGAACAAATCCGGGCGTCCCGACATCAAGTCGGGCGACTTGTTGCTGAATCTGGGCGACTCAGAGCCCAAGTCAGGCGGATCATCAAGGAGCATAAGCGTCTATCATGGGCAAGTCGTGGGACTCCTCATGAGACATGTAAGGCATTAATCTTCATCTTAGGGAATTAATTGTCATTTAAGCCCTTTGTTACCCTAATACTTGTACTTAGTATAAATACTCCATTGTATTAGGAGATAGTCACCAAGTCATTAGAGTAAATTGGAAATCAATTAGCTTAATTATATATTAATCCTTCCTTAATTGTTATTGAATAACTCATAGATCTAGTATTGGAATTGGAAGATTATTTGGGATTTATTGAAGAATTGACAACTCTTCATTCATTAATCAAGTTTTCCTTCTATCATTCCCTCTTTCCATTTGTTCATCATAAGTTTGGTACAATTCTTCTACTCCTTGTTTTAAGTATTGTTTGTTTTCCTAATCACTCATCATGTTTGGACTTGTTAGTATGATTGACACCCCTATTACCATGCTCAACACAACCATGAGTGAGTAGTCACCTAGCTAGGGTTAATGGGGGATTAGGGGAACTATAACATGGGGGTAGATTCATGCTTAATCTAATATATTATCATATGATTGCTTACTTGTTGTAGTGTTAACCTATGCACATGTTATGCTTGATGAAATGTTAGACTATGAAACCTTGCATTTATTACCCATATCTTATCTTTTCAACATGACTTGTAAGATATAAACTAACTCGAGTCTTGTTAGACCATGCATAGAAGTGAATAGGAAGAAAGTAAGTCGACTTGTAGGTGTTGTACAGTCTAGACGACTCGACTTCGGGACCCAAATCTTCCTATGAACTGTAAGACATAAACTAACTCGGTTCCTCTATAACAATAATTGCTTGCAACTATGAAAACATGTTTGTATGATCACCGACATGAACCCCTATGATCCCATGACACCCTAGTGCTTTCATTAATTGTTTACATCCTTTTTTACCTTTCCACTTGCTTAGTAGTTTAGACACTCTCTTCAACTCAATCAATTTGTGACACCCTAAGACGTAACTACTTGCAATTGATAATTTAATTTGATATCCGTCCTTTGGGATCCGACATTAAATTACCACTCTACTAAGAGTAGTTTGTTTGGTTATAAATATTGTTTTGGTTGGTTGACTTAGACGACAAAGTTTCGAACCGCACCAAAAATGGCGCCGTCGCCGGGGACGGTGTTCAATTGAATTTTTGTCATTAATTGTTGTTAGTTGTGTCTTTCTTTGCGTTGAGGAAAGCCTTTCCTCAAGGTATTTCTCACCTTTTTCTCTTAGTTTACTTTTCAAGATGCATCGTATAGATTGTTGTGTAGAGGACCATGCAAGTTTTTTTCTCATCAAAGACCCTTTGGAAGCATTGGAGACCTTGGAAGCAAGTGAGGCCAACGGTAAACATTGGGCATTCGAAGTAGACCTCCTTGAAGCCGCTCTAGCCAACAAAGAGCTCGCGATTGAGCAATCCATGAGGATAAATGACATTCTCAAAGAAGCATCACAATCAACTATGGAAGAACAAGCATAATCTTGTTTGCATAATCTATCTCTTCTCTTGCAAAAGTGTGAAGATGTGAGTCTTGTGTTAAATTGGGAAAAGTGTCATTTTTTGGTCAACGAAGGTATTGTCCTAGGTCATTTGATTACGGAAAAGTGCATCGAGGTTGAGAAAGCCAAAGTTGAAGTGATAGAGAAACTACCACCACCCGTGAATATCAAAGGGGTGCGGAGTTTTCTCGGTCATGCGGGGTTTTACCGACGATTCATAAAAGATTTTTCCAAAATTGCAAAACCTCTCACTCAACTTTTGCTTAAGGATGCCCCATTCCAATTTACTAATGAGTGTGTTGAAGCTTTTGATAGAATCAAAGAGGCTCTAATTTCGGCACCAATCATTCAACCCCCAAATGTGGAGCTACCTTTTGAGATAATGTGTGATGCAAGCAACTATGCCGTTACCGCGGTTCTTGGCCAACGAGTGGGGAAAGCTTTACATGCCATATACTATATAAGCAAGACCCTTGATGCATCACAAATCAACTGTGATACCACAGAAAAGGAACTTATTGCTATAGTGTATGCTTTGGACAAATTCCGCTCCTACTTGCTTGGATAAAAGGTTATTGTATTTTCGGATCACGCTTGTTGAGGTGGATATTATTACTCCAAGAGTTTGACCAAGAGATAAGGGACAAGAAAGGAGTCGAAAATGTAGTAGCGGATCATTTGTCAAGAATTCGATTTGATAACAAAGATGAAGATACACTCATCAATGATTCCTTTCCCGCTGATATTCTAATGGCCATCCACACACAACTTGAGAGGCATACCACACCATGGTTTGCCGATTTTTCAAACTACATTGTAGGAGGAGTTCTCCCTCTGAAATTGAACTACAACCAAGGAAAGAGGTTCCTATTGAAGTGAAGAGATACTTTTGGGATGATCCCAACCTCTACAAAGCATATAGTGATGGGCTTTATCGAAAATGTGTCCCACAATGGGAAGTACAAGGGGTTTTGGAAGGTTGTAACTCATCCCCTTATGGAGGACATCATGGATCAAGGAGAATAATTGCCAAAGTCTTGCAATCGGGCTTCTATTGGCCTACCATGTTTGAAGATGCTAGAGAATTCATCCTCTATTGTGACCCTTGCCAAAGAATCGGCAACATATCTTGGGGAAATGAGATGCCACAACAAGGCATATTGGAAGTTGAAATCTTTGATGTTTGCTGAATAGATTATCAAGGTCCTTTTGTATCATCTCAAGCAACAAATACATTCTAGTTGCCGTAGACTACATGTCCAAGTGGGTAGAAGCAATTGCTACTCCAACCGATGATGCAAAGACGGTGACCAAGCTTTTGAAGAAAGTAATATTCCCAATATTTGGAGTTCCTAGAGCGATCATTAGTGATGGTGGATCACATTTCCATGAAAAGAAGCTTGCATCTCTCTTGAAAAAGTATGGTGTTCAACATAGAACCGGCTTGGGATACCATCCTCAAACAAGCGGTCAAGTTGAAGTTTCAAATAGAGAGATCAAACAAATCCTTGAGAAGGTTGTTAACAAAACTCGTAAAGATTGGAGCATGAAGCTTGATGACTCTCTTTGGGCTTATAGGACGGCTTATAAGACACCCATAAGAACTTCACCATACAAGATAGTAGATGGAAAGGCTTGTCACTTACCACTTGAATTGGAATACAAAGCCTTTTGGGCCATCAAAACACTCAATCTTGATCTCAAGCTAAGTGGTGAGAAGAGGATATTGCAAATTGAAGAATTGGAGGAATTTCGGCTTCACTCTTCTGAAAATGCAAGGATCTACAAGGAACGGACCAAGTTGCTCCATGATAGGAGAATCGAACAAAAGTTCTTGCACAAGGTAGACAAAGTCCTTCTATTCAACTCTCGATATCGGCTCTTCCCCGAAAAGTTGAACTCACGATGGACGGGTCCTTTTCTTATCACAAACGTTGGAAATTATGGAGACTTTGAGCTAATGTCGGAAGATGGGAATCGGTTCAAAGTTAATGCTCAACGTATCAAGCCTTACTATGAAGGAGCTCTTGTAGGAGACGTTAAGGTAACTCGCCTTGAGCCTTCCACCCCCCCCCCCCCCCCCCCGAGATCTAGCATCAAAATGGAGGAGAGTTTGGTGGAGACCTTCCTAAACTACCACTTATAAATATACTAACCTACTTACTTGCATTTTAACTTCATTGCATTTTCAATTCCTTGTTTTAACTACAACTTTTGACATGAGAGCAAGTGAGGGAGGGATTCTAATGGATGTCTTGTTGTGAGTTGAAGGGGCAGAGTGAGATCCGCTAATTGTCTTACATCGTCTAGTTACTAATAAGGGTCATAGTTTAAGTTACCTCTTTACTTGGGACGAGCAAAGGTTCGATTTGGGGATATTTGATGTGACCCATAATTGTGCACATTTAGTCCCCTAACTAGCCTTGTTTCTATGCTTTCTAGCACCCATTAGGGCTGTTTCTATCTTATGTTCCCTACATTGCACATTCTATGAGGTTTTAGTGCCCTTTGTAGGGGAGGATGCTAAGCCTTGTGCATATGGAAGCAAAAGTGGAGTCAAATTGATCGCATCTAACGACCAAGCAACAAAGAGGATACTAATACTAAAGGCCTAAGTAAATAAATAAAGTAAAATGGGTATTGACAAAGACCCCCACGGCTCTTCAACGATCCCCAGGGATCTTGAGGCAGTCACGAAGATGAGGACCAAACTGTGCACTAATCCGGGCATCCCGACTTCAAGTCGGGCGACTTGTTGCTGAATCCGGGTGACTCAGATCCCAAGTCGGGCGGATCTTCAAGCAGCATAAGCGCCTATCATGGGCAGGTCGTGGGACTCCTCATGAGACTTGTAAGGCATTAGTCTTCATCTTAGGGATTTAATTGTCATTTAAGCCCTTAGTTATCCTAATACTTGTACTTAGTATAAATACTTCATTGTATTAGGAGATAGTCACCAAGTCATTAGAGTAGATTAGAAATCAATTAGCTTAATTACATATTAATCCTTCCTTAATTGTAATTGAATAACTCTTAGATCTAGTATTGGAATTGGAAGATTATTTGGGATTTACTGAAGAATTGACAACTCTTCATTCATTAATCAAGATTTCCTTCTATCATTCCCTCTTTCCATTTGTTCATCATAAGTTTGGTACAATTCTTTTACTCCTTGTTTTAAGTATTGTTTGTTTTCCTAACCACTCATCATGTTTGGACTTGTTAGTATGAGTGACACCCCTATTACCATGTTCAATGATACGTGCATTTTATATAGTCTTTTTAGGCCTTTTCATGCACGTATCTCCATGCTTTTATCGTAGTTTATGCTACGAAATGCCCCGAATATGCTACTTTGGTTTGTTTTGTCTTATTTGCAGAAATGAACCAGAAAGTAGTGAAATCAAGCCTTTTACCGTCCGTTTAGCATGCATTTGGAGGAAGAGCGAATTTGGAGCGGGAATATAGCTATTTTGAGATGCGCAAAGAAGAAAGATAGCTAGGCGAGCAAAGGAAGAACTTCAAATTGCTAGTGCCTACTTTGGAGAGCCATATCTCGAGTTCTACAATAGATATTCAGGTGATTCCAATTGGAGGTGAAAGCTTGTCCTCTTAGTTTCCAACGCCACCGGAATCACCCTATTTGCCCAAGTAACGAAGAAATGGCAGCCGTTTGAAGTTCAGTGCGCAAAGCAGGAAATTGTTGCTGGAAAGTACTCGATCGAGTACAATTTTACTCGATCGAGTCCTTTTTCTACTCGATCGAGTAGTTGCATTTTAGGATTTACTCGATCGAGTAGATTTTCTACTCGATCGAGTGGTTTAAGCTTAATTTTACTCGATCGAGTGATTTAAAGTTACTCGATCGAGTAGTTACTGTTGCTGGGCTTTAGTCCGCGACAATTTTAGGTTTAGTTTACGCCTTATCTTTAATATAAATATTGTGCTTAGCAATAGGATGAGGGGGACGACTTTACTACTCCTTTTATCCCTTCTACAGTTCCACAACTTTTTAGATCTAGCTTTCTTCTTTCTTTCCTGCCTCGGATTTCGGTTTAATCTGTAATTTTTCTTCCCTTTAAATTTAATTTCTTTTGTCTTATTTCTCGTTTCTCTTATCCTTTTAATATTCTTAATTAGTTTATATTATGTCTTTTTATGCCATCGTCTTAATGGTTAGCATAGATCCCGAAGCCATGTGTAGCTAATTTCTTAGTATGTTAGGATGAGGGAAACTGCGGTATTAATGTTATAAGATTCACATGTTAGTCTTTTCTGCGACGAGGTTTGTTTATAGGCAATTTAATCATAAAACCTGTTAATTGAAAGCATGCATGAGACCGGTTTAATTAGTAAAATTCCGTCTGGATCGAAAGATTGGTGGAGTAGGCTTGCTTAGAACAATCGATACAACCTTCCTGGATCGAAAGATTGGTTGGGGAGTCTAGGGCGATTTGAGACCGAAAGGAGACAATCACTACCCACCTTATCAATGATTTGACAGACCTAGTATTTTCGCATGACATGAATTACCGCGGTGACCCGGTTCCTGACATATTCTCATTCTCCTTATTAGACTTATATTTTCTCCGCTTTATTTTCTCTTCTCTTTTTCTCTCTTTAAAATCTCTTGTTAGTTTAGAAACCCAAATTTAAACCCCCAGTTTTGTGACATTCCGACAGACCGAATTAAACAGATAGATAGCAACTTAGCCTCCTTGTGGAGATCGAGCCTACTTACCACTGACTTCTGTTAGTAGTACTTAAGTATTTTATTTTTGGTACATAACGACCGTATCATTCAACACAACTGATGTGACCATAATTAGAGCATATTTAGTCCCCGAATTAGCCTTGTTCCCATGCTTTTTAGTGCATATTTGGGTCATTTATTGTCTTTAGTTCTTTGTTTTGCATATTCTTTGAGGTTTCGTGTCCTTGGTAGGAAAGGAGTGCAAACCTTGCATTTTCATGGCAAAATGAGGCTAAATTGATTGAATTCAATGACCAAGCATCAAAGAGAGACAAGATTAGAAGGCCTTTGTACATACTATAGTAGATGGGCAATGATGAGAAAAGATCCTTGCATCCCCGAGGAAATCCTCAAGGATTTTATGAAGAAAAAGGAAGAAAAGAAGAAGGAACGAAACTGCCTAACAATCCGTGCATCTTCCCCTGAAGACGCCCGTCCCTCACCCACAACCCGTGCGTCTTCCTCGGCTGGGCGCCCGGGCAAAAGCTCCCAAAGACGCCCGTCTTTCCCTTCTGGACGCCCGTCCAGAAGCTGCCAAATCCGCCTGTCCCGTGCTAAAGACGCCCGGATTCCCAAACAGTCCCATTTCGTCGTCTTCAAGCTTCAAGGAAGGATGCACATCTTTTTCTAGAGACCGGAGTCTCCCTAGAGACCGGAGTCTCCCTAAAGAGACCGGCGATTCCTCAACAAGGGACTTAATCGTCATTTAAGCCCTTAGTTAACCCTAATTCATGCACCTAATCCCCACTATAAATACCCCATTAGTCTAATTAGAAGAGCATGTTCTTCTTAGCAATCTTTAGTGTAGTTAATATCAATCAAATCTCTCTTTAATCTTGTAATCAACATTTAATCAAGTTTTAATACAAGTTTTATTTCCTTAATCTCTCTCTTGTTCATCCTTTATTTTGGGTAATTGAAGATTATTTGGGTTATTATTGGGAGATTGACAACCTCTCAATCAAGCATCAAGTACTTCTTTTATTCTTTGTTTTATTATTGGAATCATTAGTAGGTATAATTCTCTTAATCCCTTTTTAATTATTGTTAATCACTTTCATTTATTCATCATGTTTTACTTTGTTGGTATGATTGACAACCTTGCTAGCATGTTCAACATGATAATGAGTGAGTAGTTTCCTTAGCTAGGGTTAATGGGTAATTAGGGGAAACCAACATGGGGAATGATTCATGCTTAAATTAATATGCTTTCATAGTTTATTTGCTTGCTTGTTGTGATCTCAACTTATGCTCATGTTATGTTTGATGAAATGTGAGCCTATAAATCCTTGCATTTTTTTACCCATCACCTACCTTTTCAATGAGACTTGTAAGACATAAACCAACTCGAGTCTCATTAGACCATGCATATTGTTCAGTAGGGAAAATTAAGTCGACTTGTAGGTGTTGTACAATCTAATCGATTCGGCTCCGGGACCCAAACTTTCCTAGGATTGTAAGATATAAACCAACTCGATCCATCACAACAATAATTGCTTGCTTATAACTTGAGAATATGTTTGTATGATCAATTCCCATGAATCCCCTTTGACCTCATGACACCCTAGTGCCTTTTATCAATTGTTTACATCCCTTTTAATTCATCTTGCTTGTTTACTTTCACTGCTATTTAGTTTAGTGATCTTCTACATCAAACCCCAATTGTGACACCCCTTAGACACCACTAGTTGCAATAGAAATCTCATCTCAATTCCCGTCCCTTGGGATCCGACCTTTACTTGCCTCTTTACTAATTGTAGAGTTGTTTGTGAAGTTATAAATTGTGTTTTGGTCTAGGTGCTCCTAATGACAAGTACTGAAAAACTAAACCCCACGAGGGAATCACACCGACCAACAACCATGAGTGAGTAGTCACCTAGCTAGGGTTAATGGGGGATTAGGGGAACTATAACACTGAGGTAGATTCATGCTTAATCTAATATGTTATCATATGATTGCTTGCTTGTTGTAGTATTAACCTATGCACATGTTATGTTTCATGAAATGCCAGACTATGAAACCTTGCATTTATTACCCATCTCTTATCTTTTCAACAAGACTTGTAAGATATAAACTAACTCGAGTCTTGTTAGACCATGCATAGAAGTGAATAGGAAAAAAGTAAGTCGACTTATAGGTGTTGTACATTTTAGAGGACTCGGCTCCGGGACCCAAATCTTCCTATGAACCCTAAGACATAACCTAACTCGGTTCCTTTACAACAATAGTTGCTTGCAACTATGAAAACATGTTTGTATGATCAGCACCATGGACCCCCCCCCCCCCCTATGATCCCATGACACCCTAGTGCTTTCATTAATTGTTTACATCCCTTTTTACCTTTCCACTTGCTTAGTAGTTTAGACACTCTCTTCAACTCAATCAATTTGTGACACCCTAAGACATAACTACTTGCAATTGATAACTTAATTCGACACCCGTCCTTTGGGATCTAACCTTTACTTACCACTCTACTAAGAGTAGTTTGTTTAGTTATAAATATTGTTTTGGTTGGTTGACTTAGACGACAAAGTTTCGAACCGCACCATTAATACAGGAAACAGAAAATTGATTAGGATCCCACAAGATCCAAATCCTACCACTATCTTTCACATCACTATTATCTATAACCTGCCAAGGATTACCAAACCTATTTTGAATCCTAAATTTATTCTTATTTTTAACCCTAGTTTCTACCAAACAAAAAAAAAACAATCTTATTAATATGCAAGAATCTTCTTTTCTCCTTACTTGCTTAATCCATTTATTAAGGCCCATAACATTACAAAAGCCTATATTAACCATGTTCAATGTTGACTATAACCAAAGAACTATCACAATTTTGTGGATTCCTAATTATTTCCCTGCTAGCACGGAACATCTCAAGTAACCAATCCAAATTACTTGTATTAATATTTATACTCCTACTAATGAGCATGTGTGCTCATTCGCACATAAGAAAAGCTTTCACCACATGTGTACAACAATTTGTCCGATTTTATGTGAATTAACTCTCAATAGATAGCGAGTATCATAATATATCGAATTTTGCAAAGCTGCAGCATATAAATTGTAGACTGTGTTAGATATACTTTATGATTTCAATAATGAAATCTGTCCCAAGAATCAATATAGACTTGAATTATTTCAACCCTAATACAATCAATAGACAGAATAAAGGACTAACCTTGGTCCATGTCTTACAGACACACTCAATACAACAATAAGAAGTATAGCAGATTGATTCTCCTCCTTAACCCCTTCCTTAATGTTTCTTGGTGATGGAGAAAGAAAATGTATCACCCTTTCACTTTTAATCGTACGATGTTTTGTTTTTGTCAGGATGAATTAATTATATTCTTTTATCTTCCAATATATATATATATATATATATATATATATATATATATATATATATATATATATATATATATATATATATATATATATATATATAATGGGTTACATACCTTTTCACACAATCAAACCCGATCGTACCTCTTCGTGAAAGACGACATATATTAGGGTAAGGTAAGAGGGAATAATAATTCCCGAACTTTAATTACATTAATCGAAACCAATCCATCACGGTATCGTCTTTTATATTAAAGTCTCGTAATATGTAATTTGAAATTAACTTATATTTAAACTCAAAACACTTAGGCCATTCGAATATTATTAAATATTCTAACATTCTCCCACTTGGCCTTTGTGTTGACTTGATGGTTCAATAACTATAATGTGCACTTTTATGTTAGGCTCATTAACTTTAATATATTTAATTGAATTAGAACTAATTGGATCATGGCGGTCACACATCATTTATTAATCGACATGATTCCTTCCATGTATCACAATCTATTCCAAATCTAAGTCACCTTTAATTTGGGAAGAGCATTAATTCTCACAATTAGTCACATGTAATCCAATAACTGTAATGTATACATATACTATAATGATTAACATGTCTGTTATAACAGAAACAATACTGTAAGTGAATTCTAGATGTCACATTTATTACAAGCATATTAACTTTATAATAACAAGGCCTTTGATACAAAACCCATGCGTTATACATGGCCAATGAACGCCTTAGGTGGTAATCCCTTAGTTAATGGATCTGCTACCATCTTATCCGTTCTTATATGCTCAAATGACACTTTTTGCTTCTATACCTCCTCTTCGACCGATAAAAACTTTAATTCCATGTGCTTAGCACCCTTAGAGTATTTATCGTTCTTAGAGAAGAAGACGGCTGCAGAATTATCACAATAAATTATCATGAATAGTGGCCTCAAAGCATGCCAAAAATTCAGCTTCCATAGTAGAAGTAGCAATGACAGACTGCTTCCCACTTTTCCATGATACTACCCCTTCAGCTAAAAGGAACAAGTAGCCAAATGTCGATTTTCTACTATCAACACATCCGGCATAATCTGAATCTGAATAACCAATCACCCCAAGATGATCGGATCTCCTATAAGTAAGCATGAGCTCCTTAGTGCCTTGCAAGTACCTAAGGACCTTCTTCGCAGCTTTCCAGTGGTCCATCCTGGGATTACTTTGATACCAACCCAACATTCCAACAGCAAAGCTAATATCTGGTCGAGTACTTGTCTGAACATAATTCAAACTCCCAACCACAAATGCATAGGGAATTCTCTCCATTTCTTTTTGTTCCAGCTCATTATGGGGACATTGCATTTTACTAAATTTGTCCCCTTTCTGTATAGGAACTATCCCTGCAGAGTATTCATTCATTCTATATCTCTCTAAAACTTTGTCAATGTAAGCTTTCTGAGACAACCCTAACAATCCTTGTGATCTATCACGTAAAATTTCAATTCCGATCATATAGGATGCCTCACCCATATCTTTCATTTCAAAGTTCTTAGATAGATATTTCTTTACATCATGCAACATGCCTAGATCATTCACAGCAAGTAAAATATCATCAACATATAAGACTAAAATAACAAATCTACTCCCACTGATCTTAATGTAGATACACCGATCGATGATACCTTCGTCAGGTACCAAAAATAAAGCCTAGATACACTAACAAAAGCTAGCAGTAAGTAGGGTCGATCTCCACATGGAGATGGGAAAATGTCAGCTTTAGCTAAGTTCGTCTCGGTAATAGTTTTGGGGGTTTTAGTTGTTTGTTCTATTCTAATGAGGTCAAGGAAGAGAAATAAAGCAAGAGAGTTGGAATTAAGCAAGGAGGGAGAAAATAGCTAAGACAGTCGGTTCACCATGATTCTCTAGTCATGCAATCTAAGTGTTAGGTCAATGCAGGTATGATCTATGGAGCAATGAATATCTCCTTCCGGTCTCAATTCGCTCTAAAACACAAATAGTTTTGCTTCCGCCCTCACTAAAGTGCCCTAATGTTCGCTACAAGTCTCACCCTTTCCAATCTTCCAATCTAGTTCAGGGTTTACCGTGATTTATTAACTAATTGCGTCGACTCAATTAGACAAGAACAATTATATGTAGCGATTAACAACATAGACTAGACTAGCATCAAACCTAATAATTCAATTTACACTTCCCTTAAAATCATGGCTCCCCTATATCTTAGCAAGGGAGATTAGCTATGCATTATTATCGGGGTAGCAACAATCACACACAAGCAAGAGATATTAAACATGATAACAAAGCAATGAAAGATTGATAATAGTAATTATAAGTAAAGGGAGAAAGAAAAAAAAAGCAACAATAGATTAAGATTAAAAATTAAAGAAGAATAAGGTACCGATTACAGATTTCACGATCCAAGCCAAAGTTCTAGAGTAAGAGTATGAGAGAGTAAGGCGAAAAAGAGGTATTGTCGTCTAAGAGATGATGAAGAATAAGTTCTCAACGTAGTTCTTAACCTAACTTATTGTAACACCCCCATACTCCAAGTGCCTTACCAGGACCACTCAGGTATGAAGACATTACCATCTCGGTTACCCGAGGCAATGATAATCAAACAACAATGAAGAAACAACGTTTAATATAAATAGTTTAGCGAATAGTTACAATCCTCAAAACCAAACCAAAAGTACGATACATGATTTCAAACCGACTGTTTCTAATCGAAATGTAAATAAACTAAAGGCTACAGCGGAAGACTCCTATCATCATGTCGTGGCATCCCGGCTATCCCAAGACTCATCTCAATACCGCTCAATATCTCGCTCACCATCCCCGAATGGATCACCGCAGTTTACAAAACAACACCGGGGTCAGTACTAATCACACAATCAATATAGACAACAATGATAAGATAAAACATGACTTAACTGTCACACACACACACAACCCATCGATTCCAATCATCTCAATACCGATCGTCCCTTTGGACCGGACTACCGCCGTGGGGGACCGCACGTACCCACCAAATCCCCGCTCCACATAGTGAGCGTTAAACCCTGTCCATTAATGTGCACATCCCTTCTGTGGCGGGTTCCACGAAAGGCGAAACTAGGGCGTGAAGTCACTCCCGCAAGTGACCCCACTCGGTAGAGGCCACGCCTCGCGAACCATCAACAACGATCACAACCACAATCACAATACAATTATTATAGCAAACAACCAAATACAATGCATCAACCAATATCCCATTATGGGACTAATACTGATTAGGAAATCCTACCTGGTATGCACACAATCGACGGTCTCTCTATCGCCGAGTCAAAAAGCCTCTTCTATGAACCCTCCTCCTATCATACAACACATAGAGACTACCACATCACATACTACACATAAAACCCCCAATCTCTAAATTAGGGTTTAACCAAATCGAAGGAAACACAATAAAAAGGGTGCATAGATCTTACCCTCGACGCAAGAAACTCAACGGTACGAACAACGACAAGAACTGACTGTCTGAACTCCGAGAATTGCTAAGAATGCGACTAAGAAGATGAACTTGTTTGCTTTCTCTCTTAAACAGGAATTTAGGTTTTGTAAAAGTGATTTAGAATAATGACGATGAAGCTTAAATACCTTAATCGCATAATTAACAAAACCCGAGAAAACTCCCCGTAAAACCGGACACTCGATCGAGTACCCAAGGTACTCGATCGAGTACCCCCTTACTCGATCGAGTGCCCCACTACTCGATCGAGTACTCAACAGTCGAAACTATTTTATTTCGCAACTTACCCTTACTCGACGAGTAAGGCCTACTCGATAGAGTACCCCAAGACTTATAAATACGGAGTATTACAGTCTTCCCTCCTTAAAAGGAACTTCGTCCCCGAAGTTCAAACCACTACTAAACAAAGATACTCCCACAACATTCCCGACTCAAAAGTCAAACAAAATTCAACATAAAACATGACACTAACCCAACTCATCCCGACCAACACACCGACACAACATATAAAAGGGGTATAAAACTCTTAAAAACTGCTCGCGATCATCTCCTACCCTCCTAAAAGAAACAAGGTTACGTCCCCGTAACCATACATACCTGATCAAAAAGGAAAGGGTAACGCTCTTTCATAGCTTCCTCTGGCTCCCATGTAGCTTCCTCGGTCTCGTGGTTAGACCACAGGATCTTAAGTAAAACTGTCTCACCTCCCCTAGTCTTTCTAACCTTTCGGTCTAGAATTTGCTTAGGCACCTCAAGATATGATAAGGACTCATCTAGCTCTAAGCTCTCTGCCTCCAACACATGTGACGGGTCACTCACATACTTCCGCAGCTGCGATACATGAAACACATTATGCACTCTCTCTAACGCAGCTGGTAAAGCCAGACGATAAGCAACTTCCCCAACTCGCTCTAAGATCTCATAAGGCCCTATAAACTTCTGACTTAACTTGCCTTTCTTCCCAAATCTCATAACCCCGCGCATAGGAGAAACTTTCAAAAGAACCTTGTCCCCAACTTGAAACTCTATGTCCCGACGATGTAGATCTGCATAACTCTTTTGTCGATCCTGGGTTGCTCTCATCCGTTCCCCGATCATCTTAACTTTCCACCATCTCATGCACCATCTCTGGTCCTAAAACCACTTTGCCTCAAAGACTATCGTCCCAACAGATTGGACTCCTACATCTCCTCCCATACAAAGCCTCAAACGGTGTCATACCTATATCTTGGTGTGATAACTGTTATTGTAAGAAAATTCTATCAAGTCCAACCTCTGCTCCCAGCTACCACCAAAATCCATCACACAAGCTCGCAACATATCCTCAAGAGTTTTGATCGTTCTCTCAGTCTGCCCGTCTGTCGCAATATGAAATGTTGTACTCATCTTCAAAGTTGTTCCCAACGATTCCTGCAACTCCTTCCAAAACCTCGATATAAACCTCGCATCTCTGTCAGACACTATGTCCTTAGGGACTCCATGTAACTTAAGCACGTTCTTTCGATAGGCCATAGCCAATTGTGCCTTAGTCCATGTATCTTTCATTGGAACAAAGTGAGTCGACTTGGTCGACGATCCACTATCACCCAAATCATGTTGTTACCTTGTTGACTCTTTGGCAAACCCACAATGAAATCCATGGAAATGGATTCCCACTTCCACTCAGGTACCTCTAAAGACTGAATTTTACCTTGTGGTCGTCTCTGTTCCCCCTTAACTCTCTGGCATGTCAAACAACGGGACACAAACTCAGCTGTCTCTTTCTTCATCCCAGGCCACCAAAACGTTTTCTTCAAATCCTTGTATAGCTTGTCTCCACCTGGATGAACTGAATATGGTGTGCAATGTGCCTCTGTCATGATAGTCTTTTTCAACTCCTCATCATTAGGAACACACCACCTACCATCAAACCTCAAACTACCATCTGTATGAATAGAAAATCGGGACACTGTCCCTTTCTCTACTCCAGCTCTCCACTCCACTATCTTAGGATCCAAAGCCTGCTTACCCCGAATATCATCATAAAACTCCAGATGTACTGTCATATCACCCATGGCATCTACTTTCTGCATCATATGTATCCCAAAACTCGCTACCTCATCCCTCAGCCTCATCAAAGATAGAGCTGTACATAGGGAATGTACACTCTTCCTACTCAAAGCATCAGCTACAACATTGGCTTTCCCTTCATGGTAGATGATTTCCATGTCATAATCGCCAATCAGCTCCATCCACCTCCTCTGTCTCATGTTCAACTCCTTCTGCGTGAAGATGTACTTGAGACTCTTGTGATCAGAAAATACCTTAAAGATTGCTCCATAAAGGTAATGTCCACAAATCTTGAGAGCAAACACCACTGCACCCAACTCCAGATCATGAGTAGGGTAGTTCTCCTCGTAAGGCTTCAATTGCCTAGAAGCATAGGCAATCACTTTACCATTCTGCATCAACACACATCCCAGCCCATTCTTCGAGGCATTCGTATAAACCTCAAAGTTCTCGCTCCCTTCAGGCAATGCCAAGACAAGAGCTGTGGTCAAACACTCCTTTAATGTTTGGAACGCCGTCTCACAACTCTCATCCCAACGAAACGTGTTCTCTTTCCTCATCAACGCTGTCATCGGTCTAGCTATCTTGGAGAAATCCTTCACAAACCGTCTGTAGTATCCAGCTAAACCCAAGAAACTCCTAACCTCAGCAACGTTCTTCGGTGCTTCCCACTTTGTCACTACCTCAATCTTCGCCGGATCCACAGCTACCCCATCTTTAGAGATCACATGCCCCCGAAAAGCAACTTTCTCTAACCAGAACTCACACTTGGACAGCTTAGCATACAACTCATGATCCCTCAAAGTCTGCAACACGATCCTCAGATGCTCCTCATGCTCCTCCTTAGTCTTAGAGTAGACTAAGATATCATCGATAAACACCACTACAAACTGGTCCAAGAACTGTCTAAAAATTATGTTCATCAAATCTATAAACACTGCCGGCGCATTAGACAACCCAAACGGCATCACCACATACTCATAATGGCCATACCTCGACGTGAAAGCTGTCTTTGGTATGTCCACCTCTCTAATCTTCACCTGATGGTACCCCGACCTCAAATCAATCTTAGAAAAGACTGTTGCGCCACTCAACTGATCAAACAGGTCATCTATCCTTGGCAAAGGATACTTGTTCTTTATCGTCACATGGTTCAGCTCCCTGTAATCTATGCATAACCTCAAACTCCCATCTTTCTTCTTCACGAAAAGAACTGGTGCTCCCCACGGCGATACACATGGTCTAATGTATCCCTTCTCTATTAGATCATCCAACTGCTTCCTAAGTTCCTCCATCTCCTTAGGACCCATACGGTACGGTGCCTTAGAGATTGGCCCCGTCCCTGGCTTTAACTCAACGGTGAAATCTATCTCCCTCTTCGGTGGCAACCCCGGAATCTCCTCTGGAAAAACATCTGCAAACTCTCCCACCACCGGTATCTGATCAATTGTCGGACTCTCTATCCGGTCATCTCTCACATGGCACAAGATCGAAGGACATCCCTTCCTCAGATAAGACTTCAAGGTAAATTTGCAATCAACTTAACTTTGGGTTTGACTAGAAACCTACGATAAGACACACTAACGCCCTTAGGACCTCTTAAAGACACTTTCTTTTGATGAAAGTCTATCTTAGCTTTATACTTTCCTAACCAATCCATCCCGACTATCATCTCAAAACCGTTAAAAGGAAACTCTAGTAAGTCTACCGGGAAATCAACTTGCCCAACTATCAAAGATACATCTCTGAACAATCTCCCACACGATACAGACTCACCCGAAGGTATGAAAACTTGCTCACTAACAGACTCATATACTCTCAAACCCAATTGTTTGACATGACTCAAGACGCAAACGACCGAGAAGCCCCGAATCAAACAAAACAAAGGTAGGAATACCATTAACAAGGAATGTACCGGTGATAACGTGCGCATCTTCCTCAGCTGCTTTCTTCTCCATCATGAATAACTTGCCACTGGTCTTCTGCCCACCTCCCTGGACAAGATCTTGGCCGAGGTGGTCGCTTAGCACCCGACCCTTGATTGTTGTTGTTGTTCGCTGGTGGTTTCTGATAAGAATTACCGCCGTTGCGGTTGCCTCCACTGGTAACTCGACTTCCCCGGTTTGGCCATGATCCCCGGTCTGTTGCTCGCGAAGCTCACGCAGTCTCTGGAAAGATCCTGGTGCACTTGTGCACTCATGTCTCTTGTGGCCTACACCACCACAGCTATAGCAGGTCACTCCCCAACTATTACTCACACTTCCACGGCCACGCCCAAAGGAAGCCCCAAAGATCGAACCGGACCCGGAAGAAAATCCCTTAGATCGATTGTGGTTGCCTTTCTTGTGATTCGATTGGCCACCACCCTCGCTCTCGAACTTCCTCTTCTCACCACCTAACCTCTCCGAGCCATCTCCACCAACCTCTCGGCTCTCCTAGCTCTCTCATAAGCTTCCTTAACATCTGTAAGGATTCCCACGGGTAACTTATCCATAATCTTAGGGGTCAACCCCTCTCAAACCTCAATGCCAGATTCTCCTCACTCAAACCCATATCCTCAAAGATACCTAGACTTCTCATTGAACAACCCGTAGTACTCACCCGGACATCTCGCAGTCATCTTAAAACCATCAAACTCTTCTCTCATCTTACTCCTCACATGTTAAAGACAAACTCCTTCCTCACAAACCCTACGAAACTCCTCCCAAGGTATAGCAGGTAAGCCTTGGTTTGTATATATTTCCTTAGCACTCACTTTCACTGAATCCCACCACTTGCCCGCTTCCCTCGGATAGAACGCAGCCCTGTTCCACCCTCATCTCATCAGACGGTGAACCAAATCTAATATGTTCTCCATCTCTCTCACCAACTATCAAGAAGGTTAGGTTCCCCAACTCCCTTGTACTCTTTCGGGTTAAACCTCGCTATGTAAAGGCTGATTTTTGAATGGTCAACCTCCTTGTCCTTATCCTTATTCTTATCCTCATTCACTTTCTTTAGGGTCTCAGTAAGAGCATCCTGGTGCTCTAACATCTTAATGATGTCATCCACGGTCATAAGCTCAGCTCTCGCATACAAAGCAGTTCTCTTGGGCGGCATCTTGAAACTATACATATATAAGAAAGGGTAGATATGAACATACGTACTAAACTTCAAAACACGAAGACACGACACCCAGAACCTACTCGATCGAGTTCCCAAACCCACTCGATCGAGTAACTGGCTACTCGATCGAGTGCCCAACATACTCGATCGAGTACCCAAACATCAGACCCTTAAGAGACCTTCTGATCTCTTACCTACTCGATCGAGTATCTAGGCTACTCGATCGAGTGACCCCCTACTCGATCGAGTACCCCTAGTTACTCGATCGAGTGCCCAAAAACACGATTCTGGACTCAAAATCGTCAAAAACCCACCCGATCGAGTCAGTCCAACTCGATCGAGTCACGCTAATACATAAAAGCTACCCGCATGTTACGTCATATGCTAACATGCTAAACTTATAAACCACATTATATCATAATACACATGCTACGCATCTTTTCTACCATCTACGAGATCATTTCATCATGTTATTAAATGCCACATTGTAAATCATCCAACATGTTATCATCTCATCAACAAATTTCCACATATCACCATTTTCTTTCACATGCTCAACTTTCTACTCCAACACCCAATAATTAACACATTTCACCACATTCTTACACAAGTTAACCAAACGCACATACGACTCGACAAACACTTCCCCCATGTGACCGGTTCAAAGTTGTAGGGCGACCCCTGCGACTTCAGGACGTCTCCCAAGCCTTTGCACTAGCTCCTACAACTTTCACCCCGGGTTCATTTTAATTGACTCCCTATGTTCATTAAGGTCATTGGTTACAGGTTTCAGGATCGTCGCTCTGATACCATTTGTAACACCCCCATACTCCAAGTGCCTTACCAGGACCACTCAGGTATGAAGACATTACCATCTCGGTTACCCGAGGCAATGATAATCAAACAACAATGAAGAAACAACGTTTAATATAAATAGTTTAGCGAATAGTTACAATCCTCAAAACCAAACCAAAAGTACGATACATGATTTCAAACTGATTGTTCTAACTGAAATGTAAATAAACAAAAGGCTACAGCGGAAGACTCCTATCATCATGTCGTGGCATCCCAGCTATCCCAGTACTCATCTCAATACCTGCTCAATATCTGCTCACCATCCCCGAATGGATCACCGCAGGTTTACAAAACAACACCGGGGTCAGTACTAATCACACAATCAATATAAACAACAATGATAAGATAAACAGACAACTTAACTGTCACACACACACACAACCCATCGATTCCAATCATCTCAATATCGACCGTCCCTTTGGACCCACCCGCCGATGGGGGACCGCAGCCGTACCCACCAAATCCCCGCTCCACATAGTAAGCGATAAACCCTGTCCATTAATGTGCACATCCCTTCTGTGGCGGGTTCCACAGAAGGCAAAACTAGGGCGTGAAGTCACTCCCGCAAGTGACCCCACTCAGCCGAGGCCACGCCTCGCGAACCATCAACAACGATCACAACCACAATCACAATACAATTATTATAGCAAACAACCAAATACAATGCATCAACCAATATCCCAAACCAAACCGTACAATGCCCTAATTGCACCAAAAATAGGGAAAGAAATGCAAACTAAATAGAAAAGGATATCGGTAGTCGGAAAACTTACAAGACAGCGTAAGGAGGGACCTTGATGTGACCATTATTTGAGCATATTTAGTCCCCGAATTAGCCTCGTTCCCATGCTTTTTAGTGCATAATTGGGTCATTTACTATCTTTAGTCCTTTGTTTTGCATATTCTTTGAGGTTTTGTTTCCTTGGTAGGAGAGGAGTGCAAACCTTGCATTTTCATGGCAAAATAGAGCTAAATTGATCGAATCTAATGACCAAGCATTAAAGAGAAGATAAGACTAGAAGGCCTTTGTACATATTATAGTAGATGGGCAATGATGAAGAAATCCTTGCATCCCCGACTAAATCCTGGAGGATTATTGGAAGAAGAGAAGAAGAAAAGAAGAAAGGTAGGCTGGAACCTAATTCGCTCGTCCAGCGTAGCAAGACGCCCGTCCAACACCTCAGGAATCCGAGCGTCTTTGCCAGAGGGACGCCCGTCCAACCACGCCACAATCCGCTCGTCCAAGCATCAATCCGCCCGTCCAGCAACCCCAGAATCCACCCGTTCCGACCCCTTGGACGTCCGGATTCTCTTACAGCCCCATACGTCTTCTTCCCTCCATGAGAGATGCGCATATTTATGAAAGACCTGCAAAAAGGAGACTGGCATCTCTTTTGAGAGGAGCGATTCCTCAAGGACTTAATCATCATTTAAGCCCTTAGTAAACCCTAATTTGTGTACCTAATCCCCACTATAAATACCCCATTAGTCTAATTAGATAATCATGTTCTTCTTATCAATCTTTAGTGTAGTTTATATCATTCTAATCTTTCCTTAATCTTGTAATCAACTTCTAATCAAATATTAATACAAATCTCATTTCCTTAATTTCTCTTTTGTTTATCTTTTATTTTGGGTAATTGAAGATTATTTGGGTTATTGTTGGGAGATTGACAACCTTCCAATCATTCATCAAGTACTTCTATTATTCTTTGCTTTATTTTACAATCATTAGTAGGTATAATTCTCTAAATCCCTTTTTAATTATTGTTAATCTTTCTTACTTGTTCATCATGTTTTGCTTGGTTAATGTAATTGACAATCAACCTTGTTAACATGTTAAACTTTATAATGAGTGAGTAGTTTCCTTAACTAGGGTTAATGGGTAATTAGGGGAAACCTGTTGGAATATGTGTCCTCCGACAATAATGCGATCACAATTGTCGATCATATTGATCACATATTTAAATCTCATAACAAGAATACAAAATGGATGATACATTACATATATAGTCAACTGGTCCACACATATCGGTAATGATTGGCTGGCTAGAGTTTGACATTATTGTCGTGCGACGGTGGTGATCAGTTGATCCCTTGAGGTCACACCTAAAGGACGATTCCCTTAATTGAAAAAAGGTTAATTAATTATATGTCGATACAGATTAATTAATTCCTTAAAATTGAACAAATTATTATCATAAGAGAGAAAATGACATCTTATTATAATGTGATTAAATAAGATTTTATTTAGTAATTTAAGAAGTTATATTACTAAAATTAATCGGTGTTTGCGAAACACGCGAGATGAGAATGATAAGTTAGTTATAATTACAAGATGTTGTGAATTATACTAACTAGTATTTAAATGACCATTTTATGTGAAAGTAATTTTGAATTACTAGTCAATTTGTTAAATGTGATTTATTTAATTTGTAAATGATATTTAATTTGTTAAATATGCATTTTAAATTTAAACATGACATAAGACATGTCACATGTCACATGACATACAATTGTATAATTGACAAAAATAAAATGGACTCCATATTACACATAATAACCGAAATATTGATGGGCATTTTTAGTAGTTTTGTCTTATTCATTTGTCTATGACACTTGATAGTGACTTGACTATGACAAAGCCTTACACTAATTAGTCTTGTGAAGACAAAAAGAAAAAAGAAAAAGGGTCATATAACCCTAATGCCCACCGGTTTTGTGAAGAAAATAGAGAGATTTTTTCCCTCAATTATTCCATTCTCTCATGTTTAATAAAAAACACAACATTCTCTCTCTTGTTCTTCATAAAATCAGGTTTTATGAATCAAATTTGTACAAATCAATCACTAATAATACTAGTAGTAGTATATGAGTATTAGTAACCGATTTTAAGGTAAACCACATTACAAATATCTAGTACATATTATTTTGTGAGATTTTGGGATAGTCTTGGGTGCTACTTATTGGAGGGCTTCTATTTTGAAGTCATGGATGATCATCCTAATTTATTTTCTTGCTCAAGAACAAATGAAAGTAGGTGACCTTTATTTGTGCCCATTTGGCCGAATTTATGATGGTGAGAAAACGATTTTCTTATCTCTTCTTATTTAGTTTGCATGCATAAGATCAACAATTTATTTTATGACTAAATAAACTAATTCATATATGAATATGTAAATTAATGATATTAATTATTTCTAACAAGCGGTATCATGAGCCTTAGGTTGTTTGCATGCAAATCGATTTATAGTTTTTCCGAGTTATATGATTAACATACAAAACTAATTAAATTGGTTTTATGAAGAAAAACCTTAAAATAAATTTGCATGTTAAAAGTTTCTGGTCCTAAGTGATTTTTAGGACATTTTGATTTATTTATGGATTTTATTGTTCATTTTATATAATAATGGCATTAAAATGTGATTTTTATGATAAAAATGTCATTTTTGGACGAAAAATAGCTAAACTTTGATTATTCCATTGGTTTTTGGATATGTTTTCACATATATTATCTACTGATGGCCTATAAATGTACATAATAAAATGAGTTGTTATGCCCGAAATATGGATTTTTCAAGTTAATATCGTATTTAAATGGGAGAATAGGTTAATATGAGTTATATTTCGAATCTGGTCATGGAAATTTAGTATGTTGTCACATGCAATTTTACAAGTTGTGTGTAAAATATTTGGCTATAATAAAGTCTTTATGCATGATTTATGAATTTTTGATGGAAAATCACATAAATAGTGATTTTAATTAGTAAAAATGCTAAAACATACTTCATGACTAAGAAAAAATGTCACATGTTGCATTTTATCATATATTTCAGATCTAAAAGTGAAAAGTTAATAAAAATAATTTTTCTCATATTTTTATGGTCAAAATTGTTAAAATCGATAAACCGCAACATTGTTTTTCTCGATATATTTTCGAAATTTTTAACCTAAGTTTTGAACATTATGAGTGTCATGGTGTTTTTCCAGAATGTTCATGAGTTTAAATTTCAAATTTTGAAATTATTTGAAATTTTTATGATTTAATTTGAAGTTTATGGAATAATTTTGTATTTTAGGTCCATTCATGAACAATATTAAGAAATTTAGGTTAATTATTGTCAATATGTTAGTGGAGACTAATTTTGAGTCCTAAGTTGGTTAGGGTAATTAACTTGTACATAAATATGAATTTATGTAATTATTGTGATTTTAAAAGGTTAAAACACGGAAATCCGTAAAAACCGACTAATATACGATATTGGCTCCTTAAAGGCGATTTAGCATAAAAATGGGCATGTTCATACATATTATAATGCTGCATTTTATTTATGATTGTCATGTTTTAATTTTATGTAATTTTTGAATTATGTAATTTTACTTAGTATGGCCTTAGTTTTAATTGATATTACCCGCAATGTATGGGAATATCGATTCGGTTGTAATTATTGTGATCTCGTATCACCGTTTAGTAATTTAATAGATTTATTTTATTTTAATTACAAATGTATAATAGGAAATTATGTAATTCATTTTGTAATTTATTTATTCCGGAGTTCCTTGAAGACGGTGCCACTCGAGAAGGCGATCCATCAAAGAATGTTGCCTTGAAATGTGTGCCAAGACCGATGTTCAAGGGACCAAAGGAGTTGGTTTCCGAATTTGTAATAGTTTATTAGATTTACTATTTTAGGAAGGTCATACTAGGATTTTATTTTTATGCTTTGCATTTTATTTATATGTTGCATGCAACGCTAAATCGCCATAACTAAACATGCATTTTAAATCGAGTTTATCGACCGTGTCAATTACAATTATCGTAGTTCACCGCTTTAGTTCACTTAAAACGTGATAGATAATAAATTGACATGACCTCTCGCTAAAATAAACAATTGAGACTTAACCTTACCAAAAAGTAAAAACCATGAAAACCTATTTCATGAGGGAGTGCGCTCGGCCACACCGGGGTACAAACCTTGTTACGTAGGGGAAGTGGGTGATAAATGTCTATCCACCGAATTCATGTTGATAAGGGATGAATCGGCTACCCCGTGCCCAAGTTAATGTGAATTTGGATCATGGACACATTTATTTGAAATTTGGATTGAGCTCAACGGAAGTAATCGTGACCGTAGTCGCATGTGTTCCGGGCTATAGATAAATATTAGAGTAATTTTATCGACCAAGACTTCTAAAAGTAGAATCGATTAAAGAGTAAATCCACCGAGTTATATTGATGAGGGATGAATCGGCTACCCCGTGCCCAAGTTAATATGAATTTGGATCTTCGAATCATTTATCATAGTTGGGTAGAGGTCACTATGTAAATGCTTTACTTGTTATTTACAAGTATTATTATAACGATGAATGTTTTGTTTTCATTGTTGCGTTATCATATTGTTCTATTTCTTTACCACAATTCATATACGATATCATTTCGATTTTAGTTCAAATCTCCATTAAAACATCGTAACTAAAGACAAAATTTGATTTTTCCTTCTAAAAACCTCGTATTATCCATTGCAAGGATCTCTTGTGAAGAGTATAGATAAAAGTTATTCGTGATCAAAAGGGTTTTTGATTCTTGACTAACATATCTACTTACAATGAATTGTATCTCATATGCTTAATTGAGTTAAGTACTTGGAAACGTTACATCGTTTGGGTAATTAAATTTGTAAGAAATCGTAATTGACCAAAATAACGCAACCACTTCAATGAAAGTTTTAAGACTAAACAAATAAATTGAAGAGTAGTCTTCATGAAATTAAATTTTTGCTTCTCTAAGCAAAGACTCATTGAAATGAGTGGGAGCATTCTCTTAAACCGTTAAGAAAAGGATAAGGTTCAAAGAAGTAAAATTAGAATGGAATTGATACAAGGTAATGTTAAAAGTAAAGTTATTGAGAATAACGATACTAAACCTATCAATCCCGGCCGATAAAGTTTCCATTGTCTTAATTGTTAGACGCTAAAAAGGAAACTACCCCAAATTATTGAAGAATCAACAAGTTAGTTGTGGGACCTCTAATGGGACCTTCTTCTTTAAATGTTTATTTGATTGACATAAAATTTTGCTAGTACTACTTCGTCAATATTAGAAACCGATGGTGGTTTTCATCATTGTGTTTGATACATAGGATGATTAGAATATGACGACTAGCAACATATGATGTCGAGAGATAGAGTCATTGTGTACTCAATCTAGTTTTGGGTTTATATTTATACCTTAATTATGACTATTAAGTGAATAAACTCTAACTAAGAATATAAACTTGTTAAGATACAAAAAGAGGTTTCACTTTTGTGACCCTATACACCATGATTTGATGTATGGCTAGCCCATTATCAAGGTGATTATATTCTAAACCAAACTAGAATGATATATCATGTAGATGATGCAAGACTCAAATTGGTAACCCAAGATTAAACCTTAAATTCTGGAATGATGAACGCAAAGAGTTATTGAGTACTCTTGAAACCATTAGATTGTTAATCATATGGTATATGCGTATCTTGTATTCAAAGGAAGATGTCTCTTGCCTTTTGGTTGAAAAGAAGATCGAGGTTGTAAATCATTGATCCAAAATAGGTTGATCATTTTCTTTTGCCAACGATTTAAGTTGACGCTAATGTGTTCACTTAATAAGGTAAATAGAAAAATCTTTGAAGAAGTTCAAAGAGTACAAAGAATCACGATCTAGTCCTAATGGGATTATCAAAGTGAAGACTTTGATATAAGCCAAAGAAAATGTGATATAGTATCACAAATTAACCTCTCTTAGCACGCATTATGGGATAATGTGTAGTTGGATAAAGAAATCAAACCCTATTCTATATGGTTTGAACTTTAATCAAGTTACTTTAAGTTACTTGATCTTATTTTGGGGATTTTATCATTTTGACAGTTATTTTTCCACTAAATCTAAAACGAATCATATGAGATATGAAATGGTAGGGTACCATGTTTGTAAGTTTTCAAAAGAAACAAATCCTCATTTTTCCTTATTATAATCATGAGTACACCGGGTTTGTGGCTCGTGAAGTTGTCTTTCTAAAATACAAGTTTATTTCTAGAAGACAGAGTGGGAGAAATTATTCAAAGAGCCACAAAGAATGTTATGTCACAAGAAAGACTCTACATGAGACGTTTTGTGTAAGACGTTGTTTCTTCAAAACCTAGGAGGTTAAAGTTGTCACTTGTTGAAGATGATGAATTCATGTTACTTTTAAGAAAGTAAAGAGCTTACAACTTACAAAGAAATTGTTTGATTCAAGATTGATTACTTCTGGAAAGTAATGAACATATGACTTACATGAGAGTGTTTAAGTCACAACTCAATACAAGGCTTAGAGCCATGAAATCCGAAATAAATTCCCAATGGAATTGTTGGATATCAAAGAGAGATATCAAAGCTTGATTAGTTGCAAAGTGTTTTGCACTATTCGGATCTTCTTAGGGATTGTATTTCATTATGATGATATACATATAACGAGTGAATCTAAAACCCACTTCTTCAATTAGAAGGAATGTATTCAATACATGTCATGAGTTTTGTAGATTCTATAATGTGAAACTTAAGAGAGGGTCTTAAGTAGGACATCAATGAGTTGGAATCAATGTTTTGATCATGTTATAAAACTTTTCTCGAGAGGTCTAGAAGTTGTGTTTATACATGAAGTTTAGTGGGAGTTACGGAATTTGAATTAGTCTTATATGTGGATGACATATTGATCATTGCGAATGATTTAAGACTTGGAGATATATATAATATATCTTTAATATCCAGATTTATGGAGATAAATCCACATGATAATTAGCGTCAAATAAGAAGTCTTATGTTGATAAGATTCATGACTAGTTCAATCAAGTTGAACATATTTGATTGATTCCATTTGCTTCCGCTGCCGAATCAATTAAATAGGAAATGATGTATAACACTTCATATACTTTGAATTTGATGAATTGTTTCAAATCGAATTTAAGTAATAGTTACCAAGTAAGCCATAAAGATTACCCTTAAGTGTTTGCAGAAGCATTAAGGATGTAATGCAAAGTGTTTTTGATGCAATTTTGTGTAAGGGTGTTACACAAATGACAATTGACAATTGAGATTGCGCATGATTTCCGACAAAACCATAATCAAAACACATCAGGATGGTTAAGATACCATTGTGGCTATGTTATTTAAGAAATAGATTTTCTAGAATCGTTCTAGGCAATAAAGAACAATGAGAAATATTTACAACGGAAATTGAGTACACTTGCAATCATGGGATGTGCAAGAGGAATGAGTCCCGCACACTGTGAAAACAGTGGGAGCTATTTTAAGGCAAGAAAGCCTATGTCTAGCACTAGTACAAAAAAGGCTATTGGCATCGGTTTAAAACACTAATTGGCATCGGTTTATAGCCGATGCCAATGCGGGCGATGTAAATGAGTTTTTTTCAACTGGCATCGGTTTACAACCGATGCCAATGTACACATATTGGCATCGGTTTATCACATATTGGCATCGGTTATAAACCGATGCCAATTTACACATATTGTCATCGGTTTATCACATATTGACATCGGTTATAAACCGATGCCAATGTTCGCTTGTTTGCCTCATTTTGTTCTCAATTGGCATCGGTCATGAACCGATGACAATTTACATTTACTTTTCAGCGCCAATGTCGAATTGTTGGCATCGGTTGTCTACATCTATTATACAAACCGATGTCAATCATGTCATTTATTATATTTTTTTTTCGTGCCATTTATACAACCTGGTATTTCAGTTTCACAAAAGCTACATAAAATTTGGTAGCACTTCCATATAAATTGAAAAATCCAAAATTTAGAACACCCTGCAAAATCAGGTTCGATACCAACAAATCAAATTCCAATACAACTGCATCCAACAAAATTGTATCCAACAACAACAAGACAATCACATATTATGCCCATAACTATTTGAGGATCTAAATCAACAATTCACTACATTATATATTTTTTCTACAATATAGTGCCCAAAGCTCCCGAACCTCGTTCGTTTCTTCAAGTGTAATTGCTGAACCTGAAACACACTATAAACAGAAACAATATAATGATTATCTAATAAACTACAACTTAGAAAGAGATATAAGCTACAACTTAAAAAAATTTAGAATGCGAAATGAAATTGAAATACTTCAATAGCTTATCTTCAAATAAAATAAACTACTATAAAAATAAACTGATATTTTGGCACACAATAATAAGACCATATCCACAAAATTTATATGCTCCAGTTTCAACACCACATAAACCACAAGTCAGCAATGTGATCCAAATGAATTGAGCGGATCGAACCGTATACCTGTGCCACTAACTGTTCTTGTTGGAATATGTGTCCTCCGACAATAATGCGATCACGACTATTGATCATGATGATCACATGTTTAAATCTCATTATAAAGAATACAATTGGGAAGTAATATTGTTACTGTCAATTGGTCAACATATATCGGTAATGATTGGCTGACTAGAGTTTGACATTACTGTCGTGCGACGGTGGTGATCAGTTGACCCCCTAGGTCATACCTATAGGGCAACACTCTTTGTGACACCCCGCGATAAAGCGGAAAACATAACTTATAAATTCAAGCGGAAATTAGGAAATTTTTGAAACTTTAAAAAAAATTTAAAACGCGGGTTCATTAAAATCCAAAACATAAATAAAGAATGCGGAAAGAAAGTTTAAATTATACAAACGTGATAGTCAAGGTGAGGGAAAATATATCCCTCGAATGACAATACAATAAAAGGTAAATTTAAGCAATCCTAATAAACCAACTCCTAGGCCAAAGTGCTCGCTAGCTCACACATGTCTTCACCCCATAGATGCACCAACTAATACCTGTCATTCATGTAAACATAAATGCCACAGTCAGTGGGGAGTAACTCAAGGTTCTCCCAGCCACAAAATGTCAAAATGAACATAACAAAGAACTAAAACAGGTAAGTCATATAAGATACTTACAAAAGATAAGAATATCAATTTTATATTTAAACATGAAAGTTAAATGAGATGGAACAAGATAGATCAACATTAGCATAATGAAGGTTCAACTAATCATGTGAGAAAATTAAATAATAAGAAAGACAAGAATACGGTCGTTTATATAAAAGCACGTATTTCAAGGAAATACAACATAGATATGAGATTAGAATCCGAATCATGTGAAGCAGTTAAGTAAGGGATCAACCAATGCAAATTACAAGAATAGAAACTGTAGCCATTATTTGGAAAACCACTTAGCAAACATTGCACGGGACGTGGCTACTAATGTCACATTCATACTTATGGCTTGCATCTCACCATAAGAACGGATGGGAGCATCAATCCCGACGATCATATCGCAACTAGAGGTCTTATAGCTCACCCCTAGTATCCGATAGGACCAAGACAAACAACACAAGGCATAACTCTTGCCTTGAAAGACAAAATATCTATAACCAAGCAAGACCTTTACTACTCATATATCAAAATATAATTCCCCTGGTAGGACGACAATGGTACTCCCAAGACTCAGTCCTAGTCTAAATCTGGCCAGACTCTCGGGACAGTACAGTTCCCGATTCGACATGCGGCAGGACAGTCCGCATCCAAGACTCGAAGACAGATCGGAAATCGAGAACCCACAATCGGCAGGACAGTCCGAAAGAGGCGGAAGATATGAGCTAAACCCACAATCGGCAGGACAGTCCGAAAGAGGCGTAAAGACAAGTCAAGCAAAAAGGTATAGCATAAAGGCATTATCAAACGAATACGACTCAACCAAGCGATACGAATCAACTTGGGAAGAGACAACTACACGACCCAACCAAGCGATGCGAATCAACTTGGAAAGGGACTACTACACGACTCAACCAAGCGATGCGAATCAACTTGGAAAGAGACAACTACACGACCCAACCAAGCGATGCGAATCAACTTGGAAAGAGACTACTACTACATGAACCGATGATAATCCAAGTGAGACATTTCATGCCAAAATTATATTCATGAATGTGAATAAGTAACCCATTTCTTTAATACTTGTCACTTGAATAAAAATGTAAACAAACAGAAATGAATCATTTATAATAAGCAAAACAAGCATTCAATTATAAACAACTCAATTTAATTAAACAAGTAGAATAATTTGCTCATATTTGAGATAAGATAAATAAATGAGAATGAACGGACTAAAAATTCATATTATAGGTAAATGAGACATTTCATTAAATTTTGACTTGAATAAATAATAAATTCCACTTTTATGATTAATGTGAGAAAAATATATGAATGAATGATATTTAACGAATTAAGTCATATAAGACGCGAGATAGAATTTAAATAATAACCACAAACGAAATATTCATAAGACTACCCATCTTATAAAGTGGGCCAATGTCCAAAAGCAAAACTCAACCCAATTATTAAAACACATCCAAACATACAACCAAGGAAAGAAAAGGGGACAAGGAGTGTCAACTATACTCCATCCCGTCCATCCGCCACAACGATGGCCAGGCCGTGGCCACGCCCGCCACCACCAGCCCACAACGACCGGCCTTAGCTACCGCCGCCCCCACGGTCGCCCCCACCGTCACCTACACCACTACAAGGACGGTCTGACGCACGACACAACCACCTACTCAAAGTAACCAAACATGTAAATAACAAGATAAATTGACACGATAAATCCCACTCCTCTCTTCATCCTCTCCTTTACTTCCTTTAATTAATGCCATCATTCTTATTACAATATTACATTCCATAGAGTACCCAATTCACTAAGACTACCATCTCAACTTTGGTCACCTCTCACACTATAAACGCACTGCTCCAACTGCATCGGCCTTACCACAATTGGAATTCACGTACTGACCCTTCCCTTGATGCTCGGATCGAGTTTTACGACTAGACATTGTAAAAGGAAGAAGCAGCATATACTAAAAACATGAAATGTATGGTAACAAACACCCCAAAAATCGAATTTAAAAGCGAAGTACTATGGGCTAGCAATATCAGTGGTAAAGACCGCTTTACACTATCACATACATCTCGTCCTACTCCTCTTTACAACAATGCAAACTGGACAGGTTGAACACAAGATTAGTAGCAAATAAAGCACGGTCTGCTTTTCCATGTATATAATTGAAACAATTGCAAACTGAAAGTGAAAACAAGCTAGGCTTGAAACGGACTTGCCTCGCCTGTTTACTTCATTTTTCCCATGATAGAAAAATTAATGAAAGCACACTAGATTCAAAGTGTACACACATATAGAGTAAGAACATACATTCGAGCAAACAAATGAGGAAAAAAAAAAGCATAAAGAACCGAACTTTGTCAAACAAGCACATATAAATCGACACATAAGACGGAGTTTCGACATTTTGTCGAGTAACCTATCACCGTTACCTTTTTTTGCTCTCCTAAACGCCAAAGAATCGCCCAAGGATGACTCGAAACCCAAAAATAGAAGAAATTAACCCAAAATCCGAATCCTTTGTAAGACGGCCGAATTGAAATAGGATGAAAGCTTGGCTCTTTTTTACATATAAAGAAGGAGGGCGAGATGGGGAAGCTATTGGTGTAAAATTTATCGAATTTGGTTGAGAATGGAGGCGGGATCTGAGGTTGGAGGTGAAGAAAAATGGTGTTGTAGCTTGTTTGTGTTTGTACTTTGTTGCTGCAGAAGTTTTGAAACAACAAGAAAGAAGGGAAGGGGGTGGGTGACGGGTAGGTGGGAAAATAATAATAATAATAATAATAATAATAATATTAATAAAAAGATTGTATAAATGAGTTGAAAAAGGTAGCTACGAGTTGTCGACTTGTGATTGGTTCGGATTTAACTAGGTTTAAGGGTGAAATGTGACGGTCTTTTGCTAGACGGGAAAATGTCTCAAGTCTATAGTAACTTAAGACGGAAAACTATTGTTATTAATATCACTATTAACACTATCCGATTAAAAATATATATTTTAATATAACAAGCTTATAAAAATGAATTTTTTATAAAAATTATGTTTAAAAATGAAATTAGTTAATCTAAATAATTTAACATATAAATAAAATAATAGAACGGTTAAATAAATTATAAATGCTAAAAATGGGAAATTCGCGGGTGTTACAATCACCCCACCTTTTTAAAAAGTTTCGTCCTCGAAACTTGAAAGTAGAAATGAAAGGTTATATAAAATGAAACTGGAATTTTGGAATCGGTAACCAAAGCATTTAAAAAGGTTACAAATAGTAAGAATTAAAATTCTTTCAAAAGTTTCAAACAAAATTTTTTTCGACAGAACCAGATTCTCATCAAAGGAATGAAAGTGTTCTCGTTACGTATTCAAAAATATCACATTCCAAATCAATGATAAGGTCAAAAGGCAAATCATTTGTATAAATCGAAAATCAAAATACTTTCAGAAACATTAATGAAGAGTTTTCAAAAGTATAGGTCTCATTCATGGAACGAAATTGCTCTTGTTGTGCACACAAGAACGCTAACTTTCCAACTCAAAGACAAATTTAAAACAAAAATCACTCGCCGACAAGCGTAGAACAAGTTATTAAACGTCTCCAATAACGAGTTCTAACATCCGATCAACGTTAAAATGAAAAGAGAAAGGTAATTTACTCAAATTTTCTTTCACAAAAGCCAATATAAAAATAAAAGTTTCACTTTTAAACTAAAAAAGGAGTTAAGTTTGTGAAAAGATAGCATCAAACCATGGCAAAGAAATCATAAATAGATCAAAGTTAACAGAAATTGGATAAAATTTAAAGAAATTTCGGGTTTAGCATTTTAAATCATGATAAAGAAGTCTATACTCAAGGAACAAATCGGGAACTGAATCAAATTTTCATTTTCAAATTTTAAAATAGGTAAGGTTTGTAAGAGTAACATAGATTCTTAACAACGAATAAAAAAAAAAAAAAAAAAAAAAAAAAAAAAAAAAATGATAGCTTGAAAGTTTAAACATTGTATAAAATGAAAAGCAATTTAGACAATATAAATATTAAGTAAGCGAAGAGAGTCCAAACTTAACCAACAAAAAGAGCTATGATGAACTTCATAGGGTGAGAATTGAAGTCAAATTTACAAGGATGTAAAAGATAGAGTTCCATAGGTTACTAACATCAAATTTTAAGGAGGCATGATGAAGCGAGGAAAGGAGGTATGAACGGTAACACTCATGGTCAAAGAAGAAAGGGAAATTAGACAACAAGGAAATGTCAGGTACTCAAATCTCAACCACTACCTCATCCCAAACAGTTTCGAAAACTTCCTAATAAAATCAATCTCTCAACCACATTACTTCCAAGGGTTCCTCAAGATAACTTACGCTACTCTACATCTAATCTATTCCATGAAACAAGGTACTTCACCACACTTGTGATTCAACAATTCACAATCACTAAACATTCACAACGACTTCCATAAAACAAGATCAAAATTACTAACAAGGATATACTCATACCCAACAAACGTCAAAAGGAAACACCAATCTATGTATGGCTATCAACATCCTAAAGGTATATCTTTCCAAAATCACATCATAAACCTTACTCCATGTTTATTCCTAAGGTAACAACGCTAATCTGCTAAGCTTTCAAATTCCAAACATAAACAACAAAGCCAAGTCCTATAACTTTAGTAACATAGGCAACTCACACTTGACGCACAGAATCCACCGATCAATTATACTCACTTTATCAAGGAACTAGGTATAGGAATCACCAAGTATGTCTAATCACACTACCTAAGTCTTTATAACATCACAACCTCTCAAAACCAGGGTTATGGGTCAACCACAAACAATCTCCTCAAAAGTCAAATTCTTCAACCAAGGTTAACATTCCACAAAAGAAAGAGAAATATCTACAAGGCGTCAAGGGAGGATAAACAAGGAACCAAGGACACGTTAGGAGGGTACAAAAGTAACTTCCAAGGAAAAAGAAAACAGAGTTTAGAAGAAGGATATGCACCAAGAGATAAAGAATAAGACAAGATACACAAAGAATAAGGAACATCTTCGAGGAAGAAAAAGCATTCTTCAAAAGGTTGAACAAACCTTCCATCTTCGGCAATAAGCACCAAGTCTTGATCGCAACGCGGGTAAGCTCACGGTCATTGATCAAAGGGTACAAAAATAATTGACAATCAACAAACATGTTAGAACCTACCACGAAGCATACACAAAGAGACTACCAACTTAGGTCCTTATTTCTACCCATCTCTCATTTATTATTCAAGGTCAAGTTCAAATTTAAGTTTGGGGTACACGTGTGTGCGTCGGGAGCAACATAGGCTCTGATACCAACTGTGACACCCCGCGATAAAGCGGAAAACATAACTTATAAATTCAAGCGGAAATTAGGAAATTTTTGAAACTTTAAAAAAAATTTAAAACGCGGGTTCATTAAAATCCAAAACATAAATAAAGAATGCGGAAAGAAAGTTTAAATTATACAAACGTGATAGTCAAGGTGAGGGAAAATATATCCCTCGAATGACAATACAATAAAAGGTAAATTTAAGCAATCCTAATAAACCAACTCCTAGGCCAAAGTGCTCGCTAGCTCACACATGTCTTCACCCCATAGATGCACCAACTAATACCTGTCATTCATGTAAACATAAATGCCACAGTCAGTGGGGAGTAACTCAAGGTTCTCCCAGCCACAAAATGTCAAAATGAACATAACAAAGAACTAAAACAGGTAAGTCATATAAGATACTTACAAAAGATAAGAATATCAATTTTATATTTAAACATGAAAGTTAAATGAGATGGAACAAGATAGATCAACATTAGCATAATGAAGGTTCAACTAATCATGTGAGAAAATTAAATAATAAGAAAGACAAGAATACGGTCGTTTATATAAAAGCACGTATTTCAAGGAAATACAACATAGATATGAGATTAGAATCCGAATCATGTGAAGCAGTTAAGTAAGGGATCAACCAATGCAAATTACAAGAATAGAAACTGTAGCCATTATTTGGAAAACCACTTAGCAAACATTGCACGGGACGTGGCTACTAATGTCACATTCATACTTATGGCTTGCATCTCACCATAAGAACGGATGGGAGCATCAATCCCGACGATCATATCGCAACTAGAGGGCTTATAGCTCACCCCTAGTATCCGATAGGACCAAGACAAACAACACAAGGCATAACTCTTGCCTTGAAAGACAAAATATCTATAACCAAGCAAGACCTTTACTACTCATATATCAAAATATAATTCCCCTGGTAGGACGACAATGGTACTCCCAAGACTCGCCCTAGTCTAAATCGCGAGACTCGGGACAAGACAGTTCCCGATTCGACATGCGGCAGGACAGTCCGCATCCAAGACTCGAAGACAGATCGGAAATCGAGAACCCACAATCGGCAGGACAGTCCGAAAGAGGCGGAAGATATGAGCTAAACCCACAATCGGCAAGACAGTCCGAAAGAGGCGTAAAGACAAGTCAAGCAAAAAGGTATAGCATAAAGGCATTATCAAACGAATACGACTCAACCAAGCGATACGAATCAACTTGGGAAGAGACAACTACACGACCCAACCAAGCGATGCGAATCAACTTGGAAAGGGACTACTACACGACTCAACCAAGCGATGCGAATCAACTTGGAAAGAGACAACTACACGACCCAACCAAGCGATGCGAATCAACTTGGAAAGAGACTACTACTACATGAACCGATGATAATCCAAGTGAGACATTTCATGCCAAAATTATATTCATGAATGTGAATAAGTAACCCATTTCTTTAATACTTGTCACTTGAATAAAAATGTAAACAAACAGAAATGAATCATTTATAATAAGCAAAACAAGCATTCAATTATAAACAACTCAATTTAATTAAACAAGTAGAATAATTTGCTCATATTTGAGATAAGATAAATAAATGAGAATGAACGGACTAAAAATTCATATTATAGGTAAATGAGACATTTCATTAAATTTTGACTTGAATAAATAATAAATTCCACTTTTATGATTAATGTGAGAAAAATATATGAATGAATGATATTTAACGAATTAAGTCATATAAGACGCGAGATAGAATTTAAATAATAACCACAAACGAAATATTCATAAGACTACCCATCTTATAAAGTGGGCCAATGTCCAAAAGCAAAACTCAACCCAATTATTAAAACACATCCAAACATACAACCAAGGAAAGAAAAGGGGACAAGGAGTGTCAACTATACTCCATCCCGTCCATCCGCCACAACGATGGCCAGGCCGTGGCCACGCCGCACACCACCACCACACCCCACCCTTAGCTACCGCTTCGCCCCCACGGTCGGCCCCACCGTCACCTACACCACTACAAGGACGGTCGACGCACGACACAACACACCTACTCAAAGTAACCAAACATGTAAATAACAAGATAAATTGACACGATAAATCCCACTCCTCTCTTCATCCTCTCCTTTACTTCCTTTAGTTAATGCCATCATTCTTATTACAATATTACATTCCATAGAGTACCCAATTCACTAAGACTACCATCTCAACTTTGGTCACCTCTCACACTATAAACGCACTGCTCCAACTGCATCGGCCTTACCACAATTGGAATTCACGTACTGACCCTTCCCTTGATGCTCGGATCGAGTTTTACGACTAGACATTGTAAAAGGAAGAAGCAGCATATACTAAAAACATGAAATGTATGGTAACAAACACCCCAAAAATCGAATTTAAAAGCGAAGTACTATGGGCTAGCAATATCAGTGGTAAAGACCGCTTTACACTATCACATACATCTCGTCCTACTCCTCTTTACAACAATGCAAACTGGACAGGTTGAACACAAGATTAGTAGCAAATAAAGCACGGTCTGCTTTTCCATGTATATAATTGAAACAATTGCAAACTGAAAGTGAAAACAAGCTAGGCTTGAAACGGACTTGCCTCGCCTGTTTACTTCATTTTTCCCATGATACAAACATTAATGAAAGCACACTAGATTCAAAGTGTACACACATATAGAGTAAGAACATACATTCGAGCAAACAAATGAGGAAAAAAAAAAGCATAAAGAACCGAACTTTGTCAAACAAGCACATATAAATCGACACATAAGACGGAGTTTCGACATTTTGTCGAGTAACCTATCACCGTTACCTTTTTTTGCTCTCCTAAACGCCAAAGAATCGCCCAAGGATGACTCGAAACCCAAAAATAGAAGAAATTAACCCAAAATCCGAATCCTTTGTAAGACGGCCGAATTGAAATAGGATGAAAGCTTGGCTCTTTTTTACATATAAAGAAGGAGGACGAGATGGGGAAGCTATTGGTGTAAAATTTATCGAATTTGGTTGAGAATGGAGGCGGGATCTGAGGTTGGAGGTGAAGAAAAATGGTGTTGTAGCTTGTTTGTGTTTGTACTTTGTTCTTTGCGAAGTTTTGAAACAACAAGAAAGAAGGGAAGGGGGTGGGTGACGGGTAGGTGGGAAAATAATAATAATAATAATAATAATAATAATAATAATATTAATAAAAAGATTGTATAAATGAGTTGAAAAAGGTAGCTACGAGTTGTCGACTTGTGATTGGTTCGGATTTAACTAGGTTTAAGGGTGAAATGTGACGGTCTTTTGCTAGACGGGAAAATGTCTCAAGTCTATAGTAACTTAAGACGGAAAACTATTGTTATTAATATCACTATTAACACTATCCGATTAAAAATATATATTTTAATATAACAAGCTTATAAAAATGAATTTTTTATAAAAATTATGTTTAAAAATGAAATTAGTTAATCTAAATAATTTAACATATAAATAAAATAATAGAACGGTTAAATAAATTATAAATGCTAAAAATGGGAAATTCGCGGGTGTTACACTCTTAATTGATCCTACACTTGGATCTTGGTTCATCCATAAGGAAAGCTCAAGAACAAAAGAAAAGGAGATTTCTTTTGTGCCCATTAGAACCGAAATCACAATGTAAGGATGATTTCTTCTCTATTATATTTATTTGTTTGCATGCATAAAATTCATGTTTAATTTTATGACAAATTAATTTAACATATATGAGTATGTTAGTATGTATATAGATCTACATTTCCTTCAATCGGTATCATGAGCCACGGTTGTTTGCATGCAAATCGGTTAAAAGTTTTTCCGAGTTATAAGAATAACATATAAAACTTGCAAAATTTGTGTTATTATGAGATATCACAAAATTAATCCATGCATGTTAATATTTCTGGTCCTAAAATGTTTTAGGATATTTTGGTTAATTTTTCGGATTTTTATTGTTCATAATTTACAATAATGGCATTTAAATGTGATTTTATGAGTAAAAATGTCATTTTTGGTCTAAAATTTGCTATACTTCGAATTTTCAGTTGATTTCTGGATATGTTGTCACATATATTATTTTGAGATAACCTGTACATTTTCATAATTTTTGGACTTGTTATGCTCGAAAAATGAATTTTTCATTATTAAATTCGGATTTAAGTGAAAAATAGATTAATATGAGTTAAATTTCGAATCTGGTCATAGAAAATTAATATGTTGTCACATGCAATTTTACAAGATGTGTGTAAAATAATTGGCCTTATTGAAGTCTTTATGCATGATTTATGATTTTTTGAAGAAAAATGACATAAATAGTGACATTATTAATGAAATATTGATAAAACATGCTCTATGACTAAAGAAAAACATGATATGTTGCATTTTATTGTCTTTTTCAGATCTAAAATTTAAAAGTTAATGAATATATTTTTCCATGTTTTTATGATTATTTTATTAAAAATCGATAAACCGCAACATTGTTTTTCCGGTAATTTTTCGAAATTTTTAACCTAAGTTTTTGAATATTATGAGTGTCATGGAATTTTTCCAGAATGTTCATGAGTTTAAATTTCAAATTTTGAATTTATTTGAAATTTTGTGATTTATTTGAAGTTTAATAGCTTATTTTGTATTTTTAGTCCATTTATGAACAATTTTATGAAATATGGGTTAATTATGGTCAAATTATTAGTGAAGACTAAATTTTGAGTCCTAAGAGGTTAGGGTAATTAACTTATGCATAAATATGAGTTTATGTAATTTTTGCGATTATAAAATGTTGAGATCACGCAAATCCGTAAAAACCGAGTAATATACGATATTGGCTAATTAAAGGCGATTTAGCATAAAATTGAGCATGTTCATACATATTATAATGCTACATTTTCTTTATGATTGTCATATTTTAATTTATGTAATTTTTGAATTATGTAATTTTACTTAGTATGGCCTTAGATTTTAATTGGTATTTCCCGAAATGTATGGGAATATCGATTCGGTTGTAATTTTATTGTGATCTCGTATCACCGTTTTGTAATTTAATAGATTTCTTTTATTTTAGTTACAAATGTATAATAGGAAATTATGTAATTTATTATGTAATTTTATTCATTCCGGAGTTCCCAAAGACGGATATCTTCAAGAATGACGATACATAAAGACGGTGTTACCTCGAGATGCGTGCCACAACCGAAGTTCAAGGGACCAATGGAGTTGGTTTCCGAATTTGTAATAGTTAAAGAGTTTTTCTATTTTAGGAAAGGCCATACTAGGATTTATTTATCTTTATGCTTGCATTTTATTTTATGTCACATGCATTGCTAAATCGCCATAACTAAACATGCATTGTCATTTTATCGAGTTTATCGACCGTGTCAATTAGAATTATCGTAGTTCACCGCTTTAGTTCACTTAAAACGTGATAGATAATAAATTGACATGACCTCTCGCTAAAACAATTAATTGAGACATAGCCTTACCAAATAGTAGAAACCATGAAAACCTATTTCGCGAGGGAGTGCGCTCGGCTACCCCGGGGTACAAACCTTGTTACGTAGGGGAAGTGGGTGATGAATGTTAATCCACCGAATTCATGTTGATAAGGGATGTATCGGCCACACCGTGCCCAAGTTAATGTGGGTTTGGATAATGGACACATTTATTCGAAATTTGGATTGAACTCAACAAAAGTAATTGATAAGGGTTGCATCGGCTACCCCGTGCCCTTGTTGATGTGTTTTGGGCTATAGATAAACATTAGAGTAAGTTTATCGACCAAGAGTTCTAAAAGTAGAATCGATTAAAAAGTTAATCTACCGAGTTATATTAATGAAGGTTGCATCGGCTACCCCGTGCCTAAGTTGATATGAATTTGGGTCTTGGAATCATTTATCATAGTTGGGTAGAGGTCACTATGTAAATGCTTTACTTGTTTTTCAAGTATTAATAAAACGATAAATGTTAAGTTTTCCACTATTCCGTTATTATTGTTCTATTTCTTTACCACTATTCATATACGATATCATTTCGTTTTTGATTCAAATCTCCATTAAAACATCGTAACTAAAGACAAAATATGAATTTTCTTCTAAAGACCTAAACGAACCATTGCTAAGGATCTCTTGTAAAGAGTGTAGATTAAAGTTATTCATTATCAAACAGGTTTTTGATTCTTGACTAACACATCTACTTACAATGGATTATTTTTCCATGTACTTAATTGAATTAAGTACCTTGAAGCGATAAATTGTTTTGGTAATTAGTTTTGTCAGAATTCGTAATTGACCAAAATAACGCAACCACTTCAATGAAAGTTTTAAGACTAAAACGAACAAATGAAGAGTAATCTTCATGAATTCAATTTTGCTTCTCAAAGCAAAGACTCATTGAAATGAGTGGGAGCATTCTCTTAAACCGTTAAGATGAGGACGAGGTTCAAGAAGTAAAGATTATAATGGAATTGATACAAGGTAATGTTAAAGGTAAAGTTGTTGAGAATGACGATACTAAACCTATCAATCCCGACTGATAAAGTTTCCATTGTCTTAAATGTTGGACACGAGAAAGGAAACTACCCCAAATTATTGAAGAATCAGCAAGTTAGTTGTGGGACATCTAATGGGACCTTCTTCTTTAAAAGTGTTTATTTGATTAAACATAAATTTTGCTAGTGCCACTTCGTCAATATTAGAAACCAGTGGAGGTTTTCATCATTGTATTCGACACATAAGATGATTAGAATATGACGACTAGCAACAATAATGTTGAGAGATAGAGTAATTGTGTACTCAATCTAGTTTTTGGATTTAAAGTTGTACTTAATTGTGACTATTAAGTGAATAAACTCTAAATAAGAATATAAACTTGTTAAGATACAAAAGAGAGTTTCACTTTTGTAACCCTATACACCACGATTTGATGTATGGCTAGCCCATTATCAAGGTGAGTATATTCTAAACCAAACTAGAATAATATATCATGAAGATGATGCAAGACTCAAATTGGTAACCCAAGATTAAACCTTAATTTTTGAAATGATGAACGCAAAGAGTTATCGAGTACTCTTGAAACCATTAGATTGTTAATGGTATATGCGTATCTTGTATTCAAAGCAAGATGTCTCGTGCCTTTTGGTTGAAAAGGAAATCGAGGTTGTATATCATCGATCCAAAATAGGTTGATCATTTTCTTTTACCAACGATTTAAGTTGACGCTAATATGTTCACTTAATAAGGTAAAAGGAGAAATCTTTGAAGGATTTCAAAGAATTCAAGGAATCACGATTTAGTCGTGATGGGATTATCAAAGTGAAGACTTTGATATAAGCCAAAGGAAATGTGATATAGTATCACAAGTTAATCTCTCTTAGCACGCATTATGGAATAATGTGTGGTTGGATAAGAAATCAAACGCTATTCGATATGGTTTGGACTTCAATCAAGTTACTTTGAGTTACTTGATCATTTTGGGGATTCTATCATTTTGTCTAAATTATTTTCCACTAAATCATATGAGATATGAAATGGTAATGTACCATATTTGTAAGTTTTCACAAGAAACAAATGCTTATTTTTCCTTGCAATTATCACGAGTACGACGGGTTTGCGGCTCGTGAAGCTGTCTTTCTAAAATACAAGTTTATTTCTAGAAGACAGAGTGGGAGAAATTATTCAAGAGCCACAAAGAATGTTATGTGGAGCCACATAGAATGTTATGTCGCAAGAAACTGGTCTTTCTTGGCTACATGAGACGTTTTGTGTAAGAAGTTGTTTCTTTTAAAACCTAGGAGGTTAAATTCGTCACTTGTTGGAAATGATGAATTCATGCTACTTTTAATAAAGTAAAGAGCTTATAACTTACAAAGAAATCGTTTGATTGAAATTGATTACTTCTAGAAAGTAATGAACATATGACTTACATAAGAGTGTTTAAGTCACAACTCAATATAAGGCTTAGAGCCATGAAAATCCGAAATAAAAGGGCTTGATTAGTTGCAAAGGGTTTTACACTAATAAAGAGAGATTTCAAGGTTTCAATTGGTGCAAAGAAATTATTCAAGAGCCACAAAGAATGTTATGTGGAGCCACATAGAATGTTATGTCGCAAGAAACTGGTCTTTCTTGGCTACATGAGACGTTTTGTGTAAGAAGTTGTTTCTTTAAAAACCTAGGAGGTTAAATTCGTCACTTGTTGGAAATGATGAATTCATGCTACTTTTAATAAAGTAAAGAGCTTATAACTTACAAAGAAATCGTTTGATTGAAATTGATTACTTCTAGAAAGTAATGAACATATGACTTACATAAGAGTGTTTAAGTCACAACTCAATATAAGGCTTAGAGCCATGAAAATCCGAAATAAAAGGGCTTGATTAGTTGCAAAGGGTTTTGCACTAATAAAGAGAGATTTCAAGGTTTGATTGGTTGCAAAGGGTTTTGCACCAATTGAAATGCTTAAGCCTATTTGGATCTTCTTAGGGATTGTGTTTCATTATTATGAAATACATAGCAAGTGAATCTAAAACCCACTTCTTCAATTAGAAGGAATGTATTCAATACATGTCTTGAGTTTTGAAGATTCTTGCAATCCTAAGATAATGTGAAACTTAAGAGAGGGTCTTAAGTAGGACATCAATGAGTTGGAATCAACATTTTGGATCATGTGATAAAACATTTCTCGATAAGTCAAGAAGTTGTGTTTATACATGGAGTTTAGTGGGAGTTACGGAAATTTTAATTAGTCCGATATGTGGATGACATATTGATCATTGAGAATGATTTAAGACTTTTGGAGTATTATAATACATCTTTAATATCCGGATTTATGAAGATAAATCCACAAGATATTAGCGTCAATAAGAAGTCTTATGTTGATAAGATTCATGACTAGTTCAACCAAGTTGAACATATTTGATTGATTCCATTTGCTTCCGCTGCCAAATCAATTAAATAGAAAATGATGTATAACACTTCATATACTTTGAGTATGATGAATTGTTTTCAAAATCGAATTTGAGTAATCTTTGCCAAGTAAGCCATAAAGATTACCCTTAATTGCATGCAGAAGCATTAAGGAAGTAAAGCAAAGTGTTTATGATGCAATTTTGTGTAAGGGTGTTACACAAGTGACAATTGACAATTGAGGTTGCGCATGGTTTCCGACAAAACCATAATCAAAACACATTAGGATGGTTAAGATATCATTATGGCTATGTTAATTAAGAAGTAGATTTTCTAGAATCGTTCTAGGCAATAAAGAACAATGAGAGATATTTATAACGGAAATTGAGTACACTTGCAATCATGAGATGTGCAAGAGGATGAGTCCCGCACACTGTGAAAACAGTGGGAGCTATTCTTAGGCTAAGAGAGCCTATGTCTTGATTGGATCTCGACACGTACTCAAAAAGTTTTGTGATGCAAATGTATACATTACAAAGGAAAACGAGTATGTAGTGAGGTTGAGTAAGGTACAAGAAATTGATAAAACCTACTAACCAAAGCCTTCTCAAAGGCTAATCATGATGAGTCATGTCATTTCAATTGAATTGAAATAAACAACTATGTACAAGATCAAATTAGATTATAGAACATGAAATAGTAATCAGGCATTGACTATTCATGTGTGATAATCGCATTTGTCGTTCGAGTTTTATTTTAAAACTCTTTTATTATACTTTGTTACATCCAAACGGGTTGTAGAGAAAATTGAACCCCGTTAAAGTGAACACGGATTAGCATAGTATTCGCCCATAGTCACTTGTATGAGGTGACGTCTCGAAGTGACTAGAGTGTGATGCGATTGATGGCAAGTTCAAGTGCCATACAGTCATGTGAGATGACTAGTCGATCACATAGGCAGATGTTAGGAACACCTTGTCGGGCCTTATGACCGCTTATAGAGTTCTGGCAAATTTATATAGCCTGGTCGTGGCGAGAGCTGCTATAGTATTCTAATGAGTCGATTCTTTTGACTAAAGACTATTCACCTAAGATGGCACGGTTTCAGATTAACTTTGATTTGTGTTACTACGACCTTCGTAAATGGGGTCAAATGGGCATATTTTGGGTTATGATGGTTGTGGCTAGTCGAAGGGAATGAGTGCGATAGGAATTGTCCATCCCCTTGTCAGGGTTAAAACAATATCTCAGGGCCACTCGAGGAGTAATGAACTGGAAATGCGTGGCCACGCTCGGAAAGTATCTATGATAGATAAGTCCGGTCAATCAGTTATTCTCCAGATCGAGGAAACCACTCTTGATATGATCACTTGCAAGTACGACCTGAAAGACACCTTGCATTGAGTGGGAGAAAGTAATAGGACAAGAGAATCGGTGACGCACACTTGTCGAGGACAAGTGGGAGATTGTTGGAATATGTGTCCTCCGACAATAATGCGATCACGACTGTTGATCATGATGATCACATGTTTAAATCTCATTATAAAGAATACAATTGGGAAGTAATATTGTTACTGTCAATTGGTCAACATATATCGGTAATGATTGGCTGACTAGAGTTTGACATTACTGTCGTGCGACGGTGGTGATCAGTTGACCCCCTAGGTCATACCTATAGGGCAACACTCTTAATTGATTATTTAATTAATTGTATAATGTTATGAGTTAATTAAATTACTTGAAAATTGACGGACGATTTTGGAAGTAAAATTTACGTATCAAATTGAAACGTGATTAAATGAGATACGGTCTGAGTAATCAAATTGGATAATTACTCGGATGAAATAATTGTTTAATGTAACAATTAAATTTGAATGAATTGTTATAAATACAAACTGTTGTGATTTATAAATGGTAAAATATTTTGGCACAAGTAATTATGAAATTACTAAGTCGATTTTTGTGTGTGACGTATTTTATTAATACGTTGATTTTTAATATGTTAAAAATACATAACAAATTTATGTCACATATGACATGTGACATATTGACAATTGACAAAAATAATATGGATCCCATATTAACATATGTGCCGAAAATAAGAGGAGGTTTAAGCTAATATTGTGGTTGTTTTATTAAGTGGTAAACACAATCATTACATGCTTTAGTAGCCATGCAAGCCTACTAAACATTGTGAAGACAAATGTATGCATGCATTGGCTCCCCTCCCACTCCCCCTTGGTCCGGTTTTTTAAGAGGGAAAAACTAATTGTTTTTCCCCTTAATTTACCTCTTATACTATAATGTAATGTGATTATTTATTCATTCAACAACTTATCTAAAATAAGAGAATTTTAGAGAGATAAAAGCTCCCAATTTCTTCCTCCATCTAAACCGAAATATTTAAGTGTTTATAAATATTTTGGATCAATTTTCTACTAGATTAATATTATACTAGTACTTATAATATTAATTTGAATTAAGAGAAAGCCTTGGGTATAAAGCTTAGGGAGAGATCCTACACTTGGATCTTGGTTCATCCATAAGGAAAGCTCAAGAACAAAAGAAAAGGAGATTTCTTTTGTGCCCATTAGAACCGAAATCACAATGTAAGGATGATTTCTTCTCTATTATATTTATTTGTTTGCATGCATAAAATTCATGTTTAATTTTATGAAAAATTAATTTAACATATATGAGTATGTTAGTATGTATATAGATCTACATTTCCTTCAGTTCTCTCTAACTTCGCAAGTCACAACCGACTAAAGTTTATGAACAGCTTACAACGCAAAAGTCCCTTCATCAAATTCACAATGAAGCCATGGCGATTATCGACAAATAAGCCGTTGTTAACCGTAGTGTTAGCGTTGGCAGTGATAACAACTTTAGCCATCTTAATACTAAATCTCAGTATCACCCGTAATGCAACATTCCTATGGGGAATGTCAACAACAACGTTCGATAGGAACATTGTCCCAATCCAACTCCATGCAATCCTACACTAAGCAATTGAAGGAAATGTAGATTCATATACATACTAACATACTCTTATATGTCAAAATTAATTTGTCATAAAATTAAATGTGGATTTTATGCATGCAAACAATATAATAAAAGAGAAGAAATCATATCCTTACATTGAAATTTCGGTTCAAATGGGCACAAAAGAAATCTCCTTTTCTTTTGTTCTTGAGCTTTCCAAATGGAAGAACAAGGATTCAAGTGTAGAATCCCTCCCAAAAGCATATACCCAAGGAATACATCTTAATAAACCAATACTATTTAGATCTAGTAATAATAATGGTTTTACAATAAAATTGATACAATATAAATTGTATTTTCACTCTTGAAATTTCGGTCAAGAGGTGGTGTTTTTGTGAGATTTTATTTCTCTAGAATTATCATAAATTGTAGAGAGTTTTCAAGGATTTTCTTACACTAGGAAAAATAAGATGGGAGGAATGAATGATGTAAAAGAGAAGAGCTTTCCTCTCTTTCTTGTTGGTGGCCGAAAAAGGGGCATTGGGTAGTATGCCCAATGCCTTTTGTTTTTGCTCTTCACAAGAGACTAGGCATGCAAGCCTACTACCTAGTGTCATGATTGTGTTTTTATTTAAAAATAAATAACACAATATTTACTAAACACACACCCATATTTTGGTTTTAAGTATAAAATGGAGAATCCATTTTATTTTGTCATTTGTCAAATTTGTCACATGTAACATGTTACATGACATGTTACGATGCAATGTATTTTTATCATATTAAAAATCAACATACTCATAAAATATGTCATTTACAAAATCGACTAGTAATTCGTAATTACTTGTACCAAAATATTTCACCAATTTATAAATCGTATTTATAATAATTCATTCAAATTTAATTGTTTCTTTAAACAATAATTTCATCCGAGTAATGATACAATTCGATTACTCGGATCGTATCTCATTTAATCACATTTCAATTTGATACGTAAATTATACTCACAAAATCATCCGTCAATTTTAAGCAATTTAATTAACTCGGATCGGTATACGATTAATTAAATAATCAATTAAGAGTATTTCCCTATAGGTATGACCTAAGGGGATCAATCGATCACCACCGCCGCACGACAAAGAATGTCAAACTCTAGTCACCAATCATTACCGATATGTGTGGACCAGTTGACTTGTAAAATATTACATCCCACATGTATTCTTAAAATGAGATTTAATAATGATATTTAAATCATGTGATCGCACTATTGTTGAGGACACATTTCCCAACAATCTCCCACTTGTCCTCAACAAGTGTGCGTCACCAATTCTCTTGTCCTATTACTATCTCCCACTCAATGCAAGGTGTCTTTCAGGTCGTACTTGCAAGTGATCATATCGAGAGTGGTTTCCTCGATCTGGAGAATAACTGATTGACCGGATTTATCTATCATAGATACATTCCGAGCGTGGCCACGCATTTCCAGTTCATTACTCCTCAAGTGGCCCTGAGATATTGTTATAACCCTGACAAGGGGGTGGACAATTCCTATCGCACTTATTCCCTTCGACTAGCCACGGCCATCATAACCCAAAATATGCCCATTTGACCCCATTTACGAAGGTCGTAGTAACACAAATCAAAGTTAATCTGAAACTGTGCCATCTTAGGTGAATAGTCTTTAGTCAAAAGAATCGACTCATTTGAATACTATAGTAGCTCTCGCCACGACCAGGCTATATAAATTGCCTTTAACTCTATAAGCGGTCATAAGGCCCAACAAAATGTTCCTAATAAGTCGCCTATGTGATCGACTAGTCATCTCACATGACTCTATGGCACTTGAACTTGCCATCAATCGCATCACACTCTAGTTACATCGAGACATCACCTCATACAAGTAACTATGGGCAAATACAATGTTAATCCGTGTTCACTTTAACGGGGTTCAATTGTCTCCACAACCCGTTTGGATGTAACAAAGTATAATAAAAGAGTTTTAAAATAAAACTCGAACGACAAATGCGATTATCACACATGAATAGTCAATGCCTGATTACTATTTCATATTCTATAATCTAATTTGATCTTGTACGTAGTTGTTCATTTCAATTCAATTGAAATGACATGACTCATCATGTTTAGCCTTTGAGAAGGCTTTGGTTAGTAGGTTTTATCAACTTCTTGTACCTTACTCAACCTTACTACATACTCGTTTTCCTTTGTAATGTATACATTTGCATCACAAAACTTTCTGAGTACGTGTCGAGATCCAATCAAGACATAGATCCTCTAGCCTACAAATAGCTCCCACTTTGTTTTCACAAAGGTGTGGGACTCATCCTCTTGCACATCTCATGATTGCAAGTGTACTCAATTTTCGTTATAAATATCTCTTATTGTTCTTTATTGTCTAGAACGATTCTAGAAAATCTACTTCTTAATTAACATAGCCACAATGGTATCTTAACCATCCTAATGTGTTTTGATTATGGTTTTGTCGGAAACCATGCGCAACCTCAATTGTCAATTGTCACTTGTGTAACACCCTTACACAAAATTGCATCATAAACACTTTGCTTTACTTCCTTAATGCTTCGCAGAACACTTAAGGGTAATCTTTATATACTAGGTAAAGATTACTTAAATTCGATTTTGAAAACAGTTCATCATACTCAAAGTATATGATGTGTTATACATCATTACTTATTTAATTGATCCGGCAGCGGAAGCAAATGGAATCAATCAAATATGTTCAATTTAATTGAACTAGTCATGAATCTTATCAACATAAGACTTCTTACTGACGCTGATATCATGTGGATTTATCTTCATAAATCCGGATATTCAAGATGTATTATAATACTCCAAAAGTCTTAAATCATTCTCAATGATCAATATGTCATCCACATATCGGACTAATTAAAACTTCCGTAACTCCCACTAAAATCCATGTATAAACACAACTTCTCGACTTATCGAGAAACGTTTTATAACATGATCAAATAATTGATTCCAACTCATTGATGTCATACTTAAGATTCTCTCTTAAGTTTCACACAATCTTAGGATTGCAAGAATCTACAAAACTCAAGACATGTATTGAATACATTCCTTCTTTTGAAGAAGCGGGTTTTAGATTCACTTGCTACGTATTTCATAATAATGAAACACAATCCCTAAGAAGATCCAAATAGACTTAAGCATTTCAACTGGTGCAAAACCCTTTGCAACCAATCAAACCTTGAAATTTCTCTTTATTAGTGCAAAAACCCTTTGTCACTAATCAAGCCCTTTTGTTTCGGATTTTCATGGTTCTAAGCCTTGTATAGAGTTGTGACTTAAACATTCTTATGTAAGTCATATGTTCATTACTTTCTAGAAGCAATCAACTTGAATCAAACAATTTCTTTTGTAAGTTATAAGCTCTTTACTTTCTTCAAAGTAGCATGAATTCATCATTTTTTAACAAGTGACGAATTTTAACCTCCTAGGTTTTGAAGAAACAACGTCTTACACAAAACGTCTCATGTAGCCAAGAAAGACCAGTTTCTTGCTACATAACATTCTTTGTGGCTCTTTGAATAATTTCTCCCACTCTGTCTTCTAGAAATAAACTTGTATTTTAGAAAGACAGCTTCATGAGCCGCAAACCCGTCGTACTCGTGATAATTGAAAGGGAAAAAATGAGCATTTGTTTCTTGTGATAACTTACAAGCATGGTACCCTTTCCATTTCATATCTCATATGTTTTGATTTAGTGGAAAAATAATTTAGACAAAAATGATAAAATCCCCAAAAGGATTCAAGTGACTCAAAGTAACTTGATCGAAGTTCAAACCATATTGAATAGCGTTTGAATTCTTATCCAATCACACATTATTCCATGATGCGTGCTAAGAGAGATTAACTTGTGATACTATATCACATTTTCTTTGGCTTATATCAAAGTCTTCACTTTGATAATCCCATCACGACTAAATCGTGATTCCTTGAACTTTTGAACTTCTTCAAAGATTTCTCTATTTACCTTATTAAGTGAACACACTAGTGTCAACTTAAATCGTTGGTAAAAGAAAATGATCAACCTATTTTGGATCAATGATTTACAACCTCGATCTCCTTTCCAACCAAAAGGCACGAGACATCTTGCTTTGAATACAAGATACGCATATACCATTAACGATCTAATGGTTTCAAGAGTACTTGATAACTCTTTGCGTTCATCATTCCAAAATTTAAGGTTTAATCTTGGGTTACCAATTTGAATCTTACATCATCTACATGATATATCATTCTAGTTTGTTTTAGAATATAATCACCTTGATAATGGGCTAGCCATACATCAAATCGTGGTGTATAGGGTCACAAAAGTGAAAACCCTTTTTGTATCTTAACAAGTTTATATTCTTATTTAGAGTTTATGCACTTAATAGTCACAATTAAGTACAACTTTAAATCCAAAAACTAGATTGAGTACACAATTACTCTATCTCTCGACATTATTGTTGCTAGTCGTCATATTCTAATCATCCTATGTATCAAGTACAATGATGAACACCTCCACTGGTTTCTAATATTGACGAAGTGGTACTAGCAAAATTTATGTTTAATCAAATAAACATTTAAAGAAGAAGGTCCCATTAGATGTCCCACAACTAACTTGTTGATTCTTCAATAATTTGGGGTAGTTTCCTTTCTTGTGTCCAACATTTAAGACAATGGAAACTTTATGGGTCGGGATTGATAGGTTTAGTATCGTCATTCCTCAATGACTTTACTTTCAACATTACCCTGTATCAATTCCATTATTATCTTTACTTCTTGAACCTCGTCCTCATCTTAACGGTTTAAGAGAATGCTCCCACTTATTTCAATGAGACTTTGCTTTGAGAAGCAAAATTGAATTCATGAAGATTACTCTTCATTTGTTCGTTTTAGTCTTAAAACTTTCGTTGAAGTGGTTGCGTTATTTTGGTCAATTATGAATTCCAACAAATCTAATTACCAAAACAATTTATCATTTCAAGGTACTTAATTCAATTAAGTATATGAAACATAACCATCCATTGTAAGTAGATGTGTTAGTCAAGAATCAAAAAACTGTTTGATAATGAATAACTTTTATCTATACTCTTTACAAGAGATCCTTAGCAATGGTTCACTTGAGGTTTTAGAAGCAAATTCATATTTGTCTTTAGTTACGATGTTTTAATGGAGATTTGAATCAAAAACGAAATGATATCGTATATGAATTGTGGTAAAGAAATAGAACAATATAATAACGGAATAGTGAAAACAAAACATTTATCGTTATATTAATACTTGTAAATAACAAGTAAAGCATTTACATAGTGACCTCTACCCAACTATGATAAATGATTCCAAGACCCAAATTCATATCAACTTAGGCACGGGGTAGCCGATGAAACCCTCATCAATATAACTCGGTGGATTAACCTTTTAATCGATTCTACTTTTAGAACTCTTGGTCGATAAAATTACTCTAATGTTTATCTATAGCCCAAAACACATCAACAAGGGCACGGGGTAGCCGATGAAACCCTCATCAACATGAATTCGGTGGATTAGACATTTATCACCCACTTCCCCTACGTAACAAGGTTTGTACCCCGGGGTAGCCGAGTGCACTCCCTCGCGAAATAGGTTTTCATGGTTTCTACTATTTGGTAAGGCTATGTCTCAATTGTTTGTTTTAGCGAGAGGTCATGTCAATTTATTATCTATCACGTTTTAAGTGAACTAAAGCGGTGAACTACGATAATTCGAATTGACACGGTCGATAAACTCGATAAAATAAGGATGCATGTTAAGTTATGGCGATTTAGCGATGCATGTGACATAAAATAAAATGCAAGCATAAAATAAATAAATCCTAGTATGGCCTTTCCTAAAATAGAAAAACTATTTAACTATTACATATTCGGAAACCAACTCCATTGGTCCCTTGAACTTCGGTTGTGGCACGTATCTCGAGGTAACACCGTCTTTATGTATCGCCATTCTTGAAGAAATCCGTCTTTGGGAACTCCGGAATGAATAAAATTACATAATAAATTACATAATTTCCTATTATACATTTTTAACTAAAATAAAATAAATCTATTAAATTACAAAACGGTGATACGAGATCACAATAAAATTACAACCGAATCGATATTCCCATACATTTCGGGAAATACCAATTAAAATCTAAGGCCATACTAAGTAAAATTACATAATTCAAAATTACATAAATTAAATTATGACAATCATAAAGAAAATGCAGCATTATAATATGTATGAACATGCTCAATTTTATGCTAAATCGCCTTTAATTAGCCAATATCGTATATTACTCGGTTTTTACGGATTTGCGTGATTTCAACATTTTATAATCACAAAAATACATAAACTCATATTTATGCATAAGTTAATTACCCTAACCTCTTAGGACTCAAAATTTAGTCTTCACTAATAATTTGACCATAATTAACCCATATTTTATAAAATTGTTCATAAATGGACCAAAATTACAAAAATAAGCTATTAAACTTCAAATAAATCACAAAATTTCAAATAAATTCAAAATTTGAAATTTAAACTCATGAACATTCTGGAAAATTTCCATGACACTTATAATGTTCAAAAACCTTAGGTTAAAAATTTCGAAAATTTACCGGAAAAACAATGTTGCGGTTTATCGATTTTTAATAAAATAATCATAAAAACATGGAAAAATTATTTTCATTAACTTTTCAATTTTAGATCTGAAAAAGATAATAAAATGCAACATTAGACGTTTTTCCTAAGTCATAGATTATGTTTTATTAATTTTCCACTAATAATGTCACTATTTATGCTATTTTTCTTCAAAAATCCATAAATCATGCAGAAAGACTTCTTTATAGCCAATTATTTTACACACATCTTGTAAAATATCATGGGACAACATATTAATTTTCTATGACCAGATTCGAAATTTAACTCATATTAACCTATTTTTCACTTAAATCCGAATTTAATAATGAAAAATTAATTTTTTGAGCATAACAAGTCCAAAAATTATAAAAATTTACAGGTTATCTCAAAATAATATATGTAACAACATATCCAAAAACCAACTTAAAATTCGAAGTATAGCTAATTTTAGACCAAAAATGACATTTTTACTCATAAAATCATATTTAAATGCCATTATTGTAAAATATGAACAATAAAATACGTAAAATTAACCAAAATATCCTAAAACATTTTAGGACCAGAAATATTAACATGCATGGATTAATTTTGTGATATATCATAATAACACAAATTTTATAAGTTTTATTTGTTATTCTTATAACTCGGAAAAACTTTTAACCGATTTGCATGCAAACAACCGTGGCTCTTGATACCGATTGAAGGAAATGTAGATTCATATACATACTAACATACTCTTATATGTCAAAATTAATTTGTCATAAAATTAAATGTGGATTTTATGCATGCAAACAATATAATAAAAGAGAAGAAATCATATCCTTACATTGAAATTTCGGTTCAAATGGGCACAAAAGAAATCTCCTTTTCTTTTGTTCTTGAGCTTTCCAAATGGAAGAACAAGGATTCAAGTGTAGAATCCCTCCCAAAAGCATATACCCAAGGAATACATCTTAATAAACCAATACTATTTAGATCTAGTAATAATAATGGTTTTACAATAAAATTGATACAATATAAATTGTATTTTCACTCTTGAAATTTCGGTCAAGAGGTGGTGTTTTTGTTAGATTTTATTTCTCTAGAATTATCATAAATTGTAGAGAGTTTTCAAGGATTTTCTTACACTAGGAAAAATAAGATGGGAGGAATGAATGATGTAAAAGAGAAGAGCTTTCCTCTCTTTCTTGTTGGTGGCCGAAAAAGGGGCATTGGGTAGTATGCCCAATGCCTTTTTTTTTGCTCTTCACAAGAGACTAGGCATGCAAGCCTACTACCTAGTGTCATGATTGTGTTTTTATTTAAAAATAAATAACACAATATTTACTAAACACACACCCATATTTCGGTTTTAAGTATAAAATGGAGAATCCATTTTATTTTGTCATTTGTCAAATTTGTCACATGTAACATGTTACATGACATGTTACGATGCAATGTATTTTTATCATATTAAAAATCAACATACTCATAAAATATGTCATTTACAAAATCGACTAGTAATTCGTAATTACTTGTACCAAAATATTTCACCAATTTATAAATCGTATTTATAATAATTCATTCAAATTTAATTGTTTCTTTAAACAATAATTTCATCCGAGTAATGATACAATTCGATTACTCAGACCGTATCTCATTTAATTACATTTCAATTTGATACGTAAATTATACTCACAAAATCATCCGTCAATTTTAAGCAATTTAATTAACTCGTATCGGTATACGATTAATTAAATAATCAATTAAGAGTATTTCCCTATAGGTATGACCTAAGGGGATCAACTGATCATCACCGTCGCACGACAGTAATGTCAAACTCTAGTCAGCCAATCATTACCGATATGTGTGGACCAGTTGACTTGTAAAATATTACATCCCACATGTATTCTTAAAATGAGATTTAATAATGATATTTAAATCATGTGATCGCACTATTGTTGAGGACACATTTCCCAACAGCAATGTCACATGACGTCCCCCAACAAACACCAAACACCAGCTGAGATCAGGGTTAGCTTTGATGTACTATACTCAATGTACCCATGCAATTTTATGGTTCAAGGATAATGTTGGGGCAGCAGAACGAAGACAAGTAGCTAGCCCCACATCCAACGTCTAGGCCACACTTACTCAGATTTCTAACAAATTTGCACGAAGAGAACAACAAACTTAAACTACCCAATTCATCCGTCCTAGTCTAACATTATAGGTTGTAAACCAACTTACACAATTTAGAATCAGAAAAAATAACATCAAAATACCTTCTCCAAGTTGTCTTCTGAGATTGAATGATGTACAGTAATGTCCCACATCCATTTCATGACATAGTAAGCTCATTCATAGTTATTTGGCTGTTGAGGGCACTAGAGTTGTTTAAAACAAATTGTTATCCACGCTAATCATATAAAATTTTAATATACTATACAATTTTAATGCATATATAAATTGTTATTGCTACTTACATCGATCATTTTGACTTGAAGATCATTTTTTTTGTATGGATGACGTCTTCCAGCCATAAAACAATATGGTTTCCAAGCCCTGAAATTGTATACATAAAAAAGGTATGATCTATATTAAACCTTACTTTAATAAGTGAGAATGAATTTGTAAACTCATTTATGAATTAGTAAACCTTACTCTTTCAAGTTTGTTTTAATCAAGTAATTCTTCCTTGGTGTTTGAGCCGAGTCAAAAATATACAAAATGTTCTCCCCAATATCAAATACAAGCAACATCCAATGATAGCTATACAAATATCAAAACATATAAGTTTAATCGAAATATATAATCAAATATCTAAAAAATGAAATTGAATACTAACCCCTCACGAAATGCGCCCATGATATATCTATTTTTTTCTTGTTTCTTCAAGGCGTTTGTCACATATTCCTCCATGTCAAGCGGAGCACGTGTGTAGGTGCACAGTTTATCGGGACACAAAAATCCAACCGGAAGTTTCACTTTAGATTGTGTCGCGTACTCGTATAAGAAGCTACATTATTATCAAATATAAGACGAAATCATAAGTGTGTGTGTGTGTGTGTCTGTGTGTGTGTGTGTGTGTGTGTATATATATATATATATATAATGGTAAAAAAACTTAAGTAACTGAAATTGAAATTAAAATGAGAAAGATAGGTAAAACCTTCCCCAAACTTGAAGCATCGTTATGTTTAGACAATAGTATCTGAACATCTCCCTAATATCTTCGAAAAGCATGAGCTGCTCAATGTCTTGTTCGTAGGCATAAACCAATTTACTTATCTTTATATTAAATAATGAATGTTCACCCAATATAGCTGAACATATATTCCGTTCCAACCTTTGACAATGTTGCCCCAGCTCACTTAGCTCTTTCACACTTAGGGGGCCCTTTTTCTCAAAAGTCTGCACATTTAAATTTACTATTTTAATGTTTTAAAAAAAACTAAGTACTAGAAAACATAACGGAATATATGTTCAGCTATATTAATAAGACCATGACATTTTACCTCTTCATTACCATGTTGAACAGTGGTACTAGATGTCTTGGTACCATTTGAGTTGACCTTCTCCATACTCTTGTCCTATAAATTAAAATTCGAATTATGAAGAAGTTCATGCTAATACATACCCCAACTATGCTACATGGTGTTTACCTCGTCCTTGTTTAGGTGAACAACGTTATCATCACCATGTTGAAAATCATTATCGCACTCCTTAGGATCTTTTGACTTTGCATGGTCTTTAAGCTTCTCATTAGAATTATTGTCCTGCAGATTCATCCATTGTAAAAATGTAATATATTCAAATGATGTTTTGTTAATTTAGCAAAAATTTAGCATAAAATTGTTAGGAATATTCAGCGACTTTACAACTTTACCTCTTTATTTTCTAACAAAACCAAGGATTTTGGCCACTGTGCAAAGCTTCCAAAAACTTCAGCAACCCTTACATTTTCATCCCAAGGAATAGGAAGTTGAGACTTCCCGTCTAGAATATTATCAATGGACACTCGAACATTTTGATGACTCAATGGAGTGTTATGTACCATCGTCCCTTCTTTCCATGGCCAAGCTGTCCCGTCGGCAACAATTATTTCAGAATCAATTCCATACACAGCAAGACGACATGGAACAGGAGACTGCAATAATAAAAGTTTCGTGAAACAAAAGGTTAACTTAAAAGCAGAAAATAATTGAACTACGAAAAAGCGCAATAGACCTTTAACTCAAGAAACGGATCCTTAGGCTCAATGGAACGAACACTACTTTGATCTAGGTGAGTAGTTTCTTCAAGTTGATCTAGGTGAGTAGCTTCTTCAAGTTCTGGAGGCAAAGTCATTTTAAGCTTCTTGTAAATTTCGGACACTTTTTGATTTACAATTTCATTCATCTGTGTCATCGTCTCTTTCTTAACCTCTTCCTTAAACATCATCAAGTCATTCTCTGTATACAAAGTTTCATGAAGTCGTCGTCGACTAGTAGGTTTTCCGAAATAAGATTGGATGCCAACACGACTTCCTACTCCTCTCGTTCTCCCACAGTGCTCGGGTTTCCCCAGGGCCTTTACCAACACATCTTCCTTTCGAGTAGGTACAAACTTCCCCTTTTCTTCCATCTTTTTCCAATGCTTCTGTTCTCATACAAATAACGTATATTATTATTAAAAGCAGTGGCAGGTTCATGTACAAGTAAACTGATCATAACTGATAAATAGCAGCAAAGAAAATAATTAACAAATTAAACAAAAGGCAGGTGAAAAAAATTGACCCATAAAAGAAAAGCGAAATGACAACCTAGTTAAAATAACACTTACAATCTCTTCTATTAATTTTTGTGTCGGTTTAGGTGGATTTTTTAATGAAGGGGTATGACCTTTGATCCATGCATAACCCCGATCCTCAAGACGTTTCGCAACAGATTGTTGTGTAGTTACGGGATCAGCTGCAGGATTGCTAGACAATATTGCTTCTACTTCTTCTTTATGCCATTGAGGCAACTTCCCTGCATAACCAGTTCTCCCCATATAATGTGGATGCAGGTTATTTTTCTGGGATTCTCGTACTTTTTTACTCTTTTCCTGCAAATTAATTTATTCCATATTTTTATTCGTAAAATATTTTGAACAATAACTGCAAGCTTATCTTATTATGCAAAGAAAAATAAATTCTCGCCTGAAATTTCTCGTCCATACGCTGCCTCACAAACAGTGCCCAATCCTCTTTTGTGATACCATCATAAATGGTCGAAGGATCATTTATCGGCACTTTTCTCCTTTGCTTTCTTGTCTTGAAGACGAAGTAGGATGTCATATATGTCCTCCAACCTCTCAATCGTTCCCCCGCGATTTGTAAAACAGTTTCACGCATCTCTTCATCATTTATGTTCCATGTATTCTATTAAAATGAGACAAAGGCAGCATTAAATGTAAATATTAAATGAGTAAGAATAAAATTTATATCAATAATCATATTTAACTATAGTACCTTTGCCTCTTGCCATACTGTATCCTTAATGCCCTCTGGTACTAGAGACCAATCTTGATACGTGATCTTGATATTATTGCGAACAATTCTCCCTATATCATTAGCAAATTTTGACGCCCATATTCCTATTGGCCTATCGACTTTATCGAACTTAATAGACTTAGGCCCTTTAGGCTCCCCCTTTTTCCCTTTATTTCCTTTTCTTTTACGTTTGGCGCGTGAATCTTGGTTATTTGTGCTCATAGGGTTGTCTGTGTCCTCCATTATGTACCTGATGAAAAATAATACATAAAAATGTCAGACATTCAGTACGATCAAATAATATAATAAAATCAGTACCATCAAATAATATAAAAAACATATTAATTAGGTAAAAAAATAAAATATAAACAAATCAGTATAATCAAATATAACAAAAAAGGAAGAGGAAGATGCTGGTAGTGGCAACTCTGAGCATGAGGTACATAATGGAGGACACAGACAATGCTTAAAAATTCTACAGACATGTTATTACTTGACCTGAGAGAATCATTCAGCTGATCAGGAAGGACATTCAAGAAAGGTTGATAAGGAATAATGCAAGTACCATGTCATCTGAGATTCCAGATGGCTAGAAAGTTTGAGAAACCGACAACATTCTTGTTGTACTTGGCTATTGTTGGAGATCAATATATACTTACCTTATACCAAAAAAAAAAATTTTAACAAAAAAGTATAACAAAAAATAAAGTCCTTCTGCTGGCTTGGGACAAAGTCTGTGTGACTTTGAGGGTGATCAATGGTGTGCAGGTAATGGAGTTTTTTCAACAACTAGCTGTTATGAGCTGCTTAGAGCTCATGCAGCAAAGGTGGAGTGGCATTTGGAGTGTTTGGAATAGTTGGGTTATCCCAAAACATGCCTTCATGGGATGGCTTATTTGCCATCAGGCACTTCTCTTAAAAGATAAGTTATACAGTCTTCATATCAGTTCTGATCTGATGAAACCTGCAGCAGTTCTGGCTGTTTGGTATGTAGTCTGGATGCAGAGAAATCAGGCCATTCTGAATGCTGCGATCATGAGACCTTGAGACCTGACTGGGTGATTGATCAAGTTCAAAGGGCTCTCAAATGGCGTATGGTAAGTCAGCTCCCTGTCAATATGAATACCAAAGATAGGGAATGGCTAACTAGAGTAAAATTAATTTGATATGTGAGATGTAAGAGCCGTTTAATTGCTCTATCTTGGCTGTACAAAATTTTTATTGATGGTTGGTTTTTTAATGAGAAGCTTACATTCTACCAAAAAAAAAAGGAAAAACTATTTAGGTTTATCAAACCATAGCCCCTCATCATGATCTTCCCTCATATAAGTTTCAACACGTATATCGTGTACTGATTGACGCTTGACTGAAACAGGAGGAAGATCATCAAGTTGATCGTACTCTTCTTCATCAACAACGCCCTCAACACCAAGAATACGCCTTTTACCATAACGAACAACAGACCACCTCTTATCTAAAGGATCTTCAATGTAGAAAACTTGTTTTGCTTGAGATGCAAGAATAAAGGGATCTTCTATGTGTCCAACAACGTTGAAATTTACCAAAATAAAATCCATGTCATCTACAGTAATGCCCTTATTAGAATCTGCCCATTTACACCGAAATAAGGGTACATTAAATGTCACATACTCAAGTTCCCAAATATCATCAATTATCCCATAGGAGGATCTTGTTATGTTAACAAGATCCTTACTCCTCCCAACATATTCTTCTGATGATGCAACAACAGTGACACCACTGTTTTGCATTGTACTCTTACTATCTTGACGGCTTGTATAAAAACAAAAACCATTGATATCATACCCTTCAAATGAGATTATCTTCGGCTTAGGGCCATGTGCTAACCAACGTAAGTTGTCACTTACATTATTTGATGAGTTAGACAACTCATTCATCACCTTATCTTTAAACCACTCCACAAAAGTGCGATTGTGTTCACTCATCAACCAAGTATCATGTTTATGTGGATTTTGTTGCTTTAGTGAAGCCAAATGTTCAGTTAAATAAGGATGAACCTCTGTCATATGTTGTAAAACATACATATGTGATTTCTTAAACCATTCACGATCAACTCTAATATGCTTCTTACCCAATGTACCATTCCCTAAAAGTCTTCCTTCATGTCGAGATCTGGGAAGTCCAATAGGTTGCACATTCGCCATATAATCAACACAAAATTCGATTGTCTCACAAGCAATCGTTGCTTCCACAATACTACCTTCAGGCCGATAGCGATTTTTCATTCGTCTCTTATACGTTCCCATCTCACGCTCCATCGCCCACATGCTTCGTTGGAACACCGGACCACAAAGTTTTATCTCCCTCACTAAATGAACAATCAAGTGAACCATAATATCAAAGAAAGATATCGGGAAATACATTTCCATTTCACAAAGAGTCACGACTACATCAGCTTGTAAAGCATCTAAGGTGTCAGGATCAATATCCTTAGAATTTATTGCATTGAAAAAGAGGCAAAGCTTGGTAACAACCTGTCTAACATGAGTAGGTAATACTGATCTAATAGCCACCGGAAGAATTTGTGTCAGCATAACATGACAATCGTGAGATTTCATGCCTACTAACTTAGAGTCTTTCACGGACACAAACCGGCTTATGTTAGAGCTATATCCATGTGGCACCTTTGTACCTTTTAATGACTCACATACGATCGTCTTCTCTTTCTTGGATAGAGTTGTGCAAGATGGGGGTATATAGATACGTTTCCCTCTCTCAATTGGTTTTAGTTCAAGACGCCCTCTAGCAACCATGTCATTTCTAGCTTTCACCCCATCTTTAGTCTTGTTAGGCATGTTCAACAATGTTCCAATTATACTCTCAATCACGTTCTTCTCAACGTGCATGACATCAATACAATGCCTCACAGACAAGTACTTCCAATATGGAAGCTCCTAAAATATCGACTTCTTTGTGTGATATACCCCTGCCGGTGGAGGTACGTATGGTTTTCCAAATTCTCTAGTTATATTCTTAACTTGGTTATAATATTCTGTTCCACTCAAAAACAAAGGCGGCGGCCTATGCTCGATTTTCCTATAAAAAGCCTTCTTCTTCTTTCGATATTCGTGATCTAACGGTAGCAACCGACGACTACCGGGATATGCATATTTGCCACTATTTTCCAACCAATCAGACTCGGTGTCATTCAAACATATCGGGCATCCCTTATCAGTCTTTGACCGATAACCAGAGAGGTTTCCGTAAGCAGGAAAGTCATTAATTGTACAGTAGAGCATAGCGTGCATTTGAAACTGTAGTCCGGTTGCTGCATCGAATACCTGCACCCCATCATTCCACAACATCTTCAAGTCTTCAATTAGGGGTGGTAGGTATACGTCGATGTCATTTCCAGGCTGTTTAGGTCCAGAAATTAGAAGGGTTAACAAAATGTATTTGCTCTTATTGGTAAGCCAAGGGGGGATATTGTAGATTATCAACATAACTGGCCAACAACTATGCTGGGTACTCAAAGTTCCAAAAGGGTTAATGCCATCAGTGCAGAGTCCTAATCTTAAATTTCTAGGCTCTTTACCAAAACATGGAAAGGTTCTGTCAAATGTTCTCCATTGAGGAGCATCAGCTACATGCCTCAGTTTTCCATCGTTATTCCTCCCTTTGTAATGCCACAACATGTACTCCGCATCTTTTCGGTTAGCAAACATACGTTTAAACCTTGGTATTATCGGTAAATACCACAAAGTCTTGGTCGGACTGCCTTTCTTGCTACCACTAGCATTGTCTCTCCTCTTGTACCGTGACTCACCATATCTTGGACACTCTATAAACTCGCTATACTCTTTCCGATACAAAATGCAATCATTCGGGCATGCATGAATCTTCTGGTATTTAGTAGCTAATGGACATAGTATTTTTTTGCATTCATATGTGGTAGTAGGTAGCTCATTATCTTTGGGCAAAATGTCTGACAAAAGTTCCAACAATGCAGTGAAACTTTTGTCACTCCACCCGTTCCCAGCTTTCAGGGTGTACAACTTCAGTAGAGCTGATAAATGGGTAAACTTAGAGCATGCGGGATATAAAGGCTTTTTAGAATCACTAACCATTGTCTGAAACATAATAGGACAATCCACAAGATCTTTTTCAAGATCATCCATCATAAGATCAATGTTCTCCCCGTCCATTTTATCGCCCTTATTAATCCCGTCATCACTAATTTCATCCGCATTACAATCCTCAACATCATTTCTAATCTCGTCGGTATTGTCTACTGTTATATTTGTATTTATGTTACTATAACTACGAATGTCCCTCTCATTTTCTCCATGCCATATCCACACATTATAGTCTAAGGTAAACCCTTTTATAATTAAATGCTCCCGCAACTCATTAACAGAATTCACCCTTTTTCGATTCTGGCATATACTACACGGACATATGAAGCGATTGTCCCCATGTACTCTTTGATATTCAACCGCACAACGAATAAATTCCTCATCAAGCCGCCGAAGAAAATCAAAATCACGCTGGCCATACATCCAACTTCGGTCCATTCTCTAATTAATACAAACATACATTAATCCTCTTTAATTAATACAAACAAACATAAAACCTGTCTTCTTAAAATTTATCATAATTCTAATTTAAATTTTATTACTATATAATATTATGTCAAACAATTATAATATATACCTAAATATGTCTTCTTAAAATTTAAAAATAAATAGAAGTAAAAGTAGCAATATGTAGGGAATAATTTTCTTACAAGACAATACCTCTAGAAAATCCAAGTATAATGTTCTTTTCAATACTTTTACATCGGTTACCCAAACCTAGCTTAACTATATGGAGGGAATTATTTTTCAAGTAACCATATAGTGAGAATTATTTTATTTCACAACATTATGTACGGAAATCACCCCTTTTTCTTTTCCTTCTAATTTCTGCACTTTTCTCTCACATTTTCTAATATAATCCCATCACATTTACAACACCAACAAATCAAACCAATTAAAGCTGCATTAATTTTAGTAATTATCAACAATTTTAAAACCCATAATTTTTTTTGAGAAAGATGGAGTTCTGCAACCCTAGGATCTATAGTTGATTAGCTGGAGTAAAGAATAAGAGAAAATAAGATCAGACCAGTAGCATTGTCAAATGTATGGTCTAGTGGCAGAACTTTTGTCTTTTGGGCCTGTGGCTTTTTTCCCAAACCATCCCGTGTTCGACTTGCACATAAAGCATTTTTTTTTATATTTTTCAGTTTTTGTTTCCCTAATTTTATACTCTGTATTGTTTTATGAACAATTCTTTCAGTAATTTATATTATTAAAAATAAAAAGGGAACTACTAAGTACTTAATAATACCTATTATTATATATGACTATATTATTTTACAAATTATTAAGGAGTAGTTGTTACTCCTTTAGTTTCAGTCATTTATTAACCTACTTTATTTGAGTGATATTTTAATTAAAGGTAACAAATAATTGAGCGAAAAGATGTATATATTTTTTTTCGGTTATAAATTACAAGTTGTGGCACTTTTGTTAGTAACACGTAACGGTATACAAATTGTCAAGTAGGTCACTAGAAGTACTAAACTACTAGGACTTAGGGCTCAGGAGCAATAAGCGCGATAAAAATTCGTGTTTTCAAATTAAAAAAAGCGATTACTAGATAAATTCTCGTCAATAACTAAAAAGATAGATGTCAATTTGGTCTTTTCTAAGAAGAGGCTCCTCAGTCATTTTCATATATTCCCTCTGTTCCAGTCAATAGTTTACACTTGTTTTATTTCCTCTGACGAAATAAAGTAAGCATAAACTATTAAATAGGACGGAGGGAATAACAGTTATGAAGAGATGTTCCTAATTTCCTTCCAAGCTAAAACGTTAGGGCCGAGAATAGATTTTAAATATTCAACACGAAAAGACCAACATAGATGACATATATACTAATACTACAAGCTGCTATACAACTCCATGAAACCAAGAACACGAAAAGACCAACATAAATTACAAGTTGTGGGGTTTGGAGTGTAGATGGGTGACTTGGTGATGGGTTTTACTAACACAACATTGAAGTGAAGCTACACAAAAATAGAAACGGAGCAATTCTAAGAATGTACCGAAATTAGAAAAGAGGCACGCAACTCCTAAGAATTTAGAGGGAATAGTTTTTATTATGACCATGGATGCCATTAAAGGAAGCAAAAGTATGTATGGAATACTTCGTGTTATTTAATTGTTTTGTGAGGGAAGAAGGTAGGACATATAAGGTATAAAGCAGGTCAATAGCGTTTTTCAGTTTGTTACATGCATTTGAAACTTGAGGAAAATCATATATACGAAACCAAAAGGGACAAATTTGTATACTTGCTTGTTCTTTTTAATTAGCCAAGTCAGTAATTGAACGACTGATTCCTTATGCGGTTACACGTTGTTCCCAATTAATTGCTCTACTATTATGAACTATGACGGGTTATTATGAACTATGACGGGTTACTAGTGCAATAATCGGCACAACCAAACAGCCAAACATGCAATTTTCATCAAATTCACAAAATCAAATATGCACAACCCAGTAAATTGACACAAGTAAACACCAAAAACCAAATACACAAACCAAGATAAACTAAAAATATAAGCAATTAGATCATAAAACATTTCCAGAAAAAAATATTCATAGAAATAAAGAGATCAGCGGACGTAATTAAGGGCAAAATGAGTAGTATACCTAGTATGAAATAAAAGTGCAGATGCCTAGCCGTCGGGAAGCAAAACCGGTAAACACGCGTCGGGAACGTCGAAACAAACAGCAGCAATCCAATAATAGGGAACTTGTTTGCTAATAGGGAAGTCGTCGGAACAGACAGCAATAATCGTCAATTCGTCTATCGAAGTTGTCGAGGGCGTGTTCGACGGCCTAAAGACGGTGTTGCGTTGTCAGTGTTAACTGTTAAGGGAGTCAGATAGCCCGCAATAGAGAGAACGACGATGGCTAGAGGTTTCTAGGGCAAGTTTAATTGGTGATGATGATGGAATAGGAAGAGTCGTGGGTAAGTTTAATTTAGTTTGGGTATTGTCGGCATCGGTTCCTTGCAATAGCCGATGGGAATGAGAAAGTAATAAATTATCCTCCACTAAAAATATGTTGACATCGGTTATGATTAAATAGCCGATGGCAATAAAACAACATTTACATCGGTTTTTTATAGCGAACCGATGCCAATAGTAGAAAAACGTTAATGGCATCGGTTATATAACAACAGCCGATGCCAAAATAGCTCTAAATTACATTTGCCATCGGTTTCTATTAGAACCGATGCCAATAAGCCGATGCCAATTGCCTTTTTTGTACTATTGTAGATTGGATCTAGACACGTACTCAGAAAGTTTTGTAATGCAAATGTATACATTACGAAAGGAGAACAAGTATGTAGCAAGGTTGAGCAGGGAGTTGCTAAGACCTACTTACAATGCCTATTCATAGGCTTAACATGATGAGTCATGTCATTTCAATTGGATTGAGATGAACAACTACATACAAGATCAAATTAGATTATAGAATATGAAATAATAATCAGGCATTGACTATTCATATGTGATAATCGCATTTGTTGTTCGAGTTTTACTTTAAAACTCTTTTATTATACTTTGTTACATCCAAACGGGTTGTATGACGATATTGAACCCCGTTAAAGTGAACCCGGATTAACATAGTATTCGCCCATAGTCACTTGTATGAGGTGACGTCTCGAAGTGACTAGAGTGTGATGCGATTTATGGCAAGTTCAGTGCCATACAGTCATGTGACATGACTAGTCGATCACATAGGTGGTATTAGGAACACTTTGTCGGGCAGTGACCGCTTATAGAGTTCTGGCAAATTTATATAGCCTGGTCGTGGCGAGAGCTACTATAGTATTCTAATGAGTCGATTCTTTTGACTATAGACTGTTCGCCTAAGATGGCACAGTTTCAGATTAGCTTTGATTTATGTTACTACGACCTTCGTAAATGGGGTCAAATGGGCATATTTTGGGTTATGATGGTTGTGGCTAGTCGAAGGGAATAGTGCGATAGGAATTGTCTACCCCCTTGTCGGGTTAAAACAATATCTCGGGGCCACTCGAGGAGTAATGAACTGGAAATGCGTGGCCACGCTCGGAAGGTATCTATGGTAGAAAATTCCGGTCAATCGATTATTCTCCCGGATCGAGGAAACCACTCTCGATATGATCACTTGCAAGTACGACCCGAAAGACACCTTGCATTGAGTGGGAGATAGTAATAGGACAAGAGAATTGGTGACGCACACTTGTCGAGGACAAGTGGGAGATTGTTGGAATATGTGTCCTCCGACAATAATGCGATCACAATTGTCGATCATATTGATCACATATTTAAATCTAATAACAAGAATACGAAAGGGATGATACATTACATATATAGTCAACTGGTCCACACATATCGGTAATGATTGGCTGGCTAGAGTTTGACATTACTGTCGTGCAACGGTGGTGATCAGTTGATCCCTTGAGGTCACACCTAAAGGACGATTCCCTTAATTGAAAAAAGGTTAATTAATTGTATGTCGATACAGATTAATTAATTCCTTAAAATTAAACAAATTATTATCATAAGAGAGAAAATGACATCTTATTATAATGTGATTAAATAAGATTTTATTTAGTAATTTAAGAAGTTATATTACTAAAATTAATCGGTGTTTGCGAAACACGCGAGATGAGAATGATAAGTTAGTTATAATTACAAGATGTTGTGAATTATACTAACTAGTATTTAAATGACCATTTTATGTGAAAGTAATTTTGAATTACTAGTCAATTTGTTAAATGTGATTTATTTAATTTGTAAATGATATTTAATTTGTTAAATATGTATTTTAAATTAAAACATGACATAAGACATGTCACATGTCACATGACATATAATTATACAATTGACAAAAATAAACTGGACTCCATATTACACATAATAACCGAAATATTGGTGGGCATTTTTAGTAGTTTTGTCTTATTCATTTGTCTTATTCATTTGTCTATGACACTTGATAGTGACTTGACTATGACAAAGCCTTACACTAATTAGTCTTGTGAAGACAAAAAGGAAAAAGAAAAATGGTCCTATAACCCTAATGCCCACCGGTTTTGTGAAGAAAATAGAGAGATTTATTCCCTCAATTATTCCATTCTCTCATGTTTAATAAAACACACAACATTCTCTCTCTTGTTCTTCATAAAATCAAGTTTTATGAATCAAATTTATACAAATCAATCACTAATAATACTAGTAGTAGTATATGAGTATTAGTAACCGATTTTAAGGAAAACCACATTACAAATATCTAGTACATATTATTTTGTGGGATTTTGGGATAGTCTTGGGTGCTACTTATTGGAGGGCTTCTATTTTGAAGTCATGGATGATCATCCTAATGTATTTTCTAGCTCAAGAACAAATGAAGGTAGGTGACCTTCATTTGTGCCCATTTGGCCGAATTTATGATGGTGAGAAAACGATTTTCTTATCTCTTGTTATTTAGTTTGCATACATAAGATCAACAATTTTTTTATGACTAAAAAAATTAATTCATATATGAATATGTAAATTAATGAGATTAATTATTTCTAACAAAACCAACATGAGGGATTCATGCTTAATTTAATATGTTTTCATAATTTATTTGCTTGCTTGTTGTGATCTCAACTTATGCACATGTTATGCTTGATGAAATGCGAGCCTGTGAATCCTTGCATTTTTTACCCATCACTTACCTTTTCAATGAGACTTGTAAGACATAAACCAACTCGAGTCTTATTAGACCATGCATATAGTTGAGTAGGGAGGATTAAGTCGACTTGTAGGTGTTGTACAATCTAATCAATTCGGCTCCGGGACCCAAACCTTCCTAGGATTGTAAGATATAAACCAACTCGATCCATCACAATAATAATTGCTTGCTTATAATTTGAGAATATGTTTGTATGATCAATTCTCATGAATCCCCTATGACCCCATGACACCCTAGTGCTTCTAATCAATTGTTTACATCTCATTTTAATCGTCTTGCTTGTTTACTTTTATTGCTATTTAGTTTAGTAATCTTCTTACCTCAACCCAAATTGTGACACCCCTAGACACCGCTACTCGCAATCGAAAATCCTACATCAATACCTGTACCTTGGGATCCGACCTTTACTTGCCTCCTTACTAATAGTAGATTTGTTTGTGAAGTTATAAATATTGTTTTGGTCTAGGTGCTCCTAACGACAAGTAACCGAAAATTAAGCTCCAAGTGAGCCACGACCAAAAATGGCGTCGTTGCCAGGGACGGTGTTAACTTGATTTGATTTTCTTAGATTGTTATTAGTTGTGTCTTTCTTTGCCTTGGGAAAGTAAAATTCCTCAAGGTTTGTTCTAATTGTTTTCAAGTTGTTTGATATTTTGCATGTCTATAAGATCACAATGTAACTTGTTACCCATTGATCACGAAATTGAAAGGACTTTGACAACCAATAGAAGACTTGCTAGAGGTACTTTGAAAGGTATTGGTGAGGTTGTAGATATTCAACCAAATACTATTGAGTTCATCAACCCTTTTGCAAGAGAAGGTGAGGAGAACCCAACACAAAATCCAACACAAAATCAACCCACAACGCCTAAATTTTCATCACATTCCGTACCAACCGAGGAGAACCTACCCAATGGTACTCCCACACCACAACACTTAACCGGAAATTTCATTGCTAAATCCGCATTTATCCAATTAGTCGAAAGAAGCCAATTTGGGGGGATGCATAGTGAAGACCCTCACTCTCACATGGAGACTTTTTGTGACTATTGTGATGCGATTTCACAAACCGGTGTGACTCAAGACCAAAATCGATGGGTCTTATTTCCTTTTTCTCTAATTGGCACCGCAAAACAATGGTTGAAAAGCCTTGATAAGGCTACTCTTGGAATTGACTCTTGGAAGAAGTTGGCTCTAGCTTTCTACAAAAAATTCGAACCTCCGGAAAAGACTAACATGCTAAGAGCTCAAATTACGGGTTTTAAGCAAAGGGATGAAGAATCTTTGTATGAAGCTTGGGAGCGGTTCAAAGGAATTTGTCGCTCATGTCCTCATCATGGACTTAGCGAGTGGTTCTTGGTACAACAATTTTGGAATGGTCTTTATGAAGACTCAAGAAACATTCTCAACATGGGATCAAATGGTATGTTCACCGAAGTTGACGATAATCAAACTTGGAACAAGATTGAGGAAATGGCGGTCCATAATTCATAATATAGTAGACCTCGCAAGGCTACTAGAGGAGGAAAACATGAAGTGGACTCTATTACTCAATTGGGTGCTCAACTTAGTGCTCATATTGATACCATTAACTTGAAGTTTGAGAAGTCTATGGCTAAACTTGAAGAAGCCTCAAAGTCACCAAAGCATCATGTTAATGCCATGGTAGCATCTTCATCAATCCCAAGTGGGATATGTGAGAATTGTGGAACTTTGGGACATGACCAAAGTGAATGTAGGGGAACAAATGAGCAAGTGAATGCTTTTCAAGCATACAAGAGTAGTACCCTTTATTCCAATTATTACAATGAAAACACCAAATTCCACCCAAATCTCTCATACAAAAGCCAAAATGTTCAAAACCCTCAACAAACATACACCACACCTCCCATGAGAAACCAAAATCAAAGACCCTTTTTCAACCAAAACCAAGGTTACCAAAATCAAACTCCATACAATCAACAAATGACCAAGGTTTTAATGTTCAAAAAGCGGTCTTCCAAATGCAAAAGAATCAACAAGAATTTTTCACTCAAATGCAAAAAGATAGCCAAGCAAAGGACATCACCATCAACAACATCCTAGCCCACACAAAAATGTTGGAAACTCAATTGACCCAACTAGCATCTTCAAACTCTCAAAGACAAAAGGGGCAATTACCACCTCAAGGTAATCCCCCAAGACATGAAACGGTTAGTGCCATTCACTTGAGGAGTGGTACGAAATATAAAGGACCGAAGAAGCAAGTTGAGGATGAAGTTGTGGAAGCTAGTGACAAAGAAGGAGTTGTGCAAAACTCTAAAGAAAATGAACCAACAAAAGAAGAAGTTTCAAAGAAAAATGAAGAAAAAGCCAAGGAGAAGGAGCCCATTGTGATTAGACTTCCATTCCCGAGTCGTCAAGCTAAACCTAAGTTTAATGACCAACTTGGAAAATTTATGGAAATTGTGAAGAATTTGGAAGTCTCGATTCCTTTCACGGAATTAATCAATCACGTGTCGGCCTATGCAAAGCACATGAAGGACATCCTTACAAAAAAGAAGTCGATCCGGAAGCTTGAAACTATCGCCTTCACTAAGGTGAGTAGTGCAATCCTTCAAGGGAGTTCACCTCCGAAACTTAAAGACCCGGGAAGCTTCTCAATACCGTGTACCATTGGCGACACCACGATCAACAAGGCTTTGTGTGACCTAGGAGCAAGCGTGAGTGTTATGCCGTATTCGGTTAGTAAAAGACTAGGGATGGTAGAGCTTAAATGTACCAACATCACACTCCAAATGGCCGATAGATCGACGAAGACACCGTTAGGGATATGGGAAGATGTTCCCGTGAGAATCGGCAAATTCTTCATCCCGGTGGACTTTGTCATTGTTGACATGGAAGAAGACTCCAATATTCCGATCATCCTTGGTAGACCTTTCTTGCACACCGCGGGTGCGGTGATAGATGTGAAGCACGGAGAGCTTACTCTAGAAGTAGGAGACGAGACCATAACTTTCAATCTTGACAAGACCATGAGAGCTCCCCGTTTGCATGAACCATGCTTTATGGTTGATCACTATAGCCGGAAGGATGATAGGAAGAAGTCGGAATTCCAATGGAAGAAGAAAGTTGATAATGCTCCATCAAAAGAGCAAGAGAATAGCAACAAAGAGAGCTTGAAAAGCTCACCCATGACAAGTGAAGAGGATGGCCTCATTGGCCAAAACAAGAAAGAAGGAGAGTTGTCTCTATCAACTCAAGAATTTTTTAATGATCAAGTAGACGAAGTTTACGGTCTTTGGGATGATGAGTTCGAAGGGATATTCAATCCCTACATTGGTAATGCTATGAACCAAGACCATCACGGAGAACAACAAGTGCAAAGATCTATTGAGGATCTTTATCATGATAATGAACAAGCTTTCGACTACTTCTTCAAGGTGTTGAGTAACATCAACAACACCTTGAACATGCCCCCTTGACATCTCACATTGGATGAGAGTTTGGTGGAGTCCTCCCTAAACCACCATTTGTAAATATCCTAACTCCCTAACTTACATTTCAATTTTTACATTGCATTTTTGTCATTTTTGGATTTATATTTTTGTGCTTTGATCAAGATATTCATCATTTTAAGAGAAGTGAGGGAGGGACTTATGATTTTATTGATGTATAGTGCTTTGACTTAGTGTGGGGATAGTAATTGCCTAGGCTATTCATGCCTTTGTAGTGCCCCCACAATGAAGAACACGAGAATTGAAGAATGAAAATGTTACGGGTTATGCAGTACCCACGGATGGACCTGAATCCGTGTGGACAAGGAGGAATCCGAGCGGCCAAGAAGAGAATCCGCTCGTCCCGAGGAATCCGAGCGTCCTATGTCACCAGACGCCCGTCTGGCAGAGCTGTAGAATTCAAAAAAATGGTCTGTCACAGAATCCGAGCGTTCCAACTGAGAATCCGCTCGTCTGATTCTGGACGCTCGTCTTACAGAGAAGACGCTCGTCTTTATGCTGTTGATTTTTAAAGTATCACCCTGTAACAGAATCCGAGCGTCTTCCAAAGAATCCGCTCGTCTCAAATTGAGGAATTCGCTCGTCTTTGTTGAAAGACGCTCGTCCTGTGGCGTCTTTTCCTAAGGCAAAACACGAAGAATCCGAGCGTCCCAGTCCTGAATCCGCTCGTCCCCTGCTGCTGTTTTCAAATATAACGGGTCATTTATACCCCCTTCCCTTATTCATTTTTATTTCTTCTACATTCAAACACTACCTAAAACTCAAAAACCCCAAAAACTCAAAAACCCCAAAAACTCTCATCCTCTACATCAACAAAACCAAATTTCCTCAACCAAATTCAACAAAATCAAATCCAAACTTCCTCACAACAAGAATTAATCACTCCTTTTACAACAACAATTGATTTAAACACCAAAATCTTCAACCTTTGAGTCGATTTTTAAAGATACAAAGCAACATTCTTTCATCTTAAATCGATTTGGGCATAACTAAAAATTGAAGATTTCAATCTTTCTTTGGTGTAATCAACAATGGCAAGAACTAAAGGAGGCAACAAGGCACCTCCAAAGAAGACACTTTCAAAAAGGCAACAAACTCTTCAAGCAAAACAATTGTCAAAGGCATTGGTAGTCCATGAGGCAAGGTTGGAGGTTCAAAAAGGTCCCCCTATGGAAGCTACAACATCAACAACTCCGGTCATTGAGCAATTATCTAATTATCCGGAGGTAATTTTCACTTCCGACTCTCATAGGGATAAATTTGTTCTCTTTGCTAAGAAGACCATTATGCCTACAAAATTTATTTGTGAAGATGCCTTGACAAAGTTGGGTGTTCTTGAACAAACCAAAACCTTCTTTGAGGCTATGGGATTGGGTAAATTGTTTACCATGAAAGAATTGACATACCCTTCCCTCACCTTGGAATTTTTTAGTTCCTTGAAAGTCACAAGGGTGGAAACTAGAACCCACATCGAGTTTCGTCTTGCAAATATTGATAGACGCATCACTTTTGGTGAATTGAGTAAGATTTTAGGCCTTAGTGATACCCCGTACTATGAAAAGATCCCCGAAAAGTATGACCCCGCTCCTCTTTGGGAGGCAATTTCCGGAAAGAAATTTGTGCGCTTTCATGATTGTCGTGCTCTATTAGTCCACCATCTGGGCATTAGAGTGTGGCATAAGGTCATTGGGAATACTTTTATATCAAGAAATGGCACTAATCATCTTACCAAGCTCGATTGTGTTCTTCTTGAGTCGACCTTGAACATAGGGAGGGAATATACTAAGCCATATAATGCTCTAAGACTTTTGGTTGAACGATGGCTTAATGTCGATTGTGGTAAAGAGGGCACCGCTTTTATTGTAAATGGAGGACTAGTTACCTATTTGGCCAAGCACTTTAACCCAAATTTCAACAAAGACAACACTTATGTGGCGGTTAAAGGAGGTCATCGATCTCATTGATATGGACACCATGATTCACAAGTTTAAGTGGGTCAAGCATGATTCTCTTGACACCAAATATGGGTGGCTAACCAATGAAGCTAGATCCTTCACTTTGCCTTCAAAGATTTGTCGATTAAGTGTTCACCGATCAAACTACCTTCTTCCACTCTCCGAAGAGACCAAGTACATTATTCAACAACAAATAGGCGAGATTGACGAGCCCTCCTCCTCCATTGTCACACCACCCTACCCATTTGAGTATCACGAGTTCAAACCCAAGGATGTCGAGGTAGGAAATGATTACATGACTCTACTCATGAGGGAAATGCACAAGCAAGCTTACAATGATAGAGTGGATGCTTACAAGGCCCAATATCCACCCCTCCTACATCTAGCTTTGTTGGAATATGTCTCCTCCGATAATAATGCGATCACAACTGTTGATCATGATGATCACATGTTTAAATCTCATTTTAAGAATACATGTGGGATGTAATATTTTACAGTCAACTGGTCCACACATATCGGTAATGATTGGCTGACTAGAGTATGACATTACTGTCATGCGACGGTGGTGATCAGTTGATCCCCTTAGGTCATACCTAAAGGGTGACACTCTTAATTGATTCTTTAATTGATCGTATGTCGATACGGGTTAATTAAATTGCTTAAAATTGACGGACGATTTTGTGAGTATAATTAACTTGTCTTATTGTAATTCGATTAAATAAGATACGGTCTAAGTAATCAAATTGTTTTATTACTGAGATTAAATTATTGTTTACGAAATAATTGAAATTGAATGAATAATTTATTATAAATACAAGACGTTGTGATTTATAATTCAATAAATCGTTCTGGTACAAGTAATTACGAATTACTAGTCGATTTTGTATATGACATATTTTTATTAGTATGTTGATTTTTAATGTGTTAAAACTACATAAATGTGAGCCATAAACATGTAACATGTTACATGTGACATTTTGACAAAATTGACAAATTGACAAAGATAAAATGGAACCCATTTTATCTTACATTCTACCGAAATTATAAAGGTGTTTAGGGTTTTGTTGTGTTTTAAATTTAAATAAGAAAAGCACATATGATTACACTACTTCTAGCTATGCATGCCTAATTCCTTTTGTGAAGAGCATCTTGGCCATGCATTGGCTCCTTTTCTTCCCCCCACTCGGTTTCCACCTAGAAGAAACAAGAGTTTTTCTTCTATAATTATTCTACTTTTACACTACATAATTTCTAGTGTAAATTTTTATTCTACTCTCTAACATTACTAGAACTTAGAGATAGAAAATACTCCATTTCTTCCCTTCTCTTGGCCGAATAAACAAGAGAGCAAAATAATATTTTGGGGCAATTTTTAAGCAAGATTAATAATATTACTAGTTCATAGTATTGTTAATTATTAAGAGTTACACCTTGGGTATTCACTTTTGGGAGGGATTCTAATTTGGATCCTTTGTTCATCCATTTTAAGGAAGCTCAAGAACTAACAAATAGTAGAATTTGTTGGTGCCCAAAACCGAAATCCATAAGCTTGTATGATGATTTCTTCTCTACTCTTGTTCAAGTTTGCATGCATAAGATCTAGATTTAATTTTATGACTAAATTAAATGTCACATATATGAATATCTTAAGTAATGGAATTAGTGAATCCTAACAAGCGGTATCATGAGCCTTAGGTTGTTTGCATGCAAATCGGTTTATAGTTTTTCCGAGTTATATGATTAACATACAAAACTAATTAATTTGGTTTTATGAAGATAAACCTAAAAATAACCTTGCATGTTAAACGTTTCTGGTCCTAAGTGATTTTTAGGACATTTTGGTTTATTTATGGATTTTATTGTTCATTTTATATAATATTGGCATTAAAATGTCATTTTTGGACGAAAAATAGCTAAACTTCAAATTTTTCAGTGGTTTTTGGATATGTTTTCACATATATTATCTACTGATGGCCTGTAAATGTTCATGATAAAATGATTTGTTTTGCTCGAAATATGGATTTTTAAGTTAAAATCGTATTTAAATGGGTAAATAGGTTAATATGAGTTATATATCGAATCTGGTCATGGAAATTTAGTATGTTGTCACATGTAATTTTACAAGATGTGTGTAAAATATTTGGCTATAATAAAGTCTTTATGCATGATTTATGAATTTTTGATGAAAAATCACATAAATAGTGACTATAATTAGTAATAATGCTAAAACATACTTCAAGACTAAAGGAAAAACGTCACATGTTGCATTTTATCATATATTTCAGATCTAAAAGTGAAAAGTTGATGAATAAAATTTTTCTCATATTTTTATGGTCATAATTGTTAAAACCGATAAACCGCAACATTGTTTTTCTCGATAAATTTTCGAAATTTTTAACCTAAGTTTTGAACATTATGAGTGTCATGGTATTTTTCCAGAATGTTCATGAGTTTAAATTTCAAAATTTGAAATTATTTGAAATTCTTATGATTTAATTTGAGGTTTATAGCATAAATTTTGTATTTTTGGGTCCATTTATGAACAATATTAAGAAATCAAGTTTAATTATTGTCAAATGTAAGTGGAGACTAATTTTAAGTCCTAAGATGGTTAGGGTAATTAACTTGTACATAAATATGAATTTATGTAATTATTGTGATTTTAATAAGTTAAATCACGCAAATCCGTAAAAACCGATTAATATACGATATTGGCTCTTAAAGGCGATTTAGCATAAAATTTGGCATGCTCATACATATTATAATGCTGCATTTTATTTATGATTGTCATATTTTAATTTTATGTAAATTTTGAATTATGTAATTTTACTTAGTATGACCTTAGTTTTAATTGATATTACCCGAAATATATGGGAATATCGATTCGGTTGTAATTATTGTGATCTCGTATCACCGTTTTGTAATTTAATAGATTTTTTTTAATTAAAAATGTATAATAGGAAATTATGTAATTCATTTTGTAATTTATATATTCCGGAATTCCTTGAAGACAGTGCCATTTGAGAAGGCGATCCATCAAAGAAAGCGTTGCCTTGAAATGCGTGCCAAGACCGAAGCTCAAGGGACCAAAGGAGTTGGTTTCCGAATTTGTAATAGTTTATTAGATTTACTATTTTACGAAGGCCATACCAGGATTTTATTTTATGCTTTGCATTTTATTTATATGTTGCATGCATCGCTAAATCTCCATAACTATAACATGCATTTTATTTAATCGAGTAAATGGACCGTGTCAATTATAATTACCGTAGTTCACCTCTTTAGTTCACTTAAAATGTGATAGATAATAAATTGACATGACCTCTCGCTAAATAAACAATTGAGACTTAGCCTTACCAAAAAGTAGAAACCATGAAAACCTATTTCATGAGGGAGTGCACTCGGCCCTACCGGGGTACAAACCTTGTTACGTAGGTGAAGTGGGTGATAAATGTCTACCCACCGAATTTATAAAGATAAGGGTTGTATTCGGCTTTACCGATGCCCAAGTTGATGTAAATTTCGATCATGGACACATTTATTCGAAATTTGGGTTGAACTCAACGAAAGTATTCTCGACGGTTGTCGGATGTGTTTCGGGCTAAAGATAAATATTAATGTAATTTTATCGACCAAAAGTTCTAAAAGTAGAATCGATTAAAGAGTTAATCCACCGAGTTATATTGATAAGGGTTATATTCGGCTTTACCGATGCCCAAGTTAATATGAATTTGGATTTTGGAATCATTTATCATAGTTGGGTAGAGGTCACTATGTAAATGCTTTACTTGATATTTACAAGTATTAATAAAACGATAAATGTTAAGTTTTCCTCTATTCCGTTATCATATTGTTCTATTTCTTTACCACAATTCATATACGATATCATTTCGATTTTTGATTCAAATCTCCATTAAAACATCGTAACTAAAGACAAATATGAATTTTCTTCTAAAACCTCGTAATATCCATTGAAAGGATCTCTTGTGAAGAGTATAGATAAGAGTTATTCGTGATCAAAAGGGTTTTTGATTCTTGACTAACATATCTACTTACAATAAATTGTTTCTCATATGCTTAATTGAGTTAAGTACTTTGAAACGTTACATCATTTTGCTAACCAGATTTGTTTGAAATCAAAATTGACCAAAATACCGCAACCACTTCAATGAAAGTTTTAAGACTAAACAAACGAATGAAGAGTAGTCTTCATGAATTTCAATTTTGCTTCTCTTAGCAAAGACTCATTGAAATGAGTGGGAGCATTCTCTTAAACCGTTAAGAAAAGGATAAGGTTTTAAAGAAGTAAAATTAGAATGGAATTGATACAAGGTAATGTTAAAAGTAAAGTTATTGAGAATAACGATACTAAACCTATCAATCCCGGCCGATAAAATTTCCATTGTCTTAATTGTTGGACGCTAGATAGAAAGGAAACTACCCCAAATTATTGAAGAATCAACAAGTTAGTTGTGGGACATATAATGGGGCCTTCTTCTTTAAATGTTTATTTGATTGACATAAATTTTGCTAATACTACTTCGTCAATATTAGAAACCGGTGGTGGTTTACAACATTGTATTTGATACATAGGATGACTAGAATATGACGACTAGCAACAATGATGTTGAGAGATAGAGTCATTGTGTACTCAATCTAGTTTTTGGGTTTAAAGTTGTACTTAATTCTGACTATTAAGTGCATAAACTCTAAATAAGAATATAAACTTGTTAAGATACAAAAGAGGTTTCACTTTTGTGACCCTATACACCATGATTTGATGTATGGCTAGCCCACTATCAAGATGATTGTATTCTAAACCAAACTAGAATGATACATCATGTAGATGATGCAAGACTCAAATTGGTAACCCAAGATTAAACCTTAAATTCAGGAATGATGAACGCAAAGAGTTATCGAGTACTCTTGAAACCATTAGATCTTATGGTATATGCGTATCTTGTATTCAAAGCAAGATGTCTCGTGCCTTTTGGTTGAAAGGGAGATCGAGGTTGTAAATCATTGATCCAAAATAAGTTGATCATTTTCTTTTACCAACGATTTAAGTTGACGCTAATGTGTTCACTTAATAAGGTAAATAGAGAAATCTTTGAAGAAGTTCAAAGAGTTCAAGGAATCACGATTTAGTCGTGATGGGATTATCAAAGTGAAGACTTTGATATAAGTCAAATGAAATGTGATATAGTATCACAAGTTAATCTCTCTTAACACACATTATGGGATAATGTGTGGTTGGATAAGAAATCAAACGCTATTCGATATGGTTTGGACTTCAATCAAGTTACTTTGAGTTACTTGATCCTTTTGGGTATTTTATCATTTTGTCTAAATTATTTTTCCACTAAATCTAAAACGAATCATATGAGATATGAAATGGTAGGGTACCATGTTTGTAAGTTTTCAAAAGAAACAAATGCTCATTTTTCCTTACTATAATCACGAGTACAACAGAATTGTGGCTCGTGAAGCTGTCTTTCTAGAATAAAAGTTTATTTCTAGAAGACAGAGTGGGAGAAATTATTCAAGAGCCACAAAGAATGTTATGTCGCAAGAAACTGGTCTTTCTTGGCTACATGAGCCGTTTTTGTGTAAAACGTTGTTTTTTCAAAACCTAGGAGGTTAAAGTCATCACTTGTTGAAGATGATGAATTAGTGTTACTTTTAGAAAGTAAATAGCTTGTAACTTACAAAGAAATTGTTTGATTCAAGTTGGTTACTTCTGGAAAGTAATGAACATATGACTTACATGAGAGTGTTTAAGTCACAACTCAATACAAGGCTTAGAGCCATGAAAATCCGAAATAAATTCCAAGTGAATTGTTAGATATCAAAGCTTGATTGGTAGCAAAGGGTTTTGCACTAGTTGAAATGCTTAAGTCTATTTGGATCTTCTTAGGGATTGTGTTTCATTATGATGATATACATATAGCGAGTGAATCTAAAACCCACTTCTTCAATTAGAAGGAATGTATTCAATACATGTCTTGTGTTTTATAGATTCTTACAATCCTAAGACCATGTGCAACTTAAGAGATGGTCTTAAGTAGGACATCAATGAGTTGGAATCAACATTTTGATCATATGATAAAACTTTTCTCGATAAGTCGAGAAGTTGTGTTTTTACATAGAGTTTAGTGGGAGTTACGGAAATTTTAATTAGTCTTATATGTGGATGACATATTGATCATTGGGAATGATTTGACACTTATGGAGTATTATAATACATCTTTAATATCCGGATTTATGGAGATAAATCTGCATGATATTAATGTCAAATAAGGAGTCTTATGTTGATAAGATTCATGACTAGTTCAATCGAATTGAACATATTTGATTGATTCCATTTGCTTCCGCTGCCGAATCAATTAAATAGGAAATGATGTATAACACTTCATATACTTTGAGTATGATGAATTGTTTCAAATCGAATTTAAGTAATAGTTACTATGTAAGCCATAAAGATTACCCTTAAGTGCTTGCAGAAGCATTAAGGATGTAAAGCAAAGTGTTTTTGATGCAATTTTGTGCAAGGGTGTTACACAAATGACAATTGACAATTGAGATTGCGCATGGTTTCCGACAAAACCATAATCAAAACACATCAGGATGGTTAAGATACCATTGTGGCTATGTTATTTAAGAAATAGATTTTCTAGAATCGTTCTAGGCAATAAAGAACAATGAGAAATATTTACAACGGAAATTGAGTACACTTGCAATCATGGGATGTGCAAGAGGGATGAGTCCCGCACACTGTGAAAACAGTGGGAGCTATTTTAAGGCAAGAAAGCCTATGTCTAGATTGGATCTAGACACGTACTCAGAAAGTATTGTAATGCAAATGTATACATTACGAAAGGAAAACAAGTATGTAGCAAGGTTGAGCAGGGAGTTGCTAAGACCTACTTACAATGCCTATTCATAGGCTTAACATGATGAGTCATGTCATTTCAATTGGATTGAGATGAACAACTACATACAAGATCAAATTAGATTATAGAGTATAAAATAATAATCAGGCATTGACTATTCATATGTGATAATCGCCTTTGTCGTTCGAGTTTTACTTTAAAACTCTTTTATTATACTTTGTTACATCCAAACGGGTTGTATGACGTTATTGAACTTCGTTAAAGTGAACCCGGATTAACATAGTATTCGCCCATAGTCACTTGTATGAGGTGACGTCTCGAAGTGACTAGAGTGTGATGCGATTGATGGCAAGTTCAGTGTCATACAGTCATGTGAGATGACTAGTCGATCACATAGGCAGACTGTTAGGAACACTTTGTCGGGCAATGACCGCTTATAGAGTTCTGGCAAATTTATATAGCCTGGTCGTGGCGAGAGCTACTATAGTATTCTAATGAGTTGATTCTTTTGACTAAAGACTGTTCGCCTAAGATGGCACAGTTTCAGATTAGCTTTGATTTATGTTACTACGACCTTCGTAAATGGGGTCAAATGGGCATATTTTGGGTTATGATGGTTGTGGCTAGTCGAAGGGAATAGTGCGATAAAAATTGTCCACCCCTTTGTCAGGGTTAAAACAATATCTCAGGGCCACTCGAGGAGTAATGAACTGGAAATGCGTGGCCACGCTCGGAAGGTATCTATGGTAGATAATTCCGGTCAAATCAGTTATTCTCCAGATCGAGGAAACCACTCTCGATGTGATCACTTGCAAGTACGACCCAAAAGACACCTTGCATTGAGTGGGAGATAGTAATAGGACAAGAGAATTGGTAGCGCACACTTGTCGAGGACAAGTGGGAGATTGTTGGAATATGTGTCCTCCGACAATAATGCGATCACAACTGTTGATCATGATGATCACATGTTTAAATCTAATTTTAAGAATACATGTTGGATGTAATATTTTACATTCAACTGGTCCACACATATCGGTAATGATTGGCTGACTAGAGTTTGACATTACTGTCGTGCGACGGTGGTGATCAGTTGATCCCCTTAGGTCATACCTAAAGGGTGACACTCTTAATTGATTATTTAATTGATCGTATGTCGATACGGGTTAATTAAATTGCTTAAAATTGACGGACGATTTTGTGAGTATAATTGACGTCTCTTATTGTAATTCGATTAAATAAGATACAGTCTAAGTAATGAAATTGTTTTATTACTGAGATTAAATTATTGTTTACGAAACAATTGAAATTGAATTAATAATTTATTATAAATACAAGACGTTGTGATTTATAATTCAATAAACCGTTCTGGTACAAGTAATTACGAATTATTAGTCGATTTTGTATATGACATATTTTTATTAGTATGTTGATTTTTAATGTGTTAAAAATACATAAATGTGAGCCATAAACATGTAACATGTTACATGTGACATTGTGACAAAATTGACAAATTGACAAAGATAAAATGGAACCCATTTTATCTTACATTGTACCGAAATTATAGGGGTGTTTAGGGTTTTGTTGTGTTTTAAATTTAAATAAGAAAAGCACATATGATTACACTACTTCTAGCTATGCATGCCTAATTGCTTTTGTGAAGAGCATCTTGGCCATGCATTGGCTCCATTTCTTCCCCCCACTCGGTTTCCACCTAGAAGAAACAAGAGTTTTTCTTCTATAATTATTCTACTTTTACACTACATAATTTCTAGTGTAAATTTTTATTCTACTCTCTAACATTACTAGAACGTAGAGATAGAAAATACTCCATTTCTTCCCTTCTCTTGGCCGAATAAACAAGAGAGCAAAATAATATTTTGGGTCAATTTTTAAGCAAGATTAATAATATTACTAGTTCATAGTATTGTTAATTATTAAGAGTTACACCTTGGTTATTCACTTTTGGGAGGGATTCTAATTTGGATCCTTTGTTCATCCATTTTAAGGAAGCTCAAGAACTAACAAATAGGAGAATTTGTTGGTGCCCAAAACCGAAATCCATAAGCTTGTATGATGATTTCTTCTCTACTCTTGTTCAAGTTTGCATGCATAAGATCTAGATTTAATTTTATGACTAAATTAAATGTCACATATATGAATATCTTAAGTAATGGAATTAGTGAATCCTAACAAGCGGTATCATGAGCCTTAGGTTGTTTGCATGCAAATCGGTTTATAGTTTTTCCGAGTTATATGATTAACATACAAAACTAATTAATTTGGTTTTATGAAGATAAACCTAAAAATAACCTTGCATGTTAAAAGTTTCTGGTCCTAAGTGATTTTTAGGACATTTTGGTTTATTTATGGATTTTATTGTTCATTTTATATAATATTGGCATTAAAATGTGATTTTTATGATTAAAATGTCATTTTTGGACGAAAAATAGCTAAACTTCGAATTTTTCAGTGGTTTTTGGATATGTTTTCACATATATTATCTACTGATGGCCTGTAAATTTTCATGATAAAATGAGTTGTTTTGCACGGAATATGGATTTTTAAGTTAAAATCGTATTTAAATGGGTAAATAGGTTAATATGAGTTATATTTCGAATCTGGTCATGGAAGTTTAGTATGTTGTCACATGCAATTTTACAAGGTGTGTGTAAAATATTTGGCTATAATGAAGTCTTTATGCATCATTTATGAATTTTTGATGAAAAATCACATAAATAGTGACTATAATTAGTAATAATGCTAAAACATACTTCATGACTAAAGGAAAAACGTCACATGTTGCATTTTATCATATATTTCAGATCTAAAAGTGAAAAGTTGATGAATAAAATTTTTCTCATATTTTTATGGTCATAATTGTTAAAACCGATAAACCGCAACATTGTTTTTCTCGATAAATTTTCGAAATTTTTAACCTAAGTTTTGAACATTATGAGTGTCATGGTATTTTTCCAGAATGTTCATGAGTTTAAATTTCAAAATTTGAAATTATTTGAAATTCTTATGATTTAATTTGAGGTTTATAGCATAAATTTTGTATTTTTGGGTCCATTTATGAACAATATTAAGAAATCAAGTTTAATTATTGTCAAATGTTAGTGGAGACTAATTTTGAGTCCTAATATGGTTAGGGTAATTAACTTGTACATAAATATGAATTTATGTAATTATTGTGATTTTAATAAGTTAAATCACGCAAATCCGTAAGAACCGATTAATATACGATATTGGCTCTTAAAGGCGATTTAGCATAAAATTTGGCATGCTCATACATATTATAATGCTGCATTTTATTTATGATTGTCATATTTTAATTTTATGTAAATTTTGAATTATGTAATTTTACTTAGTATGGCCTTAGTTTTAATTGATATTACCCGAAATATATGGGAATATCGATTTGGTTGTAATTATTGTGATCTCGTATCACCGTTTTGTAATTTAATAGATTTATTTTTTTTAATTACAAATGTATAATAGGAAATTATGTAATTCATTTTGTAATTTATTTATTCCGGAGTTCCTTGATGACAGTGCCATTTGAGAAGGCGATCCATCAAAGAAAGCGTTGCCTTGAAATGCGTGCCAAGACCGAAGCTCAAGGGACCAAAGGAGTTGGTTTCCGAATTTGTAATAGTTTATTAGATTTACTATTTTACGAAGGCCATACCAGGATTTTATTTTATGCTTTGCATTTTATTTATATGTTGCATGCATCGCTAAATCTCCATAACTATAACATGCATTTTATTTAATCGAGTAAATCGACCGTGTCAATTATAATTATCGTAGTTCACCGCTTTAGTTCACTTAAAACGTGATAGATAATAAATTGACATGACCTATCTAAATAAACAATTGAGACTTAGTCTTACCAAAAAGTAGAAACCATGAAAACCTATTTCATGAGGGAGTGCACTCGGCCCTACCGGGGTACAAACCTTGTTACGTAGGGGAAGTGGGTGATAAATGTCTACCCACCGAATTTATAAAGATAAGGGTTGTATTCGGCTTTACCGATGCCCAAGTTGATGTAAATTTGGATCATGGACACATTTATTCGAAATTTGGGTTGAACTCAACGAAAGTATTCTCGACGGTTGCCGGATGTGTTTCGGGCTAAAGATAAATATTAATGTAATTTTATCGACCAAGAGTTCTAAAAGTAGAATCGATTAAAGAGTTAATCCACCGAGTTATATTGATGAGGGTTATATTCGGCTTTACCGATGCCCAAGTTAATATGAATTTGGATCTTGGAATCATTTATCATAGTTGGGTAGAGGTGTAATACCCGTCCTTTTAGGGACCCTTTGACCATCGTTGACCGACCTTGGGAGCGGGAGTAGCCTTAGGAATGTATACCAAAACCTGTTTGAGCGGCGTGTAAGAGTGGTACTCGATAGAGTAGAGGCTACTCGATCGAGTAGCTAGGGTACTCGATCGAGTAGGGGGTTACTCGATCGAGTATGTTGGGTACTCGATCGAGTGCCCGGTTTCCAGCGAGGGTTATATATCGCGTTTTGTTAAATCCGCAAATCACTTTCGCCACTTTCCTCCTATCCTTCAGCCGCCTCTTTCCCTTCCCTTCACCTCAAAACCTCCATGGATGCCTTTTGAAGATTCTTGAGCCTTAGGAGAGCGTCTCGTGAGTCGGGTAGCGGTCTCTTGCTGAGTTTCCCCTATTAGGTATGTCATATTCATCATCCGTGCCGTTGTTTCTATAGTTAGGGTTTTGCTTGTAGTAATAGATGTTTGCATGATGGTAATAGGCTTTGCTTGGTCGCTGGATATGTTGTATGTCGGCGTGGGTGGTTGCGGTCGCTTAAAGGTAGGTTCGCCTACTCGGTTTTTACATTGACGGTCTAGTGTGTCGGTCGTTGTGGTAGTGGTGTGCTTGTTTGTTGTAGTATTTGTTTGTGTTGTGACTGTGATGGAGATCGTTGTTGATGGTTCTCGAGATGCGTTCTCGGCTGAGTGGGGTCACTTGCGGGAGTGATCTCACGCCCTAGTTTCGCCCTTCGTGGAACCCGCCACGAAAGGGGATGTGCACATTAATGGACAGGGTTATCGCTCGTACGATGAGCGGGGCTTAGGTGGGGCAGCTGCGGTCCCCCCAGCGGGGGGGTCCGGTGGACGATCGATGGCAGGTTTGGTTGGATTGTTGTGTTTGCGTTGGGACTAGTGTCATTGTTTGTATTGTTGTTTGTATTTTGTCTTGTCTTGTCCCAGATCTTGACCTTGTGTGGTTGTTTGTTTGTTATGTGTCCGCCGTGATCCCTTATGGTGAGCAATCGGTCTTAGCGGTGTTGATGATGTTGATAGTTTGGTTTCGAGGCGGGGATGAGTCTTCACGAGTTATGATGGTTATAGCGAGTAGACCTTGAGTTGTAACATTGTATTGTATTTTGATTTAAATCACGTGTAACACAACTTAACGGTTCGTTTATTGACGTTTGATAATTACTTACCTCGGGCAACCGAGATGGTTACGCCCTTATATGCTAAGGAAGGCCTAGTTAAGGCTCCTACGAATATCGGGGTGTTACAAAGTGGTATCGAGCGACGATTTTGGAACTGTAACAAATGAACATAACGAATGTAGAGAGTCTAATAAAATGAACCTGGTGTATGTGTAATGGGAGCCCAGGTACCGACGCTAGATTTTGGGTGAGTAGGCGCCCTCATTTCAAAATCTTGGCCCCATGATACTTAAGCCGGATCACATGGGATGGGAATGTGGAATCCTTGTGTCTATGTGTGCTATGTATGTTAATTGTCTAGGAGCTACCTCCGGTTAAGTTTTGTTAGAATTAATAGTGGTGTAATGGTAATGTTTGGATCGGGTATAGTAATTGCCGATGAATTATGGAGTTCTTTGAATGATTAGTGAGCTTATATGATAGCTATGTGATGCGTGATGAAATTTCTCGTCATGGAGATGCGTGAAAGTGTGAAATCGAATGTGTAATATGAGTAGTGAACACGTGGGTAGTTGCCATAGAATTTATGATAACGGGAATTTTACGTGAGATTATGGATCCTACCGCAATGACTATAATGATACTTATAGTGTAGGTGAGTAATGACCCGAATCAAGTATGTGATAATATGTGTATGCTCATTTTGTTTAGTTGGAATTTTCATTGCGTAATATTTGATTTAAGTAAGATAAATTGCTTATGATAGAATGTGAAACATGGTAGATTAATTTGTGTTGAAAAATATGCATTTATGTAATACGTGAAAGAATGAACTAATGTTAATTTAAATGTTTCAATTTGGTAGTAATATATATAAAGTAAGCTTGAATGTAAGACGATGACGTGATTATATTTATGAAAGATTCCGTAGCAGGTAAACCGAGTAGGGTAATGGGTGTAGGGTACGTGGAATAAGCTCCATCTGTTTGACGATATGATAGGCTTTGTTAATAATAGTAATGCGTGAATGAATTTGATAATGAGTGCCGAATTCCGAACTTAGTTGGAATCGACACGCGGTGTTGTTTTTGCAGGAATCTTCAAGTTACTTCGTTCTTTTGATCGAGCACTTAGCTACACTTGACCGAGTGCGAGTGCGTACTAGACCGAGTAGACCTCACTCGATCTAGTTAGGAGGCTATAACGTCGGAATGTGGGAAAATTCCCCAGGTTACTCGATGATTTAGCTCCTACTCGATCGAGTAGGGTGGTACTCGATCGAGTACCCCAGGCACTCGATCGAGTAGGTTACTGTGCAGCATTCCTACGGGTTTTCTTAAAACCCTCCTTCTTTATATTTCTTCTTCTTATTCCTCTATACCTCGACACACCCATCCTAAATCACTCTCAAATTCTTTTCTACCTCTCAAATCCTCTCTTTCTCTTGGGTTAGTAGTGATTCTTGGGGTTGATTTTCTTGTTTAATTCGTTCTTTATCTTACTAATCAATTAAGGTATGTAATTCTTCTCAATTTATGTGATTTGTTATTTTGAATATGTTAAAATAGGGTAGTAATCTGAAATTTTTGATTATAATGAGCAAATTGGTGCGTTTAATTGTTGAAACATGATTCACATGCCCCCTAATCGTGCTTGTTGGTGATTATATGCTGTAAATTAGATTAGAAATTACAATAGTTGAACCCGAAATTTCTAGGGTTTCCAAATTGAAATCGATTTTTGGTTGTTTTATAATGATTAGATAGCAAAATTGATCTTTAATTATGGTTTATATCATATTGGAGGATAGATTTTGATGATTTTACCCTTAGAAAGTTGCCTTAAAACTTCGTCTTAAAAGTGTCTTATGAGAAATTCGTGACTTAGAATGGGAAAATTGATGTTGTAATTGACAATATATGCATGAATTGAACTTCAATATGATAATAGAAACAATGATTGATGAATACATGCCACAATTTTCACAGCTGTAAAGACCGTCTGAAAATTTTGATTGAGTTGTCTTACATAATAGTGAAGGGTGATATTGATTTGTCGTAAATTATACATTCTCTTGAACTAGTAACATGTATCTAGCAATGTATTGGAACAACCCTTAGAAGCATGATAGGGTATTCAAATTCGCTGAACATATGCGGCCATCATGATAATTACTTACACCACTATGCCTTATGAGTAGTAATAATATGAACCAGTGTGTTGAAATCGTATAAACTGCTAAAGAACATGTATACTTATTTCCATAACCAAAGTAACAACGTGAAATACGTGCTTTACATGCTGAGAATGGTTGGAAATTTGGTGTGTACCTAGCTGAGCAACTAAGTTTGGTGACATGAATTATGTGCCTTAAATATGGAATTGGTTGATGAATCAGTAAACTTACTAAGTATATAGAACCTAAATTACATGAAGTATATGCTTGCATGATTATATAAATTGTTTGAACATATGTCTAAAGCAGATGCCGAGACTAAACCTTGGAACCCGTCGTAGTAAACGGGAAGGGTTGATCCACTTGAGAGGGGGAGGCTAGTGGACCGGTAGTACCCGCATTTCGAGTACCCTTCTGTTGTTTTTGTCGACTTTAAGCAAAGGGAGCGTTTTGTAGCTCTACAAAAACGCAAGATGAGACCCACAAAGTGTATTGACACCGCTGTGTTGGAAGAATTGGAAATAGAGACGGATGTCCGTCACATATTCGAGACCTTGGGGTTTACGGGTCAGTCAGACGGTGAGGAAGCACACTTACCCCTTCCTTACCCTAGAATTCATGAGTTCCTTTAACTATGACCCGGTGGGTCGATTCATTGAGTTTAGATTGATGAATACCAGTTTTCTGTTGACCATGGATTTGTTTGCCTCTCACCTTGGGTTGGCCAAGCCTCCCAAGGACTCCATCACTGACATTCCAGCTGAGTGCGGCGTCTGCCGCCTAATGCCTTGCTTGACTGGGAAGCAAGCTCCCACCTCGAGTAACATGCTGATTAATGACGTTCAGCATATTACCTTGAGGATCTTTCTCCGTTCTCTCTCGAACCTCCTCTATGACCGGAAGGATATTAGTAAGCTGAACAACCATGAGGTCTTGCTTTTGATGTCGTACCTCAACCCGGAGCGGGCCAAGAAAGTGGTCTTTAATGCTCCTTCTATAGTTTGTGCTGCTCTTGCCTTGATGGCTTCCTCTCCTTCTCGGTACTTGAGCTGTGGTGCTATTGCCACTCGGTTAGCTGAAAAGCTAACCTCCTTTGAGGCTTCTTCAGCGTATGTGCCTCTAGTTACCCTTGTGCCTACCATGGATCGTGAATATTATCTCGACCTGAAATGGTTGAGGACCTTGGCTGACGGTAGCCTAGCATGGAGAGTGTATGGCATGAGTTGGATGAAGATTCCAGCCCCTGAGCACCTCCCAGCCACAGAGCCCTTGGAGCCGGCTGTGGTGACCTGTGAGACGTGGACGGAGAAGGGGGAGGAGAGGGGGGAGAGGACACACCCGCCACTGCAGACCTATCTCATTGATGGCACCATCCTCACGGAGATGCCGGAGCCGACGAAGGGTGAGAACGCGGGAGTTCAGGTGGCGGAGAGGCCTAGGGTGGTGAGGGGACCCCGACGAGTGAGGGAGAGGGCCACGGAGCCTAGACCACGCCGGAGGCACACAGCAGCAGCGCCCTTCCCGTACTACCCCTATCTTGATACAGGAGACGCGGTCCGGCTACTTGTCGGAGAGAGTGTCATCTACTTTGACACTCCGGAACATGCATGAGATGGCGTACACTCAGGGGATAGGGACCGAGGGACCGCATCCAGTTTGGTGGAGTGGAGTAGGGAGCTACTCGGGGGTTTTCCATGCCTACGGGGTGGATCAGTCGACGTGGGGGGCACCTCAGTCCTTCCCTTACGGTGGCTTGACCCCATAGTATGTGGGCCCGGGAGCGGGAGCAGGGGTGGATGCGGGGATCGGGTCGGCATGAGCGGGTACCAGGTGGTGGTGATGATGAGGTGATGTACGAGCAAAGCGAGCGGGAGGAGTGATACTCCTCGTTCTTAGCTTTGTTGATAGTAGTTGATGCTAGATGGTAGTATTGTTGTCAGACTTTGGTAGTTATTTCCTTTTATTTTTCAGACTTAATTGGGTTTGTATGATTGGCCATAAGGTAGGAATTGCTAGTCTAACCTTTTGCGGGAAGATTGAGAGTCGGGGCATCATCCCGACTCAATTTATGTGATAGTCGTATTGTTATATGTTTATTTACGACAAGTTGTGTAAGGAACTTGACTGCGGTACTCGACAGTACCCCATACTCTATCGAGTAGCTGCGCAGGAAAGGAGGTGAGGAAACATTCGATCTAGGGCTACTCGATCGAGTAGCCAACACACTCGATCGAGTAGCATGGTACTCGATCGAGTACCGATACTTACTCGATCGAGTGTCACACATTACGGGGGTTTTTGAAAATTAAAAATGTTCAATTGTTTTATAATTGCAAGTTCAATGTTTAAAGTTGTTGCGAGTGCATAGTAACGCCTTTGAGCTGTTAATTTCATACGTTATAAGCCATGATTGGAATTTTATAAGCATAATTGTTACAATTGGTGATGCGGTAGTAATTTCTTGTTACGATTAGTGAAGCGGTAATCATTTTCTTATTACTTTAATACCGCATACGCCTCCTTCATTCTATTTGTCAGCATGGTAACGTCACCTAGGTTTGCGCATACCATGTTAACTTGTGTCGTCAATAGTAACGAGTTATTTCGGTAACTTGCGCATGGTTTATAACTTAACAAGTAGGTAGTTAACGGGTAATGTCCACAACAAATAATATGGTTTCTTTTAATGTTAAGATACAAAATGCGTGGTAATTTGAGTGGTGAACTTCGGGGACGAAGTTCCTTTTTAGAGGGGAAGAGTAATGTCGCGGAATAAAAAGGTCGTTTTCGTATGGTGTTTTGCTTGTTTATAATGTTGTTGGTGGTTGTTATAATGTGGTTGGTAGCGTAAAAAAAAAAAAAATAATAAAAATATAATATAAAATATATGTGTAACGACTTGCTTTAGTTCTTAAGGGAGTGTGGTAATATATTTCAAAATACGGTTGTGGAGAAAAGCTATAGTACGATAAACCGCGTTTGCATCACGTTACCAAGTAACATGGTGGCATTAGTTGTACCACATGAAAGTTGATATGAGACATGTTCTAGATGTAGATGGATGGTTGAACAGTAATTAGTGTATGTTGGAAGTTCGTGAGCGGCGATTCGCACTGCGCGTCGGATGTTTTATGTGTATATAAGATAACGGTTGACTGTGATAAAGCTTGCATGATAGTGACAAGAGTCGATAGGTTTATGTGTGGACGGTGATGATGATGACGTGGGGGGGGGGAATGGTGTTTTCAAGGAGTGATGGTTTGACCGGGAAGATTGGTGAGATTGTGCTGGTACCGTGCCATGAGCGGGAGAGGTGAGTTGAACTTCGGGGACGAAGTTCTTTTTTAAGGGGGGAAGATTGTAATACCCGTCCTTTTAGGGACCCTTTGACCATCGTTGACCGACCTTGGGAGCGGGAGTAGCCTTAGGAATGTATACCAAAACCTGTTTGAGCGGCGTGTAAGAGTGGTACTCGATAGAGTAGAGGCTACTCGATCGAGTAGCTAGGGTACTCGATCGAGTAGGGGTCCACTCGATCGAGTAGGTTGGGTACTCGATCGAGTGCCGGTTTCAGCCGAGGGTTATATATCGCGTTTTGTTAAATCCGCAAATCACTTTCGCCACTTTCCTCCTATCCTTCAGCCGCCTCTTTCCCTTCCCTTCACCTCAAAACCTCCATGGATGCCTTTTGAAGATTCTTGAGCCTTAGGAGAGCGTCTCGTGAGTCGGGTAGCGGTCTCTTGCTGAGTTTCCCCTATTAGGTATGTCATATTCATCATCCGTGCCGTTGTTTCTATAGTTAGGGTTTTGCTTGTAGTAATAGATGTTTGCATGATGGTAATAGGCTTTGCTTGGTCGCTGGATATGTTGTATGTCGGCGTGGACTGGTTGCGGTCGCTTAAAGGTAGGTTCGCCTACTCAGTTTCTGTTGACGGTCTAGTGTGTCGGTCGTTGTGGTAGTGGTGTGCTTGTTTGTTGTAGTATTTGTTTGTGTTGTGACTGTGATGGAGATCGTTGTTGATGGTTCTCGAGATGCGTTCTCGGCTGAGTGGGGTCACTTGCGGGAGTGATCTCACGCCCTAGTTTCGCCCTTCGTGGAACCCGCCACGAAAGGGGATGTGCACATTAATGGACAGGGTTATCGCTCGTATGATGAGCGGGGCTTAGGTGGGAACGGCTGCGGTCCCCGGCTGGCGGGATCGGTCCAGTGGATGATCGATGTGACAGTTTGGTTGGATTGTTGTGTTTGCGTTGGGACTAGTGTCATTGTTTGTATTGTTGTTTGTAGGTTTGTCTTGTCTTGTCCCAGATCGACCTTGTGTGGTTGTTTGTTTGTTATGTGTCCGCCGTGATCCCTTATGGTGAGCAAATCGGTCTTAGCAGTGTTGATGATGTTGATAGTGGTTTCGGGCGGGGATGAGTCTTCACGAGTTATGATGGTTATAGCGAGTAGACCTTGAGTTGTAACATTGTATTGTATTTTGATTTAAATCACGTGTAACACAACTTAACGGTTCGTTTATTGACGTTTGATAATTACTTACCTCGGGCAACCGAGATGGTAACGCCCTTATATGCTAAGGAAGGCCTAGTTAAGGCTCCTCTGAATATCGGGGTGTTACAAGAGGTCACTATGTAAATGCTTTACTTGCTATTTACAAGTATTAATAAAACGATAAATGTTAAGTTTTCCACTATTCCGTTATCATATTGTTCTATTTCTTTACCATAATTCATATACGATATCATTTCGATTTTTGATTCAAATCTCCATTAAAACATCGTAAGTAAAGACAAATACGAATTTTCTTCTAAAACCTCGTAATATCCATTGAAAGGATCTCTTGTGAAGAGTATAGATAAGAGTTATTCGTGATCAAAAAGGTTTTTGATTCTTGACTAACATATCTACTTACAATAAATTGTTTCTCATATGCTTAATTGAGTTAAGTACTTTGAAACGTTACATCATTTTGCTAACTAGATTTGTTTGAAATCAAAATTGACCAAAATACCGCAACCACTTCAATGAAAGTTTTAAGACTAAACAAACGAAGGAAGAGTAGTCTTCATGAATTTCAATTTTGCTTCTCTTAGCAAAGACTCATTGAAATGAGTGGGAGCATTCTCTTAAACCGTTAAGAAAAGGATAAGGTTTTAAAGAAGTAAAATTAGAATGGAATTGATACAAGGTAATGTTAAAAGTAAAGTTATTGAGAATAACGATACTAAACCTATCAATCCCGACCGATAAAGTTTCCATTGTCTTAATTGTTGGACGCTAGAAAGGAAACTACCCCAAATTATTGAAGAATCAACAAGTTAGTTGTGGGACATCTAATGGGACCTTCTTCTTTAAATGTTTATTTGATTGACATAAATTTTGCTAATACTACTTCGTCAATATTAGAAATCGGTGGTGGTTTACATCATTGTATTTGATACATAGGATGACTAGAATATGACGACTAGCAACAATGATGTTGAGAGATAGAGTCATTGTGTACTCAATCTAGTTTTTGGGTTTAAAGTTGTACTTAATTGTGACTATTAAGTGCATAAATTCTAAATAAGAATATAAACTTGTTAAGATACAAAAGAGGTTTCACTTTTGTGACCCTATACACCATGATTTGATGTATGGCTAGCCCATTATCAAGGTGATTGTATTCTAAACCAAACTAGAATGATACATCATGTAGATGATGAAAGACTCAAATTGGTAACCCAAGATTAAACCTTAAATTCTGGAATGATGAACGCAAAGAGTTATCGAGTACTTTTGAAACCATTAGATCTTATGGTATATGCGTATCTTGTATTCAAAGCAAGATGTCTCGAGCCTTTTGGTTGAAAAGGAGATCGAGGTTGTAAATCATTGATCCAAAATAGGTTGATCATTTTCTTTTACCAACGATTTAAGTTGACGCTAATGTGTTCACTTAATAAGGTAAATAGAGAAATCTTTAAAGAAGTTCAAAGAGTTCAAGGAATCACGATTTAGTCGTGATGGGATTATCAAAGTGAAGACTTTGATATAAGCCAAATAAAATGTGATATAGTATCACAAGTTAATCTCTCTTAACACACATTATGGGATAATGTGTGGTTGGATAAGAAATCAAACGCTATTCGATATGGTTTGGACTTCAATCAAGTTACTTTGAGTTACTTGATCCTTTTGGGGATTTTATCATTTTGTCTAAATTATTTTTCCACTAAATCTAAAACGAATCATATGAGATATGAAATGGTAGGGTACCATATTTCTAAGTTTTCAAAAGAAACAAATGCTCATTTTTCCTTACTATAATCACGAGTACAACGGGATTGTGGCTCGTGAAGCTGTCTTTCTAGAATAAAAGTTTATTTCTAGAAGACAGAGTAGGAGAAATTATTCAAGTGCCACAAAGAATGTTATGAGCCACAAAGAATGTTATATCGCAAAAAACTGGTCTTTCTTGGCTACATGAGCCGTTTTTGTGTAAAACGTTGTTTCTTCAAAACCTAGGAGGTTAAAGTCATCACTTGTTGGAGAGGATGAATTAGTGTTACTTTTAGAAAGTAAATAGCTTGTAACTTACAAAGAAATTGTTTGATTCAAGTTGATTACTTCTAGAAAGTAATGAACATATGACTTACATGAGAGTGTTTAAGTCACAACTCAATATAAGGCTTAGAGCCATGAAAATCCGAAATAAATTCCAAGTGAATTGTTAGATATCAAAGCTTGATTGGTAGCAAAGGGTTTTGCACTAGTTGAAATGCTTAAGTCTATTTGGATCTTCTTAGGGATTGTGTTTCATTATGATGATATACATATAGCGAGTGAATCTAAAACCCACTTCTTCAATTAGAAGGAATGTATTCAATACATGTCTTGTGTTTTATAGATTCTTACAATCCTAAGATCATGTGCAACTTAAGAGATGGTCTTAAGTAGGACATCAATGAGTTGGAATCAACATTTTGATCATATGATAAAACTTTTCTCGATAAGTCGAGAAGTTGTGTTTATACATGGAGTTTTGTGGGAGTTACGGAAATTTTAATTAGTCTTATATGTGGATGACATATTGATCATTGGGAATGATTTGACACTTATGGAGTATTATAATACATCTTTAATATCCGGATTTGTGGAGATAAATCTGCATGATATTAATGTCAAATAAGGAGTCTTATGTTGATAATATTCATGACTAGTTCAATCGAATTGAACATATTTGATTGATTCCATTTGCTTCCGCTGCCGAATCAATTAAATAGGAAATGATGTATAACACTTCATATACTTTGAGTATGATGAATTTTTTCAAATCGAATTTAAGTAATAGTTACCATGTAAGCCATAAAGATTACCCTTAAGTGCTTGCAGAAGTATTAAGGATGTAAAGCAAAGTATTTTTGATGCAATTTTGTGTAAGGGTGTTACACAAATGACAATTGACAATTGAGATTGCGCATGGTTTCCGACAAAACCATAATCAAAACACATCAGGATGGTTAAGATACCATTGTGGATATGTTATTTAAGAAATAGATTTTCTAGAATCCTTCTAGGCAATAAAGAACAATGAGAAATATTTACAACGGAAATTGAGTACACTTGCAATCATGGGATGTGCAAGAGGGATGAGCCCGCACACTGTGAAAACAGTGGGAGCTATTTTAAGGCAAGAAAGCCTATGTCTAGATTGGATCTAGACACGTACTCAGAAAGTTTTATAATGCAAATGTATACATTACGAAAGGAAAACAAGTATGTAGCAAGGTTGAGCAGGGAGTTGCTAAGACCTACTTACAATGCCTATTCATAGACTTAACATGATGAGTCATGTCATTTCAATTGGATTGAGATGAACAACTACATACAAGATCAAATTAGATTATAGAATATAAAATAATAATCAGGCATTGACTATTCATATGTGATAATCGCATTTGTCGTTCGAGTTTTACTTTAAAACTCTTTTATTATACTTTGTTACATCCAAACGGGTTGTATGACGATATTGAACCCCGTTAAGTGAACCCGGATTAACATAGTATTCGCCCATAGTCACTTGTATGAGGTGACGTCTCGAAGTGACTAGAGTGTGATGCGATTGATGGCAAGTTCGGTGTCATACAGTCATGTGAGATGACTAGTCGATCACATAGGCAGACTGTTAGGAACACTTTGTCGGGTAATGACCGCAATAGAGTTCTGGCAAATTTATATAGCCTGGTCGTGGCGAGAGCTACTATAGTATTCTAATGAGTCGATTCTTTTGACTAAAGATTGTTGGAATATGTGTCCTCTGACAATAATGCGATCACAACTGTTGATCATGATGATCACATGTTTAAATCTCATTTTAAGAATACATGTGGGATGTAATATTTTACAGTCAACTGGTTCACACATATCGGTAATGATTGGCTGACTAGAGTTGGACATTACTGTCGTGCGACGGTGGTGATCAGTTGATCCCCTTAGGTCATACCTAAAGGGTTACACTCTTAATTGATTATTTAATTGATCGTATGTCGATACAGGTTAATTAAATTGCTTAAAATTGACGGACGATTTTGTGAGTATAATTGACATGTCTTATTGTAATTCGATTAAATAAGATACGGTCTAATTAATCAAATTGTTTTATTACTGAGATTAAATTATTGTTTACGAAACAATTGAAATTGAATGAATAATTTATTATAAATACAAGACGTTGTGATTTATAATTCAATAAACCGTTCTGGTACAAGTAATTACGAATTACTAGTCGATTTTGTATATGACATATTTTTATTAGTATGTTGATTTTTAATGTGTTAAAAATACATAAATGTGAGCCATAAACATGTAACATGTTACATGTGACATTGTGACAAAATTGACAAAGATAAAATGGAACCCATTTTATCTTACATTTTACCGAAATTATAGGGGTGTTTAGGGTTTTGTTGTGTTTTAAATTTAAATAAGAAAAGCACATATGATTACACTACTTCTAGCTATGCATGCCTACTTGCTTTTGTGAAGAGCATCTTGGCCATGCATTGGCTCCTTTTCTTCCCCCCACTCGGTTTCCACCTAGAAGAAACAAGAGTTTTTCTTCTATAATTATTCTACTTTTACACTACATAATTTCTAGTGTAAATTTTTATTCTACTCTCTAACATTACTAGAACTTAGAGATAGAAAATACTCCATTTCTTCCCTTCTCTTGGCCGAATAAACAAGAGAGCAAAATAATATTTTGGGTCAATTTTTAAGCAAGATTAATAATATTACTAGTTCATAGTATTGTTAATTATTAAGAGTTACACCTTGGGTATTCACTTTTGGGAGGGATTCTAATTTGGATCCTTTGTTCATCCATTTTAAGGAAGCTCAAGAACTAACAAATAGGAGAATTTGTTGGTGCCCAAAACCGAAATCCATAAGCTTGTATGATGATTTCTTCTCTACTCTTGTTCAAGTTTTTATGCATAAGATCTAGATTTAATTTTATGACTAAATTAAATGTCACATATATGAATATCTTAAGTAATGGAATTAGTGAATCCTAACAAGCTCGGCAAGGACTTCTTGATCCATCATGTCCTTTGCCTAGTTGGGCGGATAGGGAAGCTTTCTTTCCTAGCACCCTCTAGTGGTAGAAAACCGGGTGGAGAGGAGATTGTTGATGAGGGTGTTGATGAAGAAGGTGAAGAAGAAGAGGTTCAAGAGAATGTTCAAGAAGAAGAAGCTCAAGATGAGGAAGAAAAAAGTGAGGAAGGGCAAGGAAGTGAAAGTGGGAGTGGAGATGATTCCACATCTATGGAGGAAAATGATGATAATGATAATATGATGGAGGATTCGCAAACCTTGGAGGCTCCTACATTCTTTCACCCCTCTTATGGTTTGTCTACTTCTTTTGTTTTCTTTATTTTATTTTGATCATTTGTTTGTGGAGTCCTAGCAACATGGAGGACTAACACCTTGGCCTCATTAAGGTGTTCTTTTTATTGTTCCCAACTTGTAAAATCAAAAATGACAATTTGTATTTTCATGCATTGCATTCCATGTGCATAAACTACCCCGAAATTCAAGACGTTAGAAATAATGTCTATTTTGGTTTGGGGAAGTCCATGCATATGCATCGGGAGGTAATTTAAATTACGCTCTCCGCCATAACAAAAACACATGCATCATGTAGTGTAGCTTAGTATAGTTTGCATTTAGTTTAGAAATCATGCATCATGTTTGCATAATTTCCTATCGTATTGGCCATTGAGGACAATGCCCATACTAGTGTGGGGATGGGAAAGTCTAACTTGACTTTTATTCAAAAATCCAAAAAAATAAAAAATTTCGAAAAATCCAAAAAAAAATTGAAAAATTTAAAAAAATCAAAAACATGTTCATTTCCTTTTTAGTGTAGTCTTGTATATATTGTTTGTATATATTGTGTTTGTTCATCCTTGTTCACATTGATCGACTACGCCACATCTGAGACATGAGGATATTGAAGACCGCATGGTATGATCTTTCCAATCTCCTTTTTCCTCTTTATGTTAATGACTATGTGGCTTTATTTTGATTGATGCGGTAAAAACAATGTGAATTTAGGATTGCATTTAGATTATTTGGCATACTAGTTGGTAGAAGCATATGCATTAGGATGTATATATGTTAGTTGCATCATGGCATATAGTTGCATGTTAGAAAAATTTTGTGAAACCGTCTATTTGGGAAGCTTGACAAGTGTATATAAGCCCTAGTAGATGCTTTTTCTTCTTAAGACTTTGCTTGTTAGAATATTTGTAAAACACCCTAGGATGTGTCATGCTAGTATCCTTTGACCCATGGATTAAGGCCTAGTCAAGAGTACCTTGTGGTGTGATAACTCCTTGGCTACCGTTTATTCCAAGGTGACCCTTGAAATCATGCAACCATCATTCATCCATGTTCTACCATACATTTTGTCATCAAAGGGAATGGGAACAAACAAGAAATTATTCAAATTTGAGTTCAAGAAATGAAAAGAAAAAAAAAAAAAAAGTTTGCAATTGCATCAAAAGAAAATAGGAGTAACAAAAATAAAAACTCCTATGCCTCAAATATAAGGCACCCTCACTACATATGGGGTGACTTTGAAAATGTTTAAAAGAAAATGCAAAAAGTTGAAAAATTGTCAAGTATTGAAATGCCAAAAATCAAAAGAAATGGAAAAAAGAAAGTGTTCTCAAATGTTATATGCCACAAGAAATTGGGGGGAAAAACAACAACAAAAGCAAACTCCCAAATAAAACTCAAATTATATCGATCCCTTTATCCATTGTATCCACTTTTGTGCATGGTAGAGAGGGGATGACCCTTCTTCTTGTCTAGGCAAGAGGGGGAATTTCGCGATCCTCCAGTGTTTCGAACACCATAGGGAGTCTATTCATGACAAAAGCATTTAACGATTGAGGACAAAGGTACCCTAGCTTGACACAACTTGGAGGTGATTTATTGGTATCCTTCTAGGCTTAGTAGTTTGAAGAAATTGCATCTATGAAGGAGTGTGTACCCTTGAATTGCTTCCCTTGTAGATAATTTCCGTCACTTAGATGAGGAAAGTGGCTATTCTTTTGTAGATGCATCCATTACTTGATTTTGTGTGCTTTAATGATTGGATGTGTCGCCATTTTGGCAAGACCCACCTTGCCTTGCAAGAAGGCATCCTACCTCATGGTTGTCTTGTTGTGAGTTGAAGGGGCGGAGTGAGCCCCGCTAATTGTCTCATGTCATCTATATTAGTAGGATAGTTTAAATGAGGGTCCTAGTTTCATCACCTCTTTACTCAGGACGAGTAAAGGTTCGGTTTGGGGATATTTGATGTGACCATTATTTGAGCATATTTAGTCCCCGAATTAGCCTCGTTCCCATGCTTTTTAGTGCATAATTGGGTCATTTACTATCTTTAGTCCTTTGTTTTGCATATTCTTTGAGGTTTTGTTTCCTTGGTAGGAGAGGAGTGCAAACCTTGCATTTTCATGGCAAAATAGAGCTAAATTGATCGAATCTAATGACCAAGCATTAAAGAGAAGACAAGACTAGAAGGCCTTTGTACATATTATAGTAGATGGGCAATGATGAAGAAATACTTGCATCCCCGACTAAATCCCGGAGGATTATTGGAAGAAGAGAAGAAGAAAAGAAGAAAGGAAGGCTGGAACCTAATCCGCTCGTCCAGCGTAGCAAGACGCTCGTCCAACACCTCAGGAATCCGAGCGTCTTTGCCAGACGGACGCCCGTCCAACCACGCCACAATCTGCTCGTCCAAGCATCAATCTGCCCGTCCAGCAATCCCAGAATCCGCCCGTCCCGACCCCTTGGACGCCCGGATTCTCTTACAGCCCCATACGTCTTCTTCCCTCCATGAGAGATGCGCATATTTATGAAAGACGGGCAAAAAGGAGACCGGCATCTCTTTTGAGAGGAGTGATTCCTCAAGGACTTAATCGTCATTTAAGCCCTTAGTAAACCCTAATTTGTGTACCTAATCCCCACTATAAATACGCCATTAGTCTAATTAGATAATCATGTTCTTCTTATCAATCTTTAGTGTAGTTTATATCATTCTAATCTTTCCTTAATCTTGTAATCACCTTCTAATCAAATATTAATACAAATCTCATTTCCTTAATTTCTCTTTTGTTCATCTTTTATTTTGGGTAATTGAAGATTATTTGGGTTATTGTTGGGAGATTGACAACCTTCCAATCATTCATCAATACTTCTATTATTCTTTGCTTTATTTTGAAATCATTAGTAGGTATAATTCTCTTAATCCCTTTTTAATTATTGTTAATCTTTCTTACTTGTTCATCATGTTTTGCTTTGTTAATGTAATTGACAACCTTGTTAACATGTTAAACTTGATAATGAGTGAGTAGTTTCCTTAACTAGGGTTAATGGGTACTTAGGGGAAACCAACATGGGGGATGATTCATGCTTGATTTAATATGTTTTCATAATTTATTTGCTTGCTTGTTGTGATCTCAACTTATGCACATGTTATGTTAGATGAAATGCAAGCCTATGAATCCTTGCATTTTTTACCCATCACTTACCTTTTCAATGAGACTTGTAAAACATAAACCAACTCGAGTCTCATTAGACCATGCATATAGTTGAGTAGGGAGGATTAAGTCGACTTATAGGTGTTGTACAATCTAATCGATTCGGCTCCGGGACCCAAACCTTCCTAGGATTGTAAGATATAAACCAACTCGATCCATCACAACAATAATTGCTTACTTATAATTTGAGAATATGTTTGTATGATCAATTCCCATGAATCCCCTATGACCCCATGACACCCTAGTGCTTCTAATCAATTGTTTACATCTCATTTTAATCGTCTTGCTTGTTTACTTTTATTGCTATTTAGTTTAGTGATCTTCTTACCTCAACCCAAATTGTGACACCCCTAGACACCGCTACTCGCAATCGAAAATCCTACATCAATACCCGTCCCTTGGGATCCGACCTTTACTTGCCTCTTTACTAATAGTAGAGTTGTCTGTGAAGTTATAAATATTATTTTGGTCTAGGTGCTCCTAACGACAAGTAACCGAAAATTAAGCTCCAAGTGGGCCATGGCCAGACCTCCCCAAACCGACCATGAACATAGGAGGTCAGGGGTAGCCATGCAGCAGCACAACAGGTGAAAAATAATAACTGAACTACGTAACTACTCGATCGAACAGATCAAAGCGGTTCGATAGAGTGGAATTAGTGTGATGTGACCGTAATTAGAGCATATTTAGTCCCCGAATTAGCCTTGTTCCCATGATTTTTAGTGCATATTTGGGTCATTTATTGTCTTTAGTTCTTTGTTTTGCATATTCTTTGAGGTTTTCTGTCCTTGGTAGGAAAGGAGTGCAAACCTTGCATTTTCATGGCAAAATGAAGCTAAATTGATTTTATTCAATGACCAAGAATCAAGGAGAGACAAGATTAGAAGGCCTTTGTACATACTATAGTAGATGGGCAATGATGAGAAAAGATCCTTGCATCCCCGAGGAAATCCTCAAGGATTTTATGAAGAAAAAGGAAGAAAAGAAGAAGGAAAGAAACGGCCTAACAATTCGTGCGTCTTCCCCTGAAGACGCCCGTCCACCACCCACAACCCGTGCGTCTTCCCCAGCTGGACGCCCGGGCAAAATCACCCAAAGACGCCCGTCTTTCCCTTCTGGACGCTCGTCCAGAAGCTGCCAAATCCGCCTGTCCCGTGCTAAAGACGCCCGGATTCCCAGACAGTCCCATTTCGTCTTCTTCAAGCTTCAAGGAAGGATGCACATCTTTTTCTAGAGACCGGAGTCTCCCTAGAGACCGGAGTCTCCCTAAAGAGACCGGCGATTCCTCAACAAGGGACTTAATCGTCATTTAAGCCCTTAGTTAACCCTAATTCATGCACCTAATCCCCACTATAAATACCCCATTAGTCTAATTAGAAGAGCATGTTCTTCTTAGCAATCTTTAGTGTAGTTAATATCAATCAAATCTCTCTTTAATCTTGTAATCAACATTTAATCAAGTTTTAATACAAGTTTTATTTCCCTAATCTCTCTCTTGTTCATCCTTTATTTTGGATAATTGAAGATTATTTGGGTTATTATTGGGAGATTGACAACCTTCCAATCAAGCATCAAGTACTTCTTTTATTCTTTACTTTATTATTGGAATCATTAGTAGGTATAATTCTCTTAATCCCTTTTTAATTATTGTTAATCACTTTCATTTATTCATCATGTTTCACTTTGTTGGTATGATTGACAACCTTGCTAGCATGTTCAACATGATAATGAGTGAGTAATTTCCTTAGCTAGGGTTAATGGGTAATTAGGGGAAACCAACATGGGGAATGCTTCTTGCTTAAATTATTATGCTTTCATAGTTTATTTGCTTGCTTGTTGTGATCTCAACTTATGCACATGTTATGTTTGATGAAATGTGAGCCTATGAATCCTTGCATTTTTTACCCATCACCTACCTTTTCAATGAGACTTGTAAGACATAAACCAACTCGAGTCTTATTAGACCATGCATGTTGTTGAGTAGGGAAGATTAAGTTGACTTGCAGGTGTTGTACAATCTAATCGATTCGGCTCCGTGACCCAAACTTTCCTAGGATTGTAAGATATAAACCAACTCGATCCATCACAACAATAATTGTTTGCTTATAATTTGAGAACATGTTTGTATGATCAATTCCCATGAATCCCCTATGACCCCATGACACCCTAGTGCCTTTTATCAATTGTTTACATCCCTTTCAATTCATCTTGCTTGTTTACTTTCATTGCTATTTAGTTTAGTGATCTTCTACTTCAAACCCCAATTGTGACACCCTTAAGACACCACTAGTTGCAATAGAAATCTCATCTCAATTCCCGTCCCTTGGGATCCGACCTTTACTTGCCTCTTTACTAATTTTAGAGTTGTTGGTGAAGTTATAAATTGTGTTTTGGTCTAGGTGCTCCTAACGACAAGTACTGAAAAACTAAACTCCGCGAGGAAATCACACCGACCAAAAATGGCGCCGTTGCCGGGGACGGTGTTAAATTGATTTAGATTTTCTTACATTGTTATTAGTTGTGTCTTTCTTTGCCTTGGGGAAGTAAAACTCCGCAAGGTTTGTTCTAATTATTTTCAAGTTGTTTGATATTTTGCAAGATGGACCTTATAGATTGTTTTGTAGAGGACCACTTAAGTATACCTTTTTTCAAAGATCCCATGCAAGGATTGGAAGCCTTGGAAGCAAGTGAGGCTAAAAATATGTATTGGGAATTGGAGGTAGATCTTTTTGAGTCCGCTCTAGCTAACAAAGAACTTACTCATGCACAATCCGAATTAGTGTATAACATCCTTGTGGAAGCATGTCAACCTATAGAAGATGAGCAATCCATCCTAGAAGACATCTTACAAGATCAAGAGCAAGAGGAATTCGTCAAGGAATTTGAAGGCGATGACATTGATGAGAATGAAGAACAAGTTTAATATGCCATGAGAATGGAATGCCTAATGGAGATGGAGCAAATTCTCAATGAAACTCCAAAGGAGGAAAGTGAGGTACAAACCCCTGCTCTAAAACCCCTTCCCCCAAATTTGAAATATGCTTACCTTGATGAATCAAAGACCAAACCCGTGATTGTTAATGATAGACTTGATGAGAACCAATTGGGAAAATTCCTTGATGTGTTGAAACAACATGAGAAGGCTATAGGTTATAGTCTAGATGACCTTAAGGGGATAAGTCCCAACTTTTGCATGCATAGAATTCATCTAGAGAAGGACCATAGACCTACCATTCAACCTCAAAGAAGATTGAACCCCCACATGCAAGAAGTTGTCAAAGGAGAGGTTATGAAATTACTTGATGCGGGAATCATATATCCCATATCGGATTCTTTGTGGGTTAGCCCCGTTCAAGTGGTACCTAAGAAAGGAGGTACCACGGTGGTGACAAATGAAAAGAATGAGCTAATACCCACAAGGAAGATCACCGGTTGGCGTATGTGCATTGACTATCGAAAATTGAATTCCGCAACAAGAAAGGATCATTTCCCCCTACCATTCATTGACCAAATGCTTGAGAGGTTAGCCTCCAACAAATTCTTTTGATACCTTGACGGGTATTCGGGATTCTTTCAAATCCCTATACACCCGGATGACCAACATAAGACCACCTTCATATGCCCTTATGGTACTTTTGCGTATAGGAGGATGCCTTTTGGTTTATGTAATGCCCCCGCCACTTTCCAAAGATGCATGATGAGTGTCTTCTCCGACTAACTAGAGACCATAATGGAAGTTTTTATGGATGATTTTAGCGTCTATGGAAAGGACTTTGACTCATGTTTGCATAATCTTTCTCTTGTATTGCAAAAATGTGAAGATGTTAGTCTTGTTTTAAATTGGGAAAAGTGTCACTTCATGGTCAATGAAGGAATTGTTTTGGGTCATTTAATTTCGGAAAAGGGCATCGAAATTGATAAGGCTAAGGTTGAGGTGATAGAGAAACTCCCACCTCCCATGAATGTTAGAGGGGTGAGAAGTTTTCTCGGTCAAGCGGGTTTCTATCGCCGTTTCATAAAAGATTTTTCAAAAATAGCGAAACCCCTCACTCAACTCTTACTTAAAGATGCCCAATTCCATTTCACTGATGAGTGTGTTGAAGCCTTTAATAGAATCAAGGAAGCACTAATCTCGGCACCAATCATTCAACCTCCAAATTGGGAACTACCGTTCGAGATTATGTGTGATGCTAGTAACTACGCCGTTGGAGCGGTTCTTGGCCAACGGGTAGGAAGATCTCTTCATGCAATCTATTATATAAGCAAGACTCTTGATCCCTCCCAAGTGAATTATGATACCACCGAGAAAGAGCTTCTTGCCATTGTCTATCCTTTAGACAAATTCCGTTCCTACTTACTTGGATCCAAGGTGATTATCTTCTCGGATCACCGTGCTCTCCGACATCTCTTGATAAAGAAGGAGGCAAAACCAAGATTGTTGAGATGGATTTTGCTTCTTCAAGAATTCGACTTGGAAATAAGAGACAAGAAAGGAGCCGAAAATGTAGTAGCGGATCACTTGTCAAGGATCCGGTTTCATGATGAACATGGAGAAACACCGATCAATGACTCATTTCCCGACAATATTTTGATGGCCATTCAAACACAACTTGAAAGGCACATCACCCCATGGTTTGCCGATTATGCCAACTATATTGTTGGAAGAGTACTCCCTCCAAATTTAAACCACAACCAAAGAAAGAGGTTCCTATTCGAAGTAAAGAGGTACTTTTGGGATGACCCAAACCTCTACAAAGATTGTAGTGATGGGCTCTACCGGAGATGCATCCCTCAATGGGAGGTCCAAGGAATCTTGGAAGGGTGTCACTCATCACCCTACGATGGGCACCATGAAGCAAGGAGGACCATTGCAAAAATTCTTCAATCGGGCTTCTATTGGCCTACAATGTTTCAAGACACGAGGGAATTCATCATTCATTGTGATGCTTGTCAAAGAACGGGGAATATCTCTTGGAAGAACGAAATGCCACAAAGGGGCATTCTAGAGATGGAGATCTTCGATGTTTGGGGGATCGACTACCAAGGTCCGTTTGTGACATCCAATGGGAATAAGTACATCCTTGTGGCCATAGACTACGTCTCAAAGTGGGTGGAGGCAATTGCCACTCCAAATGATGATGCAAAAACGGTCACCAAACTCTTCAAGAAAATAATCTTCCCAAGATTTGGAGTTCCTAGAGCAATCATAAGTGATGGAGGAACGCATTTTCATGAAAAGAAACTCGCATCTCTTTTGACCAAATATGGTGTTCAACATAGAACCGGGTTGGGATACCATCCTCAAACAAGCGGTCAAGTTGAAGTTTCGAATAGAGAGATCAAGCAAATCCTTGAGAAAGTTGTGAACAAGACCCGAAAAGATTGGAGCACCAAGCTTGATGACGCTCTTTGGGCTTATAGGACGGCCTATAAGACTCCCATAGGAGCCTCCCCTTACAAGCTTGTCTATGGAAGGAAAAGCATGCCACTTGCCAATCGAATTGGAGTACAAAGCATTTTGGGCAATCCGAGCACTTAACCTTGATCTCAAATTGAGTGGTCAAAAGAGGATGATTCAAATTCAAGAGTTGGAGGAATTCCGACTACAATCATATGAGAATGCCAAGATCTACAAGGAAAGGACAAAATTGCTCCATGACAAGAGGATTAAACAAAAAGCCTTGCACAAAGGGGATAAAGTCCTTCTATTCAATTCCCGCTACCGACTCTTTCCGGGAAAATTGAACTCTAGATGGATGGGTCCCTATGTGATAACCGAAGTTGGAAAATATGGGGATTTTGAAATCAAGGCGGAAGATGGAAGCAAGTTCAAGGTCAATGGTCAAAGGTTGAAGCCATACTATGAGGGAGCGTTTATTGGAGAGGTCGAGGTCACCTACCTCGGGCCTTCTCATCCTTGAAAGAATCATCAAAAGGGAGAGTTTGGTGGAGTCCTCCCTAAACCACCACTTGTAAATATACTAACCCTCTAACTTTTATTTATAATTTTGTTGCATTTCCTTTAACATAAACATAAATTCTTTCCATGAGAGTAAGTGAAGGAGGGTCACTAATGAATTTTGAATGAAGGAAGGAACCAATCTTCAAGTGTGGGGAAGCATTTGTCAAAGTCAAGGAAATCAAAGGAAAATCCGCAGCAAGGAATCCGGGCGTCTTCCCTAAGAATTCCCCCGTCCTGCTGGAATCCGGGCGTTTTTGGCAGAATCCGTCCGTCCTGTTAGGCTGTGAAATTGAAATTTTGGGACTGCCGAAGAATCCGAGCGTCCTGACAGAGAAGACGCTCGTCTTGAGGAATCCGCCCGTCTTTGCAGAAAGACGCTCGTCTTTTTGCCTGTGAAAAACAAGAAAGGTTACTGTCTCAGAATCCGCCCGTCTTTGGGAAAAGACGCCCGTCTCCTTACAGAAAATCCGAGCGTCTTGGGCTCGAGACGCCCGTCTTGGCGGCGTCATATTTTTGGAGAATCAACTGTGACAGAATCCGGGCGTCTTCCCTCAAAACCGCTCGTCCCGAAACGCTGGAATCCGAGCGTCTTATGCTCGAATCCGCTCGTCTTCCTGCGGTAAATCAACCACGATTTTTCCTAATTTTATTACACCCCACCACACAATTTGTGACACATCACCCTTCCTTCCACTTGTATTATAAAAACCCACCTCCTTATGACTCTAAAGCATATCCCAATCACTCTTTTACCCCACAAAATCAAAAAGCCCCAATTTTCTAGGGTTCCAAAGGCAACATTCAATCCACAAGGAGAATCTTTATAGTTTAACAAATCAAAAATTCCAACTCAACAATCAAAGAATGCCACCAAAGGGATCTTCCTTTAGGGATAGGAGAAGACCAAGGGTAAGAGGAAGCTCTTCTACCTCCCATATCAACACATTAAGAAGGGAGCATGAATAAATTGTGGATCTTACAAGACTTGATGATTTCTCAAATGTTGAATTCGTCAATGGTGTGCAAAGACTCGTTTTCCACCGGCTTCTTCGTAAGAACATTCTCCCTACTAAGTTTTTATGTCATGATACTTTAAGGAAACTTGGGATTTATCACCAAGTGGAAGCTCTTTTTGAGTTGTTTGGTCTCTCTACCCTTTTCCACATGCATGAGCAAACTTACTGATCCCTTGTGCTTGAATTTTTGAGCTTCTTGAAGATTACAACCTTGTATAGAACAATATGCATAGAATTTAGGTTGGAAAGTGTTTCAAGAATGATGACTCTAGTGGAATTCGCTAATGTGCTTGGTCTCGATGTCTCCCCTACCCGGACATCAAAACCAAAGAGATATAGTGTTGCACCCCTATGGAGGGCCATGACCGGCCGAGATTTCATGTACATCAAGGAGTGTCTAGCTTTCCACATTCAAAATACTACTTTGAGACTTACTTACCGGTTCCTTTCCGGCACTCTACTTGCTCGCCGAGATCCGGCAATAGTGAACGAACTTGACCTTGTGTCCATGGAGTCTTATCTCAATATCCAAGGAAGGGGTGGGTGCCGCTTCAATGCGCCTCTTGTGCTACTCGAAAAATGGGCAAAGTTTAGGAACGGTGATGATGATGGGATGAAACACATTGTTAATGGAGGGCTCATTACGAAGATTGCAAAGCATTTCAATCCAAAATTCAATGAGAATAATGAGTATGCTCCTCTTTCCGGAAATACAAGGATAAATGAAGACCTTCTTCTTATTCATCATCATTGGATAACCCTTGAGGGGGTTGATAAAAGGATCAAGTGGATAACGAAAGGAAGTGATCCAATCTACCTACCAATGACCGGACTACCAAGAATCTCACTAAGAAGAGGACCTTTATCACCAATCCCATCCTACCTCATCCCTCCAAACCCAACCCAAGCAAGGCAAGCACCACCACCTCCAAATCCCCAACAACAACAACAAGAGCAACAACCTCAAGATGAGAAAATCAAAGTGCCTCCCTACCCATTTCCTTACCAACCGTACAACCATCCCAACCCCTTTATCCTTCCCCGTGATGACTTTGTAACGGGAATTCTACAAGATTTGCACTTCCGACAATATGAAGCTACCGTGGACAATTATTATACACTCTATCCTCAATACCACGATATGATTCAAAGGGTAAAGATTAGTGAGGAGGGAGCATTTCCCTCTTGGGCACAAATGGATTTACTCTTCCCCAATTCGGAGAGGGCAAATGAAGGGGCAAACGGGCGACAAGAGGAAGGGAGCAACAATTCTTGCGGAGGAGACACGGTGGAACTTGGAAGTGAAGAGGACGAGTTCATGGACCCAAATACAAGTGATGCATCCAAGGAAATATGGGATAGTTATCTAGAGGGAGATGACGGCGATCTCTAGAGGATCTCTTCATAGCTAGATGGAGCGGGCGTGAGGCACCCATCTCAAGCTTAAGTGAAGTTTCCTCATCTCCTCTCTTTCATGAAAGAATTTTATGTTTTGTTAACTTGTACATTATTTGACTTTGTCATGGTTGGAGAGTCCTAGCAACATAGAGGACTAACACCTCGGCCCCATTGAGGTGTTCTTATTTCATTGTTCCCACTTTTGAAAATCCAAAATGACAAATTTAGTTTCATGCATTGCATCTTGTGTGCATGAACTACCCCAACTTTAGGACATTAGAAATAATGTCTAACTCGGTTTGGGGAAGTACATGCATACGCAACGGGAGGTAATCTAAATTACGCTCTCCGTCATAAACAAAAAAAAACCATGCATCATGTAGTGTAGATTAGTGTAGCTTGCATTTAGTGTAGAATTCATGCATCATGTTTGCATGATTTCCCATCATTTTGGCCATTGAGGACAATGCCCATATTAGTGTGGGGATGGGGAATTCTAACTTAACTTTTATTCAAAAATCCAAAAAAATCAAAAAAATTCGAAAAACCATAAAAATTTGAAAAAATTGAAAATCCAAAAACAAGTTCATTTCTTTTGTAGTGTAGTCATGTATATATTGTTGTATATATTGTGTTTGTTCTATCCTTGTTCACATTGATTGACTACGCCACATCCGAGACATGAGGATCATTGAAGACCGCATGGTATGATCTTTCCAGTCTCCTTTTTCCTCTTTATGTTAATGACTATGTGGCTTTATTTTGATTGATGCAGTATAACAATGTGAACTTAGGACTTGCATTTAGTTTATATGTCACATCAGTTGGTAAAATCATTTGCATTAGGATGTTTATATGTTAGTTGCATCATGGCATGTAGTTTGCATGTTAGAAAAATTTTGTGAAACCGTCTACTTAGGAAACTTGACAAGTGTATATAGGCCCTAGTAGATGCTTTTTCTTCTTAAGACTTTGCTTGTTAGAATACTTGTACAACACCCTAGGATGTGTCATGCTAGTATCCTTTGACCCATGGATTAAGGCCTAGTCAAGAGTACCTTGTGGTGTGATAACTCCTTGGCTACCGTTTATTCCAAGGTGACCCTTGAAACCATGCATGCATCCATCATCCATGTTCTACCACATTTTTGTCATCAAAGGGAATGGGCACAAAAAGAAATCAATTTGAGTTCAATGAAATGAAAAGTGAAAGAAAGTTTGCAAAAAAAAATGCATCAAATAAAAAGAGGAGCAAAAATAGACTCCTAAAGCTTCAAATATAAGGCACCCTCACTACATATGGGGTGACTTTGAAAATGTTCAAAAGAAATGCAAAGAAAAGTTGAAAGTTGTCAAGTGTTGAAATGCCAAAAATCAAAAAGAAATGGCAAGAAAGTGTTCTCAAATGTCAAATGCCACAAGAAATTGGGGGGAAAAACAAAAACAAAAGCAAACTCCCAAATGAAACTCAAATATCTATCGATCCCTTTATCCACCGTATCCATTTTTGTGCATGGTAGAGAGGGGACGACCCTTCTTCTTGTCTAGGCAAGAGGGGGAATTCCGCGATCCTCCAGTGTTTCTAACACCATGGGGAGTCTACTCTTGACAAAAGCATTTAACGATTGAGGACAAAGGTACCCTAGCTTGACACAACTTGGAGGTGATTTATTGGTATCCTTCTAGGCTTAGTAGTTTGAAGAAATTGCATCTATGAAGGAATGTGTACCCTTGAATTGCTTCCCTTGTAGATAATTTCCGCCACTTAGATGAGGAAAGTGGCTATTCTTTTGTAGATGCATCCATTACTTGATTTTGTGTGCTTAATGTTTGGATGTGTCGCCATTTTGGCAAGACCCACCTTGCCTTGCAAGAAGGCATCCTACCTCATGGTTGTCTTGTTGTGAGTTGAAGGGGCGGAGTGAGACCCGCTAATTGTCTCATATCGGCTATGTTATTAGGTTAGTTTAAATAATGGTCCTAGTCTTTGTCACCTCTTTACTCGGGACGAGCAAAGGTTCGGTTTGGGGATATTTGATGTGACCATAATTAGAGCATATTTAGTCCCCGAATTAGCCTTGTTCCCATGCTTTTTAGTGCATATTTAGGTCATTTAGTGTCTTTAGTTCTTTGTTTTGCATATTCTTTGAGGTTTTGTGTCCTTGGTAGGAAAGGAGTGCAAACCTTGCATTTTCATGGCAAAAAGAAGCTAAATTGATTGAATTCAATGACCAAGCATCAAGGAGAGACAAGATTAGAAGGCCTTTGTACATACTATAGTAGATGGGCAATGTTGAGAAAAGATCCTTGCATCCCCGAGGAAATCCTCAAGGATTTTATGAAGAAAAAGGAAGAAAAGAAGAAGGAAAGAAACTACCTAACAATCCGTGCATCTTCCTCTGAAGACGCCCGTCCACCACCCACAACCCGTGCGTCTTCCCCAGCTGGACGCCCGGGCAAAACCACCCAAAGACGCCCGTCTTTCCCTTCTGGACGCCCGTCCAGAAGCTGCCAAATCCGCCCGTCCCGTGCTAAAGACGCCCGGATTCCCAGACAGTCCCATTTCGTCTTCTTCAAGCTTCAAGGAAGGATTCACATCTTTTTCTAGAGACCGGAGTCTCCCTAGAGACCGGAGTCTCCCTAAAGAGACTAGCGATTCCTCAACAAGGGACTTAATCGTCATTTAAGCCCTTAGTTAACCCTAATTCATGCACCTAATCCCCACTATAAATACCCCATTAGTCTAATTAGAAGAGCATGTTCTTCTTAGCAATCTTTAGTGTAGTTAATATCAATCAAATCTCTCTTTAATCTTGTAATCAACATTTAATCAAGCTTTAATACAAGTTTTATTTCCTTAATCTCTCTCTTATTCATCCTTTATTTTGGGTAAATGAAGATTAATTGGGTTATTATTGGGAGATTGACAACCTTCCAATCAAGCATCAAGTACTTCTTTTATTCTTTGCTTTATTATTGGAATCATTAGTAGGTATAATTCTCTTAATCCCTTTTTAATTATTGTTAATCACTTTCATTTATTCATCATGTTTCACTTTGTTGGTATGATTGACAACCTTGCTAGCATGTTCAACATGATAATGAGTGAGTAATTTCCTTAGCTAGGGTTAATGGGTAATTAGGAGAAACCAACATGGGGAATGATTCATGCTTAAATTAATATGCTTTCATAGTTTATTTGCTTGCTTGTTGTGATCTCAACTTATGCACATGTTATGTTTGATGAAATGTGAGCCTATGAATCCTTACATTTTTTACCCATCACCTACCTTTTCAATGAGACTTGTAAGACATAAACCAACTCGAGTCTCATTAGACCATGCATGTTGTTGAGTAGGGAAGATTAAGTTGACTTGTAAGTGTTGTACAATCTAATCGATTCGGCTCCGGGACTCAAACTTTCCTAGTATTGTAAGATATAAACCAACTCGGTCCATCACAACAATAATTGCTTGCTTATAATTTGAGAACATGTTTGTATGATCAATTCCCATGAATCCCCTATGACCCCATGACAACCTAGTGCCTTTTATCAATTGTTTACATCCCTTTCAATTCATCTTGCTTGTTTACTTTCATTGCTATTTAGTTTAGTGATCTTCTACTTCAAACCCCAATTGTGACACCCTTAAGACACCACTAGTTTCAATAGAAATCTCATCTCAATTCCCGTCCCTTGGGATCCGACCTTTACTTGCCTCTTTACTAATTGTAAAGTTGTTGGTGAAGTTATAAATTGTGTTTTGGTCTAGGTGCTCCTAACGACAAGTACTGAAAAACTAAACCCCGCGAGGGAATCACACCGACCATAGTGTCAAAAGCGCTCGATCGAGAAGATGGGATACTCGATCGAGAGAAGTGGTTTTGCAGCATTTCGATCGAGAGCAGCAGAGGCTTGATCGAGTAAAGTTCCTAGCCAAAGTGTTCGATCGAGCAGAAAAACCACTCGATTGAATAAAGTCACCTGCAAAACGCATAAAAGAAGTACAGGAATAACAAGATACGTGCCGTTTAGTGTTCAAAGTTCAACACACAGCATAAAAAGAATAATAAGTTCAAATAAAAGTACAAGAGAACAGTCCGGGTTGCCTCCCGGAAAGCGCAGGTTTAAGAGGTCTCGCACGACCTTTCTGGCTTCAATTAACTGGCTCATCAGGATTGTCAAAGTACAAGACTTCAACGCGATTGTCTGCATCATTTTCCTCATGGTAATGCTTCACATATTGCCCATTCACCTTGAACCTATTTCCCTCAGAATTCTCTAACTCCACAGACCCGAATTTAGTGAGAGTTGTCACTGTATAAGGGCCACTCCACCTGGACTTCAGCTTGCCAGGAAATAAATGCAGTCGGGCATTAAACAGCAACACCTTCTGTTCGACTTGAAACTCTCAAGGTATTATCTCTTTGTCGTGTTATCTCTTCGTCTTCTCTTTGTAGATGCGTGAGCTATCATAGGCATTTAGCCTAAACTACTCCAGTTCATCTAGCTGCAATAAACGGTTCTGACCACACAACTTAGGATCAAAGTTAAGTTCACGAATCGCCCACCAAGCTTTGCATTCTAACTCAACAGGTAAATGACATGACTTCCCGTAAACCAGCCGATATGGTGATGCACCAATCGGTGTTTTAAAGGCAGACCTATAAGCCAATAATTTGTCTTCCAATTTAAAACTCCAATCTTTCCGTGATTTAGAAACTACCTTAGCTAAGATCTCTTTAATCTCACGATTAGAGACCTCAACTTGACCCCTAGTTTGGGGATGATACCCCAAACCACGTTGGTGTTGAACAAGAACCTTAGACAAAATAGAGGTTAGTTTCTTTTCCTTAAAATGCAATCCCCCATCACTAATGACGACCCTAGGGACACCAAATCGGGGAAATGTAATCTTTTTAAACATTTTAATCACAGTCTTGGCATCACAGTGGGGCGAAGCAATTGCCTCCACCCACTTAGACACATAATCGACAGCTACCAAGATATACCTGTTACCTTTACTTGACGGGAAGGGTCCTTGGAAATCGATGCCCCAGACATCAAAAACCTCGACCTCTAGGATACCATTTTGTGGCATCTCATGTCTCTTTGAAATGTTCCCAGAGCGGTGGCAAGCATCACAAGCTGAAACAAAAGTCTTAGCATCAGCAAACAAAGTTGGCCAGTAAAAGCCAGATTGAAGTACCTTAGCCACGGTACGCGATGGACCGTGGTGACCACCATAAGCGGATGAGTAACAGCCTTCCAAGATCACCCTGGTCTCCCACTGCTGAATACACGATCTATAGAGACCGTCTGCACACTCCTTAAATAAATAAGGGTCATCCCAGAAGTACTGCTTAGCGTTATAAAGAAAATGCTCCCTCTGCTGATAAGAAAGATCAGGCGGCAGCATGCCACTAACAACGTAATTAGCTAAATCTGCATACCAAGGATCTTGGTTAATAATAGAAGACAGAATAGCAAATAAAGAATCATTAGGAAAAGAATCATTAATAGGTAAAGAATCTTCTCCCTCTTCGTTTGTGTGATCATGACAGATGATCACTACTACGTTCAAAGACCTTTCTTATCTTTTATCCTGAAATCAAACTCCTGAAGGAGGAGTATCCATCTCAACAGCCGTGGTTTAGCTTCCTTCTTAGCAAGAAGGTGTCTCAGCGCTGCATGGTCAGTAAAAACAGTAACTTCTGACCCTATCAAATAAGAACGAAACTTTTCAAGCGCATATACCACAGCTAGCAGCTCTTTCTCAGTAGTGGTGTACTTCACTTGAGCCTCATCCAGAGTTCGGCTCGCATAGTAGATTGCATTCAAAGATTTGTCTTTCCTTTGGCCTAGCACCGCTCCTAGTGCATAGTCACTAGCGTCACCTATAATCTCAAACGGCAAATCCCAGTTGGGAGGCTCTATAATCGGCGCCGAAATCAACGCCTGCTTTAACCTGTTAAAAGCAGAAAGACACTCATCAGTAAATACAAAGGGGGCATCCTTAAGCAACAGTTCTGTAAGTGGTTTAGCAATTTTTGAAAAGTCCTTGATAAATCGGCGATAAAAGCCAGCATGACCAAGGAAACTCCTCACTCCCTTGACATTAACAGGAGGAGGTAATTGCTGAATCACTTGCACCTTCGCTTTGTCAACCTCAATAGCCCTGTCAGAAACTAAATGCCCTAAGACAACTCCCTCGTTGACCATAAAGTGGCACTTCTCCCAATTAAGCACAAGGGTAACCTCAATGCAGCGCTGCAACACTTTATCAAGGTTAGACAGACAGTTAGCAAAATCACTTCCATAGACACTGAAATCGTCCATAAAGACTTCCATAATAGACTCAATATACTGAGAAAATATCCCCATCATGCACCTTTGAAAGGTGGCAGGGGCATTACACAAACCAAAATGTATCCTGCGATAAGCAAAAACACCCTGAGGACAAGTAAAAGTAGTCTTTTCCTGATCATCCGGATGAATAGGGATCTGAAAAAACCCTGAGTAACCATCTAGATAACAGAAAAACATATGAGAAGCTAACCTTTATACCATTTGATCAATGAAAGGAAGGGGAAAGTGATCTTTCTTTGTGGCGGCATTCACCTGTCTGTAGTCTATACACATCCGCCAGCCAGTCACTACTCTCGTAGGTATTAACTCGTTTTTGTCATTCTTGACCACATTATTCCCTCCTTTCTTAGGAACTACCTGAACTGGACTCGCCCACTTAGAATGACCAACAGAATAGATAATACATGCGTTAAGCAGCTTCATTACCTCAACCATCACAACATCCTGCACCTTCTGGTTCACTCGGCACTGACCCTGTCTGCAAGGATTGTGGTCTTCCTCAAGCTCAATCATGTGCATACAAATGTCGGGACTAATCCCCTTGATGTCTGTTGGAATATGTGTCCTCCGACAATAATGCGATCACGACTGTTGATCATGATGATCACATGTTTAAGTCTCATTAAAATGAATACAATTGGGAAGTAATATTGTTACTGTCAACTGGTCAACATATATCGGTAATGATTGGCTTACTAGAGTTTGACATTACTGTCGTGTGACGGTGGTGATCAGTTGACCCCCTAGGTCACACCTAAAGGGCAACCCTCTTAATTGATTATTTAATTAATCGTATAATGTTACGAGTTAATTAAATTACTTGAAAATTGACGGACGATTTTGGAAGTAAAATTTACGTATCATATTGAAATGTGATTAAATAAGATACGGTCTGAGTAATTAAATTGTATAATTACTCGGATGAAATAAATTGTTTAATGTAACAATTAAATTTGAATGAATTGTTATAAATACAATCTGTTGTGATTTATAAATTGGTAAAATTTTTGGCACAAGTAATTATGAAATTACTAAGTCGATTTTTGTATGTGACGTATTTTTATTAATACGTTGATTTTTAATATGTTAAAAATACATAACAAATATATGTGACATATGACATGTAACATATTGACAATTGACAAAATTAATATGGAATCCATATTAGCTAAAGGTGCCGAAAATAGGAGGGGATGTTAAGCTAATTAATTGTTTAATTAGTAGCTAAACACAATGATTACCTACATCCTAGCCATGCAACTCTAATTTTCTTGTGAAGATAAAATTGTTCATGCATTGGCTCCCCTTAAAGTCCCCCCTTCCACCCGGTTTTTTATGTGAAAAACCATCATTGGTTTTTCATATAATTTTACCTATTACTACACTAAAAGAGTTGAGTAGTATTCATTCATTCAACTCATCCAAAATACAAGTTTTCTAGAGAAATAAAATCCTCTCTTTATCTCTCATCAAAACCGAAAATATTCAAAGTGTTAACAATATTTTTGGTTCAATTTTCTCATGAATTAATATTATAACTAGTATTTGTAATATTAATTTAATTAAGAGGAGCCTTGGGTATTAAGCTTAGGGAGAGATCTTACTCTTAGATCTTCATTCTTCCATTGGAAAAGCTCAAGAACAAGAAGAGAGAGGTGATCTCTCTTGTGCCCTAATAGCCGAAATTACAATGTAAGGACATGATTTCTCCTCTATTTATATTGATGTTTGCATGCATAAGATCCGTTTTAATTTATGACAAATTAATTAGACATATATGAGTATGTTAGATATGTATATGAATCTACATTTCTTACAATCGGTATCATGAGCCACGGTTGTTTGCATGCAAATTGGTTAAAAGTTTTTCCGAGTTATATGAATAACAAAATAAAACTTGTAAAATTTGTGTTATTATGATATATCACGAAATAATTACATGCATGTTAACATTTCTGGTCCTAAAGTGTTTTAGGATTTTTTGGTTAATTTTTCGGATTTTTATTGTTCATATTTAATAATAATGACATTTAAATGTGATTTTATGAGTAAAAATGTCATTTTTGGTCGAAAATTAGCTATACTTCGAATTTTAAGTTGGTTTTTGGATATGTTGTTACATATATTATTTTGAGATAACCTGTAAATTTTCATAATTTTTGCACTTGTTATGCTCGAAAATTGAATTTTTCATCATTAAATTCGGATTTAAGAGATAAATAGGTTAATATGAGTTAAATTTCGAATCTGGTCATAGAAAATTAATATGTTTTCACATGCAATTTTACAAGATGTATGTAAAATAATTGGCTATAAAGAAGTCTTTTAGCATGATTTATGAATTTTTGAAGAAAAATGGCATAAATAGTGACATTATTAGTTGAAAATTACTAAATCATAATCTATGACTTAGGAAAAACGTCTAATGTTGCATTTTATTATATTTTTCAGATCTAAAATTGAAAAGTTAATGAAAATAATTTTTCCATGTTTTTATGATTATTTTATTAAATATCGATAAACCGCAACATTGTTTTTCCGGAAAAATTTCGAAATTTTTAACCTAAGATTTTGAACATTATGAGTGTCATGGAATTTTTCCAGAATGTTCATGAATTTAAATTTCAAATTTTGAATTTATTTGAAATTTTTGGATTTATTTGAAGTTTAATAGCTTATTTTTGTAATTTTTGTCCATTTATGAACAATTTTGTAAATAAAAGTTAATTATGGTCAAATTACTAGTGGAGACTATATTTTGAGTCCTAAGAGGTTAGGGTAATTAACTTATGCATAAATATGAGTTTATGCATTTTTGTGATTATAAAATGTTGAAATCACGCAAATCCGTAAAAAACCGAGTAATATACGATATTGGCTAATTAAAAGGCGATTTAGCATAAAATTGAGCATGTTCATACATAATATAATGCTGCATTTTCTTTATGATTGTCATAATTTTAATTTATGTAATTTTGAATTATGTAATTTTACTTAGTATGGCCTTAGATTTTAATTGGTATTTCCCGAAATGTATGGGAATATCGATTCGGTTGTAATTTTTATTGTGATCTCGTATCACCGTTTTGTAATATTTAATAGATTTATTTTATTTTAGTTACAAATGTATAATAGGAAATTATGTAATTTATTATGTAATTTTATTCATTCCGGAGTTCCTAAAGACGGATTTCTTCAAGAATGGCGATACATAAAGACGGTGTTACCTCGAGATGCGTGCCACAACCGAAGTTCAAGGGACCAATGGAGTTGGTTTCCGAATATGTAATAGATTAATAGTTTTTCTATTTTAGGAAAGGCCATACTAGGATTTATTTATCTTTATGCTTGCATTTTATTTTATGTCACATGCATCGCTAAATCGCCATAACTAAACATGCATTGTCCTTTTATCGAGTTTATCGACCGTGTCAATTAGAATTATCGTAGTTCACCGCTTTAGTTCACTTAAAACGTGATAGATAATAAATTGACATGACCTCTCGCTAAAACTATCAATTGAGACATAGCCTTACCAAATAGTAGAAACCATGAAAACCTATTTCGTGAGGGAGTGCACTCGGCCACACCGGGGTACAAACCTTGTTACGTAGGGGAAGTGGGTGATGAATGTTAATCCACCGAATTCATGTTGATAAGGGATGTATCGGCCCCACCGTGCCCAAGTTAATATGGGTTTGGATCATGGACACATTTATTCGAAATTTGGATTGAACTCAACAAAAGTATTTGATAAGGGATGTATCGGCCCCACCGTGCCCTTGTCGATGTGTTTTGGGCTATAGATAATTGTTAATGTAATATTATCGACCAAGAATTCTAAAAGTAGAATCGATTAAACGTTAATCCACCGAGTTATATTGATAAAGGATGTATCGGCCCCACCGTGCCTAAGTCGATATGAATTTGGGTCTTGGAATCATTTATCTAGTTGGGTAGAGGTCACTAGAAAAATGCATAAGACTTGTTTAAATCATACATTTTTACGAGTATAATTAAAACGACTTTTGTTTTACTCCTTATATTTTGTTTTGTAGACCACTTCTTATTCATAACAAATGGCAACACCAACTCCTAATGCTACACCACTCGCTACTTCATCTTGGCTCCGATCCTTTATGGATCGATGTAAACTTGAAAAGAATGGGTCAAATTTCTCCGAGTGGGATGCCCAACTCAAATTAGCCGCCGAAGGTGACGACAAGCTTCGTTACCTTACCGAGGCCTCTCCACCCGAGCCCTCCACTAGGTCCACCGCGGCCACTAGGGAAGCCTATGAGGCTTACCAAAAGGAGTCCGCCGCAATGAAAAATGTATTAATATTTGCGATGGAGGCGGAACTCCAAAGGAGAGCCTTCAAGATGGGCAATGCTAATGAGATTTACTCCAAACTTGTGACCATGTTTTCACAAACTCCGCGGATCGTCCAATATGAGGCGGCCGCGGCATTCTTTGATCTCGACTTCAAAGAGGGCCAAAAGGTTAGCCCTCATGTGCTCAAACTCATGGAGCTTGTCGAGACCTTGAAAATTCAAAAGGTTGAAATCCCCAAAGAACTCATCGTAGATAGGATTCTACACTCCTTGTCTAAGGTTAAGGCATATGTGCAATTCCGGGTGAATTTCAACATGCAAGACAAGGACGTGTCTCTTGAGGAGTTGCACAAGTTACTTGTGCAAGCCGAGAGGGACATGGGGTTAAATGTGAACCCTCCCAAGGATGTGCTTAACATAAGCACAAAGAGTAAGGGGAAGTTCAAGAAGAATGGGAGAAAGGGCAAGAAGCAAGCTCCCACTTTCACCAAAGCTAAGTCTTGTGAATCTAGCACCTCCAAAGTCAAGAAGGGTCCTCTTGACAAATGCCATTATTGTAATGGCATGGGACATTGGAAAAGGAATTGTTCCAAGTACCTTGGGGATATCAAAGCTGGAAAGATCACTCCAGTAGGTAAATGACTAACCTTCTTTTATGTTTCTAAATTCAACTATGGTATTATGATGCAAAGTTGTGATAATGTATCTCCCTTTTTATTGTAAATAGGGCCTCCACCAAGCAAAGACAAAGGAAAAGAAAAGCAAGCATAAGAAACCATGAAGAAGCTAAGGATAGCTTTTATGGAGCTTTGTTTTTCATTGTCTTATTTTAAGTTATGTTTTGAATTTTTAGAACTTTAAGTTTCCATGTTCGACATGGAAAGGTATTTTGGATAATGGTTTGTATTTTGGATGATAGTGACTTGGTTTGCAACCCAAGTCACCCGTTTTATCATTTATCCTTTATGTTCTAAAATTTCATCTTTAAATGCTTGCGTTTTGAAACATAAGATTATTCACTAAAAGTGATCTAATAGACAATTATAATGACGGGTTTCATTATATGTCCACATGCGTAAGGCTTGTGTATGATCATTTATGAAGTGACCTTGAGTCTATGAACTCTCTTAAAGGTATGTCAACCACCAAGTAAACATATGAAATCAATAACAATTACTCAACCTATGAGATAGTCCTCCTTATACTTCAACATCATTAATTTGTGTCTCATATGCTATCTTTGAATAATTAGTGTATTTATTCTAAAGATAGAGTGGGAGAAAAATGAGGAACACAACACACAAGACAAGATTAAGATTGTGTACTTGTGTATATGAAGATCTACACAAGAGAGAATGATTTGAATGAAGGTATATCTATTTACATAGTATACCAAATAGATGAGATCTATAGTCTCAAGTTAGTTCTAAATGACTTAAGAGACCAAGTGAAGTAATCATAAGAGTTTATTCTCAAGATAACTACACGAGGAGACCAAAAGAAGTTTTGGAAGAATAATGACTAATGTAAAGTCTTAACAAGCTTTTGACTAAGGTTATGAATCATTTGACCAATAGTTTCAATCATGAGTTTTACTTAAGAGCCTATATGAATCATAGTAACATACTAGTTATGATCAAGTTGCAAACATTGATATTCCAATATCTTCAATAGCCAACGTTTTAACCACGCAAATGTCATTGTTTAACCTCGCTATGAAATGGTTAAACCTCCTTCCGAAAGGGTATTCCGAAGGACCTATTCTAAATATTATTTGTATTTGAATAATGACATTGCTACACATCATTATGACATGAGTGTGTTAGAGATTTAAAATCTTTTTCCGTAAGGTTGAGATGAGACCACTTCAAAATAGGCATTTTGAAAGGATATGATGGGAACATATATGGTTTTATCCTAGTAACTTGGCAAGGCAATTTATATTTATATTCTTGACAAATTTTGATTGAGAAGTCAATTTCGAAATATGTGGAATTGAGTGGGAGTTAGGATATTCTCATGTGAAGACATGGAATTTAGTGGGAGCAATCATCCTTGAATATATAAAACCCATTACTCATTAAAGAATGACGAGCTAATACCTTCTTTCATAAAGAAGCTTTTGAGTTTTCAATTCTGGATGAAAATGGACAATGATGAATCCAAATTACATCAGGGATGATTGGATTAGTATTAAGAGATACGCATCAAATCAACATACGCGTAGGTTATTCGTATGAATGAAAATGGGATTACCATTAGCAGTCATGGTAGTTCATTGAACCTATGAACGGTTGATCTCATGATTATTAGTAACTAATGTTTCCGCCATTAGAATGATCATGTACATGTCCAATCATAAATCATATGCATAAGAGCATGATGATAGACTTGGTGAGCCAAAATAGAAACGTCATGAATTCTCAAGTAGAATCCGATGAGCGATTTCAGTGATTGACGGAATGTTCCATTGTGTGTTAAGAGGTTGCACATATTGAAGAAGATCCGAGCACATATGAGGATTTATGAGAATCCCAAATATTTCAAGCCTAGAAAGAGAAATGAGAAGTTTTGGAAAGATGCTTGGTTGAATAAGAAGTTATTCAAAAACAATCTTTCCTAGTTAAGCTAGGACTTATGAGAAGTACTAAGCTAATAATCTTGTCAATTGTTACAAGATTCTACAAAACACATACCTAGTGCATTGTGTATGGAGGGAATACTTGATCGTACAAGTTGTATTGTTCATCGCAAATTCGTTCGTTATGAGATGAGCGATGAGAAAATTCTTTCAAGTTAAAGAACCAAAACCAAGGTCGAGATCCTTGATGTGTACTTGGTAAAATTCATGGTATGAGAACATGAATGTGAAGGAAATTGCAAGTGTAAGAAGTTTGAACACATGGACACATGAGATGTTAAACTTCTATTGCAATCAATAAGTGTTTACACTTATGATAAACATCACAAGGTTGTAATATGATATTGACTACCCGAGTGCGATGTCGACATTTGTCGTTTGAGTTATTATTAACTCACTTTGTACATTGTTATATCCAAACGGGTTGTAGAGACAATTGAACCCCGTTAAAGTGAACATGGATTAACATTGTTTTTGCCCATAGTTACTTATATGAGGTGACGTCTCGAAGTGACTAGAGTGTGAGGCGATTGATGGCAAGTTCAAATGCCATAGAGTCATGTGAGATGACTAGTCGATCACATAGGCAGATTGTTAGGAACATTTTGTCGGGCCTAATGACCGCTTATAGAGTTCTGGCAAATTTATATAGCGTGGTCGTGGCGAGAGCTACTATAGTATTCAAATGAGTCGATTCTTTTGACTAAAGACTATTCGCCTAAGATGGCACATTTGGATTAACTTTGATTTATGTTACTACGACCTTCGTAAATGGGGTCAAATGGGCATATTTTGGGTTATGATGGCTGTGGCTAGTCGAAGGGAATGAGTGCGATAGGAATTGTCGATCCCTAGTCAGGGTTATAATAATATCTCAGGGCCACTCGAGGAGTAATGAACTGGAAATGCGTGGCCACGCTCGGATGGTATCCAGAGTGGATAAATCCGGTCAATCAGTTATTCTCCAGATCGAGGAAACCACTCTCGATATGATCACTTGCAAGTACGACCTGAAAGACACCTTGCATTGAGTGGGAGATAGTAATAGGACAAGAGAATTGGTGACGCACACTTGTCGAGGACAAGTGGGAGATTGTTGGAATATGTGTCCTCCGACAATAATGCGATCACGACTGTTGATCATGATGATCACATGTTTAAGTCTCATTAAAATGAATACAATTGGGAAGTAATATTGTTCTTGTCAACCTGGTCAACATATATCGGTAATGATTGGCTTACTAGAGTTTGACATTCTTCGTCGTGTGACGGTGGTGATCGATTGACCCCTAGGTCATACCTAAAGGGCAACCCTCTTAATTGATTATTTAATTAATCGTATAATGTTACGAGTTAATTAAATTACTTGAAAATTGACGGACGATTTTGGAAGTAAAATTTACGTATCATATTGAAATGTGATTAAATAAGATACGTCTCCGAGTAATTAAATTGTATAATTACTCGGATGAAATAAATTGTTTAATGTAACAATTAAATTTGAATGAATTGTTATAAATACAATCTGTTGTGATTTATAAATTGGTAAAATTTTTGGCACAAGTAATTATGAAATTACTAAGTCGATTTTTGTATGTGACGTATTTTTATTAATACGTTGATTTTTAATATGTTAAAAATACATAACAAATATATGTGACATATGACATGTAACATATTGACAATTGACAAAATTAATATGGAATCCATATTAGCTAAAGGTGCCGAAAATAGGAGGGGATGTTAAGCTAATTAATTGTTTAATTAGTAGCTAAACACAATGATTACCTACATCCTAGCCATGCAACTCTAATTTTCTTGTGAAGATAAAATTGTTCATGCATTGGCTCCCCTTAAAGTCCCCCCTTCCACCCGGTTTTTTATGTGAAAAACCATCATTGGTTTTTCATATAATTTTACCTATTACTACACTAAAAGAGTTGAGTAGTATTCATTCATTCAACTCATCCAAAATACAAGTTTTCTAGAGAAATAAAATCCTCTCTTTATCTCTCATCAAAACCGAAAATATTCAAAGTGTTAACAATATTTTTGGTTCAATTTTCTCATGAATTAATATTATAACTAGTATTTGTAATATTAATTTAATTAAGAGGAGCCTTGGGTATTAAGCTTAGGGAGAGATCTTACTCTTAGATCTTCATTCTTCCATTGGAAAAGCTAAAGAACAAGAAGAGAAAGGTGATCTCTCTTGTGCCCTAATAGCCGAAATTACAATGTAAGGACATGATTTCTCCTCTATTTATATTGATGTTTGCATGCATAAGATCCGTTTTAATTTATGACAAATTAATTAGACATATATGAGTATGTTAGATATGTATATGAATCTACATTTCTTACAATGTCATCCAAAGAATAACCCATAGCTTTCCTGTTTTTCTTAAGCACAACTAACAAAGCAGTCAGCTGATCATCATCAAGCTTAGCACTAACAATGACTGGATATTGCTCTATATTATCTAAGAAGGCATATTTAAGATGAGGAGGGAGAGTCTTATGCTCAGGTGCCTTTACCTCTATGGCGCAGAGAATACTAATCATTTGTTCCACCCTCTCTCCTTCGGCGTCGGTGAGTTCACGCTCATCTAAAGCAGCTTCAAGCAAATCCAACACAACGTCATTGTTATCTAGGTTATCTGCACAATCATCCAAAAGCATTAGAGCTTCTAGTGGGTCCTTTATAAAAGAACCCGACCAGAAGTCATAGACAGAATCATCAACAATATCAACAGATTAACATGTATCCTCTATCTTTGGCCGAGTAAGAGTACTAGGTAGAGTGAAAGTGATCGCGTCATCCCCCACTACAAGAGTCAAACGCCCGTGTTTGACATCAATGATGGCCCCAACTGTACATAAGAATGGTCTTCCTAGTATAATTGGGGTCCGGGTATCCTCAACTATGTCTAAAATAATAAAGTCCACTTGTATAAAGAACTTGCCTACTTTGACAGGCATGTCCTCTAAGATACCCAAGGGTCGTCTTACAGATCTATCAGCCATCTGTAATGTAATGTAATGTTAGTCATTTTAAGGTGACCCATATTAAGCTTCCTGCAGATAGAAAAGGGCATGACACTAACACTGGCTCCTAAATCACAGAGAGCCTTGTCTACTACTTCATTGCCTATAGTACAGGTAATAGAGAAACTACCCGGGTTCTTCATTTTAGGCGGAGCTTTATTTAAAAGTAAATTACTAGACTCTTTCATAAAAGCAACCGTCTCAAATTCACTAAGCTCTCTCTTACGCGTCACAATGTCTTTCATAAATTTAGCGTAAGTAGGTACCTGTGTAATAAGTTCGGTAAAAGGGACAGTTACCTGGAGGTTCTTGACCACGTCCACAAACTTACCGTATTGTCGCTCAACTTTAGCATCCTTCAAACGTCTCGGATAGGGAACCCTGGTAGCCATGAGTGGACCCACAACTTTCTCTTTACCTATAGCAGCACGTGACACCTCCACAGCAGGGGGAGAAGACACGGTAGAGGAATTAGATGTTGAATTTGATGTTCCGCTGGCTCTGGTACTCGATCGAGTAGTTTCTTTACTCGATCGAGCTATTTTTTGTGACAAATCACTCGATCGAGGAATATGCACCACTCGATCGAGGTCTTCAATTTCAGCTTCTATCGATCGAGCCCCAAAATTACTCGATCGAACAACATTCTCTGCCAAGTTACTCGATTGAGAGGAATTAACTCCTCGATCGAAATCTTCAATTGTGGCACTTCTCGATCGACCAGGTATTGTACTCGATCGAGTGCTGGGAGAGGCTAAATCACTCGATCGAGCTGTATTTTCACTCGATCGAGCTGCAGGATGATATTCAGTAGGGATATCGTCAATTAGCTCTTCCAACTCCTTATCCGAGGTTCCATCAGCTGTCACAACCCCGTCTTCCGGCATTTTCGGTCCATCATAAGTAAGTCCGCTTCGGAGATTAATGGCATTGACTAGATCACATGGGGGCGATTGATTCGCTTGGTTTTGCGCCAGTGTTAGCCGCGCAACTTGCTCTCTTAGCTCTACTATGGCAATATTATCCTTATCGGATTTCTTCCCAAACTGGTGCGTTAAGTTCAATACCAAGGATTTCAATTCGGTGAACTCCTCATTTGTAGAGGACGAATCTGGTTGCGGCATTAGTGTAGGGGAGCTAGTACTCGTTGAGGTCAAGTCTTCATATAACTTAGAGAATGGCACTCCTTGCTTGTATTTTTGATAAGCAAGGACACGCTCTACATTCGCCATACAACCAATAGTGTCATGCCCCTCCATACCGCATCTACCACATACTATCTCATGCTCAGTAATAGCACAAACTTGTTCGTGCTCACCCATGGTCTGTATAATCTCCGGACTGCCCAACCTTCCACTGGGACCTTCCACCTCAGCTACTATCAACTCATTTACATACCTACCTCCCCGGGGATTTCTATATTCGGCAACGTGGATGGCCATTTCCTCAACAAGATGCCACCCTTGATCATCCTCTACATTTTTCTGGAATCTCCCCTTGGCCGCATTATCAAGAACGGCTCTCTGGTCCGGATACAACCCGTTGTAGAATTGGGTGCATAAGAACCATCGCTTAAAGCCATGTTGGGGTACAGATCGGACGAGCTTCTTGAACCTAGTCCAAGCCCCGTTCAAGTCTTCAGTAGGTAGTTGCTCAAATGCAGTAATTTGAGCTCTCAACGCATTAGTTCGTTGTGGTGGGAAGTATCGTCTGTAAAAGGCTAAGGCAAGGGAATTCCAGTCAGTCACACCGGCAGCTTCCCTATCCAAATCTCTCAACCATTCCCGGGCATCATCAGTCAATGAGAAAGGGAAAAGGACTCCCTTAACTATATCTTGTGTTACCCCAGCAGCTAGAGAAATGGTGGAGCAATACTCTGTAAATAGCCCTATATGCTTGCACGGATCCTCTCCAGGTACCCCCCCGAAGAGATTTCTCTCAACCAGCTGTATATAAGAGGGATGGATTCCAAAGGTCCCCGAATCAGTAGTGGGTAACAGGAAACCTTTAGGAAGGGTATCCACCGTAGGCTCTGAATGACTTGCTAAATTCGGCATCCTAGCACATAGAATTTACAGCAAGGCAGGTACGATAATGTTCTCTTCTTAGAACGGATATCCTGAAAAACTAATTAAGAACTTGCAAAAATATGAGATCAATCTCAAGGAATAAATTCCTTGAGATGAGAGACAAACTCAATAAAAGCAACAAAATTACGCCACCTCCCCGGCAACGGCGCCAAAATTTGATACCGTCATCAGGTACCAAAAATAAAGCCTAGATACACTAACAGAAGCTAGCAGTAAGTAGGGTCGATCTCCACAGGGAGATGGGAAAATGTCAGCTTTAGCTAAGTTCGTCTCGGTAACAATTTTGGGGGTTTTAGTTGTTTGTTCTATTCTAATTAGGTCAAGGAAGAGAAATAAAGCAAGAGAGTTGGAATTAAGCAAGCAGGGAGAAAATAGCTAAGACAGTCGGTTCACCATGATTCTTTAGTCATGCAATCTAAGTGTTAGGTCAATGCAGGTATGATCTATGGAGCAATGAATATCTCCTTCCGGTCTCAATTCGCTCTAAAACACAAATAGTTTTGCTTCCGCCCTCACTAAAGTGCCCTAATGTTCGCTACAAGTATCACCCTTTCCAATCTTCCGATCTAGGTCAGGGTTTACCGTGATTTATTAACTAATTGCGTCAACTCAATTAGACAAGAACAATTATATGTAGCGATTAACAACGTATACTAGACTAGCATCAAACCTAATAATTCAATTTACACTTCCCTTAAAATCATGGCTCCCCTATTTCTTAGCAAGGGAGATTAGCTATGCATTATTATCGGGGTAGCAACAATCACACATAAGCAAGAGAGATTAAACATGATAACAAAGCAATGAAAGATTGATAATAGTAATTGTAAGTGAAGGGAGAAAGAAATAAAAAGCAACAATAAATTAAGATTAAAAATTAAAGAAGAATAAGGTACCGATTACATATTTCACGATCCAAGCCAAAGTTCTAGAGTAAGAGTATGAGAGAGTAAGGAGAAAAAGAGGTATTGTCGTCTAAGAGATGATGAAGAAGAAGTTCTTAACGTAGTTCTTAACCTAACTTATATCCTAATTACAAAGCCCATCTCGAATTAAGGCAAAAACACACATAAATAGCAATGTCTCTCGATCGAGTGAAATGAAACCACTCGATCGAGGACAAACCCTGAAATTCCTCTCGATCGAACAAAAATGTCGTTCGATCAAGTACTCCTTGTATCAGCCCTTTCGATCGAGCAACAGAACAGCTTGATCGAATGATTCTTCGTTGGATAAAGCATTTGATCGACGAAATAGTTAGTCGGTCGAGCTATATTGGCACATAGGACTCTTTGGCACCTTCTGAGGTCAGCTCACGCGTCTTTAGGTGATGGATTCCAAGCTCCGATTCCTTATTCTCCAAAATGCATGCAAATGAGACAAGTTTAGGCTCGGTTTTGCTCCTTTCTGGTCCGTACCTGCAATTTACACAAGACAAACCAAAGTAGACTATTCGGGGGTGTTTGTAGCTAGATGCCACGTAAATAATACAGAAATGCGTGTAAAAATGAGGTAAAAACCTTATATAAAATACACGCATCAAATCTCCCCAAACCAAACCTTTGCTTGTCCCCAAGCAAACTATGAATGCTACTAAACACAACTAGTGGAACGGGACCAACTCATCGGCTACAAATCATCCACCCAAACCAGTTTAATGCAACAACTAACAAAGTGGCAGATGGTAAGTGCAATCGAGTTAAATCAATGTTCCAAACTACTGAACCGTCGACCTTGCAAGACTCATGAATATCGGACTCTCACAGGTCGCTCATCACTCAAATTAAGCACAGGGTGAGTATATAAGTAGAAGATAGAAAGAAGCACAGTCACTCATCTAACTCGACCTATAAGAACATGCATGCAGCTTAACATGAATAGAATCTCTAAAATCGTATATATGCATTCCAACCAACAAATGACCAAGACACATGCCGAGGACTTACATTTTGGTAAGTGAGGTAATGGGTAAGAAGGGGCTAAGAAGAATTTGGATAAGTGGAGTTAGCAGCCAAGCTAGCAGTAACGGATCCAAATTGAAAACACAACCCAACTTCATACTCAATAAATTAATACAAATCGGTGCTAAATTGTTGCACATAACTCACTTACCACCATAAAATTGTTAACTCCCCATAGGATACAAATAGAACATGGGAGGTAAATCACAACATATTAAACTTTCAGCTCATGATTTTCATAATCTCTTTCTTCTTTTTTTTCTTTTTCAATTCTTTTTTTTTTCGTTTTTTTTTTCTTCTTTTCTTTCTTTTCCAAATTTTCCTTCTTTCATTCCCTTCAACATTTCCACCAACTTCTCAAATCAGATATGCAGCCAAACTGCAGTGAAAACATTCCAAACAGCTACTAACTACTAGCTCGGCTAAGGTAGGCAAAATTATGGTTTGTAGCTATATAGGACAAAATAGGCAATTTGGCTATGTGAAGTTCATGGGTAAAATGAAATAAAGGGAACTGCCTCTCCTAACATGTGTCACCAAACACAGACCGAATGCATACAGGTATCAAGAAGACTAAATTCATGCTTATGCAAATTAATGTTACATGCCTTATAGAGAGTACTACTCACATCCTATATGAAACTGGTCATGAATGTTACCAGTTTATTGAGCTCTAACCTTAGAATGTAAATGTAGTTTGCCAATTAATGAGCCAAGTCTATTTGTTCAGATAAGAGAGAAACAAAAACTCTCGTAGATTATGCAGATTACCATGCCAACAAAATGTCAGGAATATACAAGGTAAGGGTAAGGACTCAAAGTAGCGTCAAAGTTCAATCGTTCCGACTCAAAATAAACGTGAATTTTTTGAATTTTATGTGATTTTTGGAATTAAAAACAACGATGCATGCGAAATTAAATAAACGTGCAAGCGGAAATGCAAGAAAACATGCAGACACAGATATGGATGCATACCTCCCCAAACCAAACCGTACAATGCCCTCATTGTACCAAAAATAGGGAAAGAAATGCAAACTAAATAGAAAAGGAGAGTGGGAGTCGGAAAACTTACAAGACAGCGTAAGGAGGGACCTCCCCAAACCGACCATGAACATGGGAGGTCACGGGTAGCCACGCAGCAGCACAACAGGTGAAAAATAATAGCTGAACTACGTAACTACTCGATCGAACAGATCAAAGCGGTTCGATCGAGTGGAATTAGTGTCTAAAGCGCTCGATCGAGAAGATGGGATACTCGATCGAGAGAAGTGGTTTTGTAGCATTTCGATCGAGAGCAGCAGAGGCTTGATCGAGTAAAGTTCCCAGCCAAACTGTTCGATCGAGCAGAAAAACCACTCGATCGAACAAAGTCACCTGCAAAACGCATAAAAGAAGTACAGGAATAACAAGATACGTGCCGTTTAGTGTTCAAAGTTCAACACACAGCATAAAAACAAATAACAAGTTCAAATAAAAGAAAAAGAAAACAGTCTGGGTTGCCTCCCGGAAAGCGCAGGTTTAAGAGGTCCCGCATGACCTTTCTGGTTTCAATTAACTGGCTCATCAGGATTGTCAAAGTACAAGACTTCAACGTGGTTGTCTGCATCATTTGCCTAATGGTAATGCTTCACATATTGCCCATTCACCTTGAACCTATTTTCCTCGGAATTCTCTAACTCCACGGACACGAATTTAGAGACAGTTGTCACTTTATAAGGGCCACTCCACCTGGACTTCAGCTTGCCAAGAAATAAATGCAGTCGGGCATTAAACAGAAACACCTTCTGCTCGACTTGAAACTCTCGAGGTATGATTCGTTTGTCGTGTCATCTCTTCGTCTTCTCTTTGTAGATGTGTGAGCTATCATAGGCATTTAGCCTATACTCCACCAGTTTAGCTAGCTGCAATAAACGGTTCTGGCCACACAACTTAGGATCAAAGTTAAGTTCACGAATCGCCCACCAGGCTTTGCATTCTAACTCAATAGGTAAATGACATGACTTCCCGTAAACCAGCCGATATGGTGATGCACCAATCGGTGTTTTAAAGGCAGTCCTATAAGCCCATAATGTGTCTTCTAATTTAAGACTCCAATCTTTCCGTGATTTAGAAACTACCTTATCTAAGATCTCTTTAATCTCACGATTAGAGACCTCAACTTGACCACTAGTTTGGGGATGATACCCCAAACCACGCCGGTGTTGAACCAGAACCTTGGACAAAATAGAGGTTAGTTTCTTTTCCTTAAAATGCATTCCCCCATCACTAATGACGACCCTAGGGACACCAAATCGGGGAAATTTAATCTTTTTAAACATTTAAATCACGGTCTTGGCATCACAGTGGGGCGAAGCAATTGCCTTCACCCACTTAGACACATAATCGACAGCTACCAAGATATACCTGTTACCTTTACTTGACGGGAAGGGTCCTTGGAAATCGATGTCCCAGACATCAAAAACCTCGACCTCTAGGATACCATTTTGTGGCATCTCAGGTCTCTTTTAAATGTTCCCGGAGCGGTGGCAAGCATCACAAGCTGAAACAAAAGTCTTAGCATCAGCAAACAAAGTTGGCCAGTAAAAGCCAGATTGAAGTACCTTAGCCACGGTACGCGATGGACCGTGGTGACCACCATAAGCGGATGAGTAACAGCCTTACAAGATCACCCTGGTCTCCCACTACGGAATACACCATCTGTAGAGACCGTCTGCACACTCCTTAAATAAATAAGGGTCATCCCAGAAGTACTGCTTAGCGTTATAAAGAAAACGCTTCCTCTGCTGATAAGAAAGGTCAGGCGGCAGCATGCCACTAACAACGTAATTAACTAAATCTGCATACCAAGGATCTTGGTTAATAATAGAAGACGGAACAGCAAATAAAGAATCATTAGGAAAAGAATCGTCAATAGGTAAAGAATCTTCTCCCTCTTGCTGTGACAGTCGTGACAGATGATCAGCTACTACGTTCTCAGCACCTTTCTTATCTTTTATCTGGAAATCAAACTCTTGAAGGAGGACTATCCATATCAACAGCCGTGGTTTAGCTTCCTTCTTAGCAAGAAGGTGTATCAGCGCTGCATGGTCAGTAAAAACAGTAACTTCTGACCCTATCAAATAAGAACGAAATTTTTCTAGCGCATATACCACAGCTAGCAGCTCTTTCTCAGTAGTGGTGTACTTCACTTAAGCCTCATCCAGAGTTCAGCTCACATAGTAGATTGCATTCAAAGCTTTGTCTTTCCTTTGGCCTAGCACCGCTCCTAGTGCATAGTCACTAGCGTCACCCATAATCGGCGCCGAAATCAAGGCCTGCTTTAACCTGTTAAAAGCATAAAGACACTAATCAGTAAATACAAAGGGGGCATCCTTAAGCAACAACTGTGTAAGTGGTTTAGAAATTTTTGAAAAGTCCTTGATAAACCGGCGATAAAAGCCAGCATGACCAAGGAAACTCCTCACTCCCTTGACATTAACAGGAGGAGGTATTTGCTGAATCACTTGCACCTTCGCTTTGTCAACCTAAATACCCCTGTCAGAAACTAAGTGCCCTAAGATAACTCCCTCGTTGACCATAAAGTGTCACTTCTCCCAATTAAGCACAAGGTTAACCTGGATGAATAGGGATCTGAAAAAACCCTGAGTACCCATCTAGATAACAGAACAACGTATGAGAAGCTAACCTTTCTACCATTTGATCAATGAAAGGAAGGGGAAAGTGATCTTTCTTTGTGGCGGCATTCAGCTGTCTGTAGTCTATACACATCCGACAGCCAGTCACTACTCTCGTAGGTATTAACTCGTTTATGTCATTCTTGACCACAGTAGTCCCTCCTTTCTTAGGAACTACCTGAAATGGACTCGCCCACTTAGAATGACCAACAGAATAGATAATACCTGCGTTAAGCAGCTTCATTACCCCAGCCATCACAACATCCTGCATCTTCTGGTTCAGTCGGCGCTGACCCTGTCTGCAGGGCTTGTGGTCTTCCTCAAACTCAATCCTATGTATACAAATGTCGGGACTAATCCCCTTGATGTCATCCAAAGAATAACCCATAGCTTTCCTGTTTTTCTTAAGCACAGCTAACAAAGCAGTCAGCTGATCATCATCAAGCTAGCACTAACAATGACTGGATATTGCTCTGTATCATCTAAGAAGGCATATTTAAGATGAGAAGGGAGAGGCTTACGCTCAGGTGCCTTTAACTCTATGGCGCAGAGAGTACTAATCATTTGTTCCACCCTCTCTCCTTCGGCGTCGGTGAGTTCACGTTCATCTAAAGCAGTTTCAAGCAAATCCAACACAGCGTCATTATTATCTGGGTTATCTGCACACTCATCCAAATGCATCAGAGCTTCTAGTGGGTCCATTATAAAAGAACCCGACCAGAAGTCATAGACAGACTCGTCAACAATATCAACAGAATAACATGTATCCTCTATCATTGGCCGAGCAAGAGTACTAGGCAGACTGAAAGTGATCACGTCATCCCCCACTGCAAGAGTCAAACGCCCTTGTTTGACATCAATAATGGCCCCAGCTGTACATAAGAATGGTCTTCCTAGTATAATTGGGGTCCGGGTATCCTCACCTATGTCTAAAACAATAAAGTCCACTGGTATAAAGAACTTACCTACTTTGACAGGCACGTCCTCTAAGATACCCAAGGGTCGTCTTACAGATCTATCAGCCATCTGTAATATAATGTAATGTTAGTCATTTTAAGGTGACTCATATCAAGCTTCCTGCAGATAGAAAAGGGCATGACCCTGACACTGGCTCCTAAATCACATAGAGCCTTGTCTATTACTTCATTGCATATAGTACAAGTAATAGAGAAACTACTCGGGTCCTTCATTTTAGGCGGAGCTTTATTTAAAAGTAAATTACTAGACTCTTCCATAAAAGCAACCGTCTCAAATTCACTAAGCTCTCTCTTACGCGTCACAATGTCTTTCATAAATTTAGCGTAAGTAGGTACCTGGGTAATAAGTTCGGTAAAAGAGACAGTTACCTGGAGGTTCTTGACCACGTCCATAAACTTAACGTACTGTCGCTCAACTTTAGCATCCTTCAAACATCTCGGATAGGGAACCCTGGTAGCCATGAGTGGACCCGGGACTTTCTCTTTACCTATAGCAGCACGTGACACCTCCACAGCAGGGGGAGAAGACACGGTAGCGGAATTAGAAGTTGAATTTGATGTTCGACTGGCTCTGGTACTCTATCGAGTAGTTTCTTTACTCGATCGAACTGTTTTTGTTGACAAATCACTCGATCGAGGAATATGCACCTCTCGATCGAGGTCTTCAATTTCAGCTTCTGTCGATCGAGCCCCAGAATTACTCGATCGAACAACATTCTCTGCTAAGTTACTCGATCGAGAGGAATTAACTTCTCGATCGAAATCTTCAATTGTGGCACTTCTCGATCGACCAGGTATGGTACTCGATCGAGTGCTAGGAGAGGCTAAATCACTCGATCGAGCTGTATTTTCACTCGATCGAGCTGCAGGATGATATTCAGAAGGGATATCGTCAAGTAGCTCTTCCAAATCGTCATCCGGGGTATCATCAGCTGTCACAACCCCGTCTTCTGGCATTTTCGGTCCATCATAAGTAAGACTGCTTCGGAGAATAATGGCATTGACTGGATCACATGGGGGCGATTGATTCGCCTGGTTTTGCACGAGTGTTAGCCGCGCAACTTGCTCTCTTAGCTCTACTATGGCAATATTATCCTTATCGGATTTCTTCCCAAACTGGTGCGTTATGTTCAATACCAAGGATTTCAATTCGGCGAACTCCTCATTTGTAGAGGACGAATCTGGTTGCGGCATTAGTGTAGGGGAGCTAGTACTCGTTGAGGTCAAGTCTTCATATAACTTAGAGAATGGCACTCCTTACTTGTATTTTTGATAAGCAAGGACACGCTCTACATTCGCCATATACCAATAGGGTCATGCCCCTCCATACCGCATCTACCACATACAATCTCATGCTCAGTAATAGCACAAACTTGTTTATGCTCACCCATGGTCTGTATAATCTCCGGACTGCCCAACCTTCCACTGGGACCTTCCACTTCAGCTACTATCAACTCATTTACATACCTACCTCCCCGGGGATTTCCATATTCGGCAACGTGGATGGTCATTTCCTCAATAAGATGCCACCCTTGATCATCCTCTACATTTTTCTGGAATCTCCACTTGGCCGCATTATCAAGAACGACTCTCAGGTCCGGATACAATCCGTTGTAGAATTGGGTGCATAAGAACCATCGCTTAAAGCCATGATGGGGTACAGATCGGACGAGCATCTTGAACCTAGTCTAAGCCCCATTCAAGTCTTCAGTAGGTAGTTGCTCAAATGCAGTAATTTGAGCTCTCAACGCATTAGTTCGCTGTGGTAGGAAGTATCGTCTGTAAAAGGCTAAGGCAAGGGAATTCCAGTCAGTCACACCGGCAGCTTTCCTATCCAAATCTGTCAACCATTCCTGCGCATCATCAGTCAATGAGAAAGGGAAAAGGACTCCCTTAACTCTATCTTGTGTTACCCCAGCAGCTAGAGGAATAGTGGAGCAATACTCTGTAAATAGCCCTATATGCTTGCACGGATCCTCTCCAGGTACCCCCTAAAGAGATTTCTCTCAACCAGCTGTATATAAGAGGGATCGATTCCAAAGGTCCCGGAATCAGTAGTGGGTAACAGGAAACCTTTAGGAAGGGTATGCACCGTAGGCTCTGAATAACTGGCTATATTCGGCATCCTAACAGATAGAATTTACAGCAAGGCAGGTACGACAATGTTCTCTTCTTAGAACAGATATCCTGCAAAACTAATTAAGAACTTGCAAAAATATGAGATCAATCTCAAGGAATAAATTCCTTGAGATGAGAGACAAACTCAATAAAAGCAACAAAATTACGCTACCTCCCCGGAAACGGCGCCAAAATTTGATACCGTCGTCAGGTACCAAAAATAAAGCCATGATACACTAACAGAAGCTAGCAGTAAGTAAGGTTGATCTCCAGAGGGAGGTGGGAAAATGTCAGCTTTAGCTAAGTTCGTCTCGGTAACTGTTTTGGGGGTTTTAGTTGTTTCTTCTATTCTAATGAGGTCAAGGAAGAGAAATAAATCAAGAGAAATGGAATTAAGCAAGCAGGGAGAAAATAGCTAAGACAGGCGGTTTACCATGATTCTCTAGTCATGCAATCTAAGTGTTAGGTCAATGCAGGTATGATCTATGGAGCAATGAATATCTCCTTCCGGTCCCAATTCGCTCTAAAACACAAATTGTTTAGCTTCCGCCCTCACTAAAGTGCCCTAATATTCGCTACAAGTCTCACCCTTTCCAATCTTCCGATCTAGGTCAGGGTTTACCGTGATTTATTAACTAATTGTGTTGACTCAATTAGACAAGAACAATTATATGTAGCGATTAACAACATAGACTAGACTAGCATCAAACCTAATAATTCAATTTACACTTCCCTTAAAATCATGGCTCCCCTATGTCTTAGCAAGGGAGATAAGCTACGCATTATTATCGGGGTAGCAACAATCACACACAAGCAAGAGAGATTAAACATGATAACAAAGCAATGAAAGATTGATAATAGTAATTGTATGTAAAGGGAGAAAGAAATAAAAAGCAACAATAGATTAAGATTAAAAATTAAAGAAGAATAAGGTACCGATTACAGATTTCACGATCCAAGCCAAAGTTCTAGAGTAAGAGTATGAGAGAGTAAGGAGAAAAAGAGATATTGTCGTCTAAGAGATGATGAAGAAGAAGTTCTCAACGTAGTTCTTAACCTAACTTATATCCTAATTACAAAGCCCATCTCGAATTAAGGCAAAAACACGCATAAATAGCAAAGTCTCTCGATCGAGTGAAATGAAACCACTCGATCGAGGACAAACCCTGAAATTCCTCTCGATCGAACAGAAATGTCGTTCGATCGAGTACTCCTTGTATCAGCCCTTTCGATCGATCAACAGAACAGCTCGATCGAATGATTCTTCGTAGGATGAAGCATTCGATCGACCAAATAGTTAGTCGATCGAGCTATATTGGCACATAGGACTCTTTGGCACCTTCCGAGGTCAGCTCACGCGTCTTTAGGTGATGGATTCCAAGCTCCGATTCCTTATTCTCCAAAATGCATGCAAATGAGACAAGTTTAGGCTCGGTTTTGCTCCTTTCTGGTCCGCACCTGCAATTTACACAAGACAAACCAAAGTAGACTATTCGGGGGTGTTTGTAGCAAGATGCCACATAAATAATACAGAAATGCATGTAAAAATGAGGTAAAAACCTTATATAAAATACACGCATCAATCGACGGTAATCTCTACAAACCCATACGACATGATGGTATCATTAAACTTTAAATACCATTGTCTGGAAGCTTGTTTTAGCCCATATATCGATTTTCTCAGCCTACACACCTTATCTTCATTGCCCGGGGATGCAAATCCTTCAGGTTGGTCCATATATACTTCTTCCTCAAGCTCACCGTTTAGAAAAGCGGTCTTTACATCTATTTGGTGAAGCTCTAGATCATAATGAGCTACCAAAGCCAAGACAATTCTTAAAGAATCTTTCTTTGACACCGGAGAGAAAGTTTCTTTATAATCAATACCATCCTTCTGAATGAAACCTTTGGCAACAAGTCGAGCCTTATACCTTTCAATGTTACCATAAGAGTCCCTTTTGGTCTTATAGACCCATTTCGACCCAACGGCCTTAGAACCCTCAGGCAACACTACTAAGTCCCATACTTTGTTGTCATCCATAGATTTCATCTCTTCTTTCATGGCAATTAACCATTTTTCAGAATTATCACTTCCCATGGCCTTATGGAATGAGACTGGATCCTAACTAATGCTCAAGTCACATTCAACCTCAACGTTATATGTCTCGTAGTCATCTGGGATGGCTGATCTTCTTTCTCTGACATATCGCCTTAATTGTTCCTCTGGAACGTTGGCTAATCTTCTTCGCTTTACAGATTGCCTTGACTATTCACGTGACATATTATTCTCCCCTTGAATTGTGACTTGATCATTGTTGTTGTCATTTTGTGGGTTTTTCACGTCATTTCGTTGTTGTTCCACTATGTCATTTGACTCTGACGGCATAATTGGTACAACAATTTCATGTGCAACTTCAGGAGAAGGAACTTCAACCTGAATTTCTTTAATGTCCACTTTTCGTGGTTCAATGCCCCCACTAGTTTGACCATTCTCAATGAATCTAGCATTTCCAGTCTCTATTATTCTTGTACTGTGATTAGGACAGTAAAATCTATACCCCTTTGACTTTTCAGGATAGCCAATGAAATGACCACTGACTGTCCTAGGATCTAGCTTCTATTCATTTGGGTTATACAACCTTACTTCAGTTGGGCAACCCCAAACTCGAAGATGTCTTAAACTCGGTTTTCTTCCCGTCCAAAGTTCATAAGGAGTCTTAGGAACTGCTTTACTAGGGACGCGGTTTAAAACATAGGTTGATGTCTTTAATGCATAAATCCATAGTGAAAGAGGTAAAGAACAATTGTTTAGCATGCTCCTAACCATTTCCATTAAAGTACGGTTCCGCCTTTCAGCAACACCGTTCTACTGAGGTGTACTAGGCATTGTATACTGTGCACAAATACCCCTACTTTCAAGTAACTTTGCAAATGGACCAGGACATTGTCCATTTTCAGTAAACCTTCCATAAAACTCACCACCTCTATCATACCTCACAATTTTCACTTTCTTTTCTAGCTGCCTTTCCACTTCATTTATGAACATCTGAAGGACCTCCACAGAATGAGCCTTTTCATGTAACAGATAAGTGAAACCATAACGTGAGAAATCATCTATAAAAGTGATAAAGTACTTTTCACCACTCTAGGATGGAGTGTCAAAAGGTTCACAGATATCGGTGTGTATAATTTCTAAAAGCTAAGAGCTCCTTGAAGCTGATTTCTTTACTGTATGTTTAGTCTGCTTACCTTTAATGCAGTCTACACACATCTAAGTCACTAAAATCCAATTGAGGTAGAATTTTATCTTTTACCAACCTCGTTAACCTTTCTTTGGATATGTGACCTAACCTTTGATGCTACAAGTAAGCTGATTTTTCATTCGATGCACTACGCTTAATACCTTGACACTCAACATAAAATAGGGAATCGGAAAATTTAACATCAAGATTGAACCTATAAAGTGAGTCAATCAAAGTACCACTACCATAAAAGTATTCATTACGATACAATGAAAATACACCATGTCCAAACTTGAAATTAAAACCTAAATTATCCAATCTACTTAATGATACAAGATTTCTAGCACAATCGGGTACATAGAGACAATTTGTAAGATCTATATGACAACCAGTGTCTAAGATTAATCTTCAAGTCCCAATGCCCTCAATGCATGCCTTTATCCTATTTCCCATGGATAGAAACTGTTCAGCTCCTCTTATGGGCTGGATCATACGATATCCCTGTTTAATGTGAGAAATATGAGTAGTTGCACCAGAATCTAACCACCAAGTATTATTAGGTACTTCTATAAGATTTGATTCAAAGCAAACAAAACTATAATGTTTACCTTTCTTTTCCAACCATGTCTTCCTTTTAGGACAATCCTTCTTGAAGTGTCCAGTTTTCTTGCAAAAGTGACACTTCTTTTCTTTCTGGATCGCACTTTCAGGTCCTTTAAAGAAAGACTTTCCCTTCTTACCATTCTTACCCTTCTTACTTGGTTTAGCCTTACTGCTGCTAGCACCATCATGACTCAGGAAATGAACAGCTTGATCTTTCATCTTCTTTAATCTCCCCTCCTCCTGTATAAGCATGGCTTTTAACTCTTGATAGTTCCATTTATCATTTATGGTGTTATAGTTCACCTGAAGCTGGCCAAACTCATAAGGTGGAGAGTTAATGATGAATTATACCAAAAAAGAATCACTTACATCCATCCCTAAAGTCTTCAACTTTGCTGCCAGGTTAGACATGTGTGTTACATGATCATGAATCGGTTGAGACCAGTCAAACCTTTTAGTAGTCAGCTCACTCATTAAACTACCAATAATTGACTTATCAGCTAAATCCGACTGTGAACACTCTTTTACTTTGAACATGAATTCCCTTGCTTTCTCTGTTTTAGGCATGGAGGGCTTAATGTTATCAGCCATTGTCATCCTCATGAGGTGTAAACCCAACCTGTTATATTTCTCCTAAGCCTGCTGATAGTGACACTTTTCGGCTTCGGAGCTCTGAGGTGTAATTTTTGTTGGTTCCTCATCTGTCAGGATGGCAATATCCAAAGCCATTATACCCAGTGTATACTGGATCTTTAAGGCCCACTCATCATAATTAAGCCCATTGAACTTTACAAAAGAGTCAGCAGATGCAAACATATTTGGGGAAGCTGGAAACATTTATATATGTTTATCTATTAGTGCTTTGAAAAACTATCATACAGATTCAAATAAAATTATATAAACTTTCATACATGTATTTAAATGACCTTTGGGCAACACTTAAACACAAGTAACCATCATTGATGTTAATATATACTTTAACAATTAATTTTAACACACATGAATCAAATAAGAATGCTATCTTTGGATATACATACTATAAGACCCAATTTATGAATAACTAATCCTTTTATATTATTAACTATATTTAATGACCCACCTTTGGGTGATCTCCCAAAATATAGATGACAAAAAAATAATTGATCAATCGATCTATAATGTCATTTATACATCTCTTTTAATCATGATCAACTAATAACTTTTATTTTAAATGTCTAAATATAATATAACAAGGGCACTTTGGTGACTAACATGTGATATACAAAATAAACATTCAACTTTAATGGTACATTTTGTTTGATGTGTTAATACTTCATAACACTAATTACCCATTACTTTAATGTTAAATTATATTGTCAAACTCCATGTATGTTTGCATATTTATATCTTTTCTAACATACTGCCAAAAAAAAAGCATACAATAGATACAAAACGATAGAATAAACATTAATATGACATCAAAGTGCCAAAATGAATTATTCAATAAACTACTGCCCATGCAACTTTTTTCTGCATTCATACAATATGCCAAAACAAATGCAACTTATCACCATCAATAATAATGCCATGTATAATTAACAACGCATGGTTGATAATAACAATAATGACGGACAAATTGACGATGCGGCAAAACCAAGTGGATTAACATATAATATAATCATCCAATTTATGATGACGGTAAACAGCGGAAGAAAATTTAGTTTCAAACTTTCAATATTGCAAACCTAGACTATCTTACAAACCCAGTAAACAAATTAAGCAATTAACATATATGGTCATAAGATGGTAAGGATTAAAAAAAAATTCATCACTGAATGTATGCAACACCTTTAATCATAATGCATACTTAGTTCATGTATAATTCAACATGGAACAAATGTAGGATATGTGTATGACGACGCATCAGGAAAAGGTCAATTTGATTAACATAGGAATACATAATTCAATATCATGGTTCTACCATAATTCAGTACAATTACAAAACCTCCTGAACAACAATTCTTACTCTTCCCTTATATTATTTCACATATGTAAATACAGTGATGAAAATTAATGACAGTCAAAACTTTTCTGGGTAAATTAATCAAATCTATAATGGCTCTGATACCAAGTGTTAGATATACTTTATGATTTCGATAATGAAATCAGTCCCAAGAATCAATATAGATTTGAATTAATTCAACCCAAATACAATCAATAGACGGAATAAAGGACTAACCTGGGTCCATGTCTTACAGACGCGCTCAATACAATAATAAGAAGTATAGCAGATTGATTCTCCTCCTTAACCCCTTCCTTAATGTTTCTTGATGATGGAGAAAGAAACTATCTCACCCTTTCACTTTTAATCGTACGATGTTTTGTTTTTGTCAGGATGAATTGATTATATTCTTTTATCTTCCAATATTATATATATATATATATATATATATATATATATATATATATATATATATATATATATATATATATATATATATATATATATATATATATATATCTATAGAATTAGGATCACATGAGTCCACCCTATTTTTTGAGTACGTGAGTGCATGATACAATATCACACGTTATATTAAACAATATCACAGCTTATACTCAAAAAAAAAATTGTGATATTGTTTTGTAATATAATATCACCCGTTATGCTACACAATATCACAGCTTACAGTATCACACGTTATATTATATGTATATATATATATATATATATATATATATATATATATATATATATATATATATATATGTGTGTGTGTGTATATATATATATATAGGCAAGATCCGGTGAGTTTGACACTTTTCGTGAGTTTTCCCCGCATATATAAGCAAATTAGTTGACAAAACCCAATTATCAAAATTTGAGACGTCATTAAATTCACAGCTCTTTCTCTCTCTTTCTCCCCCTGTCTCTCTCTACCGATCAAACACTTTGTTCATCAAAACAAATTTGTTCATCAAACACTCTATACACGCGGAATTTGTTCATCAGTTCTTCAACAAATTTGATGAACAAAATTCATCAGTTCTTCAAATTTTGATCAACAATTCATTCACTATTTTGATTTTTTCAATTAAAATTATCAATTTGTTCATCAATTTTTCTCCGAAAACCCTAATTTTTCAAATTCGACTGAAGGTATTGATATTTCTTCCGATTTCTGATTTAATAATTGAATAACTTTAGTAATTGAATCAAATAACAAATTCTGACTTGATTTAAGTGTTTTTTCCATAATTTTCAAAGCCTTCGACGATCTTTGAATTCAGACGATCAAACTCTTACTCGCTTTGATAATATTGCTGATAATCAAACAACGATAAATTCAGGTATAAATTTGTGACATAATGCTGATATAATAACTGTTGTTATTAGGTTGATAAGTTTTTTGTTAAAATTACTGATTGCATGTAGATTATCACTACAACAAATTGTCACTTGCGCCACGAATTATGCCACGGGAATTTATAATTCGTGGCTAAATTCTGCTTAGCCACGGGAAAAATTTATTCATTATTTTGGAAAAAAATTTATGCCACGGGATAATTTTTCCCGTGGCGAAAAGTCAATTGCGCCACGAATTAGGCTACACCCGTGGCAAATAATCAATTTAGCCACGAACTATGTCACACCCGTGGCGAAATTTTATTTAGCCACGAATTGTTCCGTTGCAAAAAAAATTTTTAGCCACGAACTAGCAAACACCCGTGGTGGGTATCTTTTCCGACTTAAATTACGATATTTTCATGTTAAGGCAAACTTAAAAATTGCTTACTTAAAAAAAATACAAAATCTGAATGAAATTTAATCAAATATAAATAATATGAAAAAACATTTAAATATAAAATTTTGCAACCACTTTGATTAATTTAATTAATATTTTTTTATTGTTGTATTTATTTTAATAAGAAATTTTAAAATTTAAACTTATATTCAAGAAAAGAAAAATTTATCGTCTAACTTTTTTTATTTTTTTATAAATTACGATTATTTTTTCCAGGTTTTTCAAAACATTGCTAATTTAAGAAATTTGTTTTAATATATAATTCTATTTATTAAAGTCGTGAATCTCTTTTAATTTTTTAAATAAAACATTATAATCTTGAATAATTATTTTAAATTATTGTATCGCATTTAAAGACATAACATATAAAATTAAATAAATAAGTTATTTAGCATCTATCTTAGATAAATCTAAAATTAACATATTGTCAAACTGTTTCATTCAAAATTTTATTTATAACTTTATTTGTATGATATTTATATAAAAATTTGAATATGATATAAAATTTAACTTGGTGAGAAAAAAAGTTTGGGAATTTTTTTTAGGAGTGGAAAAGAAACGACAATTATATTAGAAAATTGATTGAATAAAATAAGTGCGCTAATAAGAAATGAAAGTAAAAAGAATTGATATCCCACAAATCAATTACGAAAAAAAAATATTGGAAAAATTATCCATATAAAAAATTCAAGGGTTAATTGATAAACAGTACCAATATAAGGACCTTTTTTCATAATCAGTACCAACATAATCAATAATTAGTAATCAATACTAAAATATTAACTTTTTTCGACTATAGGTACTAAGTCGCCTGAAAATCTAATCTCAACCTACTTCAAAAGTCCAAAAAGCCATCATTTAAGTATAAATCTCCACTCATCCACTTCCAAAATCCCTCTCTTAGGTAAAACCACCTTTAAAGTATGAAAAGCATTAGAATAAGAAGACTCGGTACCTATCGTAGAAAAAAGTTAATATTTTTGTACTGATTACTAATTATTGATTATGTTAGTACTATGAAAAAGATGGTTAAAGTTGGTAGTGTTTATCAATTTACCCAAAATTCAATATGGAGAAACTTGTTTCATTGAAAATGAGTGAATCACAGGGAAAATATTGAAATTATAATAATTTAAAGTCACATGTGCAAATAATGTGAAAAATTTGAGAAAAGAAACGATAAATCATAACAAAGAGAATTTAGTTTAATAAAATAAGCGATTCTGTTGTACGGCAGTGTTTTTCGTGTTTTTTGTATAAAAAGTGACTACATTTTTGTTAATAGTGACCACTTTGGGGAAAAAAATACCTTTAGTTATAAAAAGTGGTCATTATTTTTACCAAAAAATGGTTACATTTTTCATATCGTAGGTACGACGGTCATACAATAGAATTTGCGTAAAAAAACATACGAAAAAATGAGCACTAGTGAAATGAAAATAAGAATATCGATAAACTAAAGAAATAAAAAAATGTTAGGAAAACACGATTAAGTTTTCTTTTTAGAAAAAATGGTTTTGTTAACTTGGGCAAAAAAATGACGTCAAAATCCTTTATCGGGAGGGTAACATCGAAAATTTGATTGTTTTTGCCAATAATGTTTTTCCCGCAAAATTCGTAAATCATGTAACATTTTTGTAATTAAATAGTACTAAAGATAAGTTTAAAAGGAAAAAAAATAAACTTAATAGGATTCAAAGTGCTGATTATATCAACTAAGTTAACTTTCAAATTTGGTAGCACATCAAAAGAACTCTACAGTTAAGCGTGCTCAGGTGAGAGTAGTGTTGGGATGGGTGACCTCCTGGGAAGCCTCAATAATGCGCGCGAATGCATGGCTGGTGAAACCAAATAACGTTCGAATGAATCGAGATAACTAGCGAAACCAGTACCTAGATTGACACGGTTCCATATACGATAATATATCGATCGTAAAAAAAAATTACATTTTATTTATTTAATTTTGATATATATTGTTTGCCACGGGAATTATTTTTTGGCCACGGGAATTTTTTTTTGCCACGGGAGTTATTAGCCACGAGAGAATCCGTGGCCAAAAATTTAATAATAGCCACGTTCTTGTTTTTCCCGTGGCTATCTCTTTGCCACGGCCACTTGCGCCACGGAAGGTATTCCCGTGGCCAAATGATTTAGCCATGGAAATTTAACACTTGTGCCACGAATTTAGCCGTGGCCCAAGTGCTCATTTGTAGTACTGTATTTTCATATTGTTACTCATTTTGTCGTTATAATAACAACTACATAATAACACAATAATTGCATGTAGGTTTTCATTCTTGATATCATTCAATATCTAGTATTTGAATAACTGGATTACAATAATACAATAACTGACTTACAGTATTAAAATAACTTTGATATTACATTAAAATAACTGTGATGCATTGTGCTGGTCTAGGCTACCAATCTCAGTAAAAAACCTCCCATCTCTGATAGAATAATTGGATTTGTATAATACAATAACCGCATTATAACATTAAAATAACTGTTGTAGCAGAAATTGTTTTTTCATAATAAATACTATTTTATAGGATCTAACATAAATATCCTTACAATAACTACTCTTTAATAATGAAATAACTTTAATATTACATTAAAATAACTGTGTGTGCATTGTAGTGGACTAGGCTACCAATCTCACTAAAACCCTCCCCTCTCTGATAGAATAATTGGATTTGTATAATACAATAACCACATTATAACGTTAAAATAACTGTTGTAGCAGAAATTGTTTTTTTCATAATAAATACTATTTTATAGGATCTAACAAAAATATCCTTACAATAACTACTCTTTAATAATTAAATAACTTTAATATTACATTAAAATAACTGTGTGCATTGTGGTGGACTAGGCTACCAATCTCACTAAAACCCTCCCTTCTCTGATAGAATAATTGGATTTGTATAATACAATAACTGCATTAAAACATTAAAATAACTGCTGTAGCAGAAATTATTTTTTTCATAATAAATACTATTTTATAAGATCTGACAAAAATATCCTTATAATAACTATTATATAATAATGAAATAACTTTACTATTACATTAAAATAACTGTGTGTGCATTGTGATGGACTAGGCTACCAACCTCACTAAAAAGCTCCCCCCTCTGATAGAATAATTGGATTTGTATAATACAATAATTGCATTATAACATTATAATAACTGCTGCTGCAGAGATTATATTGTTTTGTTTTGTATAGAATCTAAGATATTAAAATTAATAATACCATAATAGTTCTCTTGTTTTAATGTTTCCAGGCATTGAAATTAATACTACCAATGCAACAACTTTGTCTACACCTACCGTTGCGTCTGAAACAGGAGAAAATACTATCCATAATCTGGGATTGAGATATACTTGTGGGTTAATATCCGTATACTACCCTTCGAATTAAGGATTATAACGTAAAACTTACATGTAGTTTATAGTCATAAAACGAAAAACAAGATGAAAACGATAAAGATATAGAAATAACCTTCGGTCCTAGTGCAAAAGGCAATGAGAGATCAAGCTAGATCTCCTCCTAATCGTTGCACCCAAGATATCCGAGTAATGCCCTTGTGCTAGAGATAATCCCCTAATTGCCTTGCAATATCGAGGGGATTGTTTTGTGAGTTTGTGTAGGATGAGAGATCCGGAATTTGGGAGGCACAATTCCCAAAAACCCTAATTTTTGATTAGCAAATGAATTAGGTTAGACAAGAGGAGAGAACTCCCCTTTTGTCTTGTGATTCTCGGCCAAACCGAGTGAGAGGAGGGAAATGGGCTTTTCATTTCCTCTTCTCTTAAACTCGTGGTCCGGTCCATAGCTTACTAAGTGTATACGACGCGGTTTCATTATAAACTGTTATCGGTTATCGGAAATTAAGGCATCAACTAATAATACGGGTCAGTTGAATTCATAATACATGTCCGACAAAACAGTATTGTATAATTATATTCAATACACATTTAATTAAATATAAAACGCTTATATTTAAATTTACGAATTAATCAAGTTAATTCGCTTTGGCCCATGATATTTAATCCGTATTAAATATAACATCTCAACATCACATTTTGACTAATTATTAGTCAAATAACTCAGACTAACTGGTTAGTCAAATTTGGCATCTACATGACTGTATTTTCATACCGTCACATCACTCAAGACGTATCCTATAGGTGTGACTTTTAGGGACCAGTTGATCACCGCCATCTGTATGACAATAACGTCAAACTTATCTAGCAAGCCAACCGTTATTGATAAACGTGGATCAACTGATAATAATACCAAAAGTATGCCCTTTGATCCTTTTAGAGGTTTATAAGTCCTTGCACTAACTGTTAAGGACACCAACCCCAACAAGCTCCCACTTGTCCGTACAAGTGTATGTGCAATGACGTTATCCGCACTAACTGGAGGACACAAGCTCCAACAAACTCCCACTTGTCCGTACAAGTGTATGTGCGATAACCGATTCTCATATTCATTTAAAATTTCTCCCACTCAATGTAAAACAATTTGCGGATCCGGATCCGCAAAGGTCGTATTTTACAATCGATCTGTATCTAGAGTGGTTTCCCGACTAGAGAGTAACTTAAGCGATAATACGGATCCGTATCCGAGCATGGCCATGCATTTCGATTCTGACTCCTCGAGTGGCCCCGAGAAATATCGAGTACCGATAAAGGCTGAATATTTCCTTCAACTCGAACTCCTTCCGATCTAAGCATAGCATGAAATGACCCAGAAAAAATCTACTTGGCCCCCTGTTACGGATGACCGTGAGAAAGAAACCAAAGTCACCCAAAATCTGCCTTAGTCTCAAGAGACAGTCGATAGTTAAAAGAATCGACTCTTAGGATCACCATGGAAGTCCTATCCACGACCGGGCAACGAATGTTGTAAAACATTTAGGACTCCACGTCGATGTCACAATTGTGTCCTACGAGATATCCGTATAACTCGCCTCTGTGATTGGTCAGTCAACCGGTTGACTTATGGCTCGTTGAACCCACCATCAACCAACGTCACAAAATAATTGCCAGAGTTATCAGCTCATGTGGGCAATTAAGGACTAAAAACTATAATGTTTGTTCAGTTCACTTTGTGGTGTTCAAAATTGTCGTACAATTCCACATGAAAAACAAAATATATATATAAAATATCAAAACGATGATGTCGTATAGAGTACAAACGGGAATGAATCTAATCCATAAAAAAGTACTACAACTCAGGAACACGTTTAATTCCCATGGAATTAACGTGCCCTTCATGCTTATCTTGTCGCAATGCTTTAGTGAGAGGATCTGCTATGTTATCATCTGTAGCAATCTTTTCTATCACTACTTCCTTTTGCTCCACGTAATCCCGGATTAGATGAGCTTTCCGTTGTACATGTCTAGACTTGTTGCTAGACTTTGGCTCCTTAGCTTGGAAGATGGCACCACTATTATCGCAATAGATGGTGATCGGGTCATTCGAACTAGGCACTACAGAGAGCCCATGTAAGAATTGACGCATCCATATCGCTTCCTTTGTTGCTTCAGACGCGGCATAGTACTCGGACTCGATCGTAGAATCTGTATAAGTTTGTTTCGAACTCTTCCGGTGATCATAGCGCCATTAAGAGTAAAAACGAATCCAGATCGAGATTTCGAGTCATCTCGATCCGTTTGGAAGCTAGCATCTGCAGAATCCGGTTGCGCATAGCTTTTGTTCGCCTCCATAAGTCAAAGCCCAATCTTTAGTCCTCCGTAGGTACTTAAGAATGTTCTTGACAGCCCACCAATGTGATTCACCCGGATCTTTGTTGGAATCGACTTGTCATACTCAATGCATATGCCACGTCCGGACGTGTGCATATCATGGCATACATGATAGATCCTATTGCCGAAGCATAAGGAATCCGTGCCATGCGCTCTTTCTCTTCCGGTGTCTCTGGTGCTTGAGACTTGCTCAAATGCACCCCTGGAGCCATAGGAAGGAACCCCTTCTTGGAGTTAGTCATGCTGAATCTCTCTAGGACTTTGTCTATATAAACTCCTGATCGAGAGATAACATCCGACGTGATCTATCTCGATAGATACGGATGCCTGCAATTCTTTGTGCCTCACCCGGATCTTTCATCCGGAAATGGTTCTTCAACCATACTTTCACCGAAGATAAGAGAGGTATGTCATTCCCAATCGGGAGTATGTCGTCAACATACAATATTAGGAAGACAATCTTGCTCCCACTCGACTTGATATATAGACATGGTTCCTCGACCGATCGAGTAAATCCATTTTCTTTTATCACTTGGTCGAAGCGATGATTCCAACTCCTTGATGCTTGCTTAAGTCCATAAATGGAACGCTTAAGCTTGCACACTTTCTTAGGATGTTCTGGATCGATGAAACCTTCGGGTTGTACCATGTACAACTCTTCCTCCAAAAAGCCGTTTAAGAAGGCGGTTTTCACGTCCATTTGCCAAATTTCATAGTCATGAAAAGCGGCAATCGCTAAGATAATCCGAATGGAACGCAGCATGACTACGGGTGCAAAAATCTCATCGTAGTGCAAACCTGGCACTTGGGTGAAACCTTTAGCAACTAGTCGTGCTTTGTAGATATCTTGTTGACCTTCCACGGAATGCTTTATCTTGTAAAGCCATTTGCATTGAAGGGGACGAACCTTAGCAGGTAAGTCAACAAGATCCCACACGTTGTTCTCATACATGGAGTCCATCTCGGATTGCATGGCCTCAAGCCATAGCTTTGAGTCAGAACTGGTCATGGCACCTTTATAGGTTGCGGGTTCACTACTCGTTAAGAGTAGAACGTCATCTATGTCATGTTCCTCGACCATACCGATGTATCTGTCCGGAGGAATAGAGACTCTTCCCGACCTCCTAGGTTCCTCGGGGAATGTTAACGCAGCCGGGATTGAAGGAATTGGTTCCTCCAATAGTTGCTCGGTATTTGGTTCTGGAACCTCCGACAGGTCGAAGGTTCTATCACTCTTTGCATTCTCGAGAAATTCCTTCTCTAAGAATGTCGCACTAGCCGCAACAAAAACACGTTGTTCGGTTGGCGAATAGAAGTAATGACCAAGGGTTCCTTTAGGATAACCTATAAATAATGTCTTGACCGATCGCGGGCCGAGCTTATCCTCGTGTCTCCACTTGACATAAGCCTCGCAGCCCCAAACCCGTATAAAGGACAAGTTAGGGACCGTTCCCTTCCATAGTTCATATGGAGTCTTGTCAATGACTTTAGACGGACTTTGTTAAGTATTAGAGCGCCGACAAAGAGCATAACCCCATAATGAATCGGTAAAACCGTGTGACTCATCATGGATCGAACCATATCAAGTAAAGTTCGATTTCTCCGTTCGGACACACCATTCAACTGAGGTGTTCCGGTGGAGTTAATCGTAGGGCAATCCCAGTCCTTTAGGTGTTGATCAAACTCGTGAGAAAGATACTCGCCACCACGATCCGAACGTAGTGTTTTAATCTTTCTATCTAATAGGTTTCGCACCTATTCGGTATTCCTTGAATTTCTCAAAGGATTCACTTTTGTGCTTCATTAAGTAGACATAGCCATATCTACTCAAATCGTCCGTGAAAGTGATGAAATACCTATAGCCTTCTCGTGCGGTGATTGACATAGGACCACATACATCCGTGTGTATGAGCCCTAATAGGTCAAGCCAGCCGCGCATTCCAACACCTTTGAAGGAAATACGAGTCATCTTACCGATGAGACATGATTCACACGTGCCAAATGATTGAAAATCAAAGGCCGAGATAGCTCCATTTTTGATGAGCTGTTTTACGCGTTTCTCATTAATGTGTCCCATACGGCAGTGCCATAGATACGTTTGATCTTTGTCACCAACCTTTAACTTTTTATTCATTACGTGTAATATTTCCGTGGTCTGATCTAAAACATAAATTCCGTTCATGGAGACTGCCTTGCCGTAAATCATATCGTGTAAAGAGAAAATGCAAGCATTATTTTCTATTACAAATGAAAAACCAAGTTTGTCAAGTGCGTAAACCGAAATAATGTTTTTCGAAAGACTAGGAACATAATAGCAATCATATAATGATAACTCAAATCCGCTAGGAAGCTGGATCACATATGTCCCCTTTGAGATGGCAGCTACTCTTGCTCCATTCCCAACACGCAGGTCCACCTCACCCTTTACGAGGGGTTCGATGTTTTGAGCCCCCGCACATGATTACACAGATGAGAACCACAACCAGTATCAAGTACCCAAGTTCCGTAACTTGCGTGGTTAATCTCAATCATATGAATAAAAGTAGAAGAAGAAGACATACCAACGGGTTTAACACGACCTGCCTTTAAGTCCTCATGATAAACAGGACATGTGCGTCTCCAATGCCCGGTCATGTGGCGTTGATGGCATTCCATGTTATCTTTCTTGCTCTTTGTCGCGCCCGATGAGTTACTCGACTCACCAGGACCACTCTTACCCGAGCCCGACTTCTTGAACTTCGCCTTACCCTCGCTAGGTTTGCTCGAGCTTTGCCCTTACCCTTTCCTTTATTTGACACAACGAGAACATCTTGTTTCATGCTCCCACTGAACTTCATGTCCTTCTCGGTCTGTACGAGGAGGGAGTGCAGTTCATGGGGAGTCTTCTTCAAATCATTCATATAGTAATTCGCTCTAAATTGCGAATAACCATCGTGGAGTGAGTGAAGTATGCGGTCGATGACAATGTTCTCGCTGATGTTACGATTAAAGGTCTCGGTTTCTCGACATTCTCAATCATGCCGAGAATGTGTGGGCTAACCGGTTGGCCCTTCTGGAGTCTCGCATCAAAGAAGCGAGTGGTATGCTCATAAGTCACGATTCTCGGTGCTTTCGAGAATTCCTTGGTGAGCGTGGTGAAAATCTTGTTTGCACCATGGGCTATGAAGCGTTTCTGCAAATTGGGTTCCATTGCAAAAATGAGTACGTTTTTAATCGCACCCGCTTCCATACAGAAATCGTTAAACTTGGCGATTTCAGCAGCTCTAGCCGTGGGACCTGGGTTTGCCGGGATGGGCTCTAAGAGATAATTGAGCTTCCCGTCAGCAGCGGCAGCATTCCGTAATGCCGCCTCCCAGTCCGCGAAGTTGGATCCATCATTCTTGATCGAGTAGACCGATTCATCCGATTCATGAAGATCAGAAGCCGGGACTCACGGTCCAATGTGGCACTTGGCATTGGGTTATCACTTGAACCAGACATTTGTTGTTTAGCGATTTAAAATCGTGATCTACACTTTGAAAAAGAAAGGAAAAACAAAACGAAATAAGCAACTCATCGAGGTGATTTAAGTCTATTTTAAAATTCATTTTAAACATGTAGACTCTCGCACTTGCATAATTGATCTCCCTCAAGAATGATACAAGTGATCCCAAGACTCAATTTCTGTAAATTGATAAGCCAACTGTTTAGCTAATTCTTCCGGAAGAACTCTTGGTCGATAGATTTCTGTAAATCCTATCTATAGTCCACCATGATCACAGGATCGTACGAGTGACCATAGTGTTGAGATAAAATAGGTCAATCGGTTCCAACTTACCTGACGTAGAAGGGGTCATAGTATGCCTACCGACGAAGAAGGGACTCATTGGAGTTTGACCTATAAAGACCATTCTCAATTTTGGTTTATACGAGGAAGATCCCATCAACTTAATTATAATTCATTTTAAGTGAACGAATAACTAGCGTCTGCGTGAATGAATCAATTTAGGTGATGGCTTAAAAACATGTGACATGAGAATGTCAATGAAAACTAACTCGTGACCTCTATATGTGTCAGTTTTCATGCAATAATTAGGTGGTTTGGTATTTAGGCGGAATATGATGCATGTTATCGTTACGAAAAATAAATAAATGAATGCGATACGTAAATAAAAATTCCTAGTGTGGCCTATCCTAGTAAAACAAAACATAAAACAACTTTGGAATCCACCGTTGGACCCGAGAAGCTTGTCTTGATGTTCCATCTTGATCCATGTAGCGGGAGTGAGCATCCGGTCTCCAACTTTAGTCTTCTCAAAAATTACAATTTAAAATTTACAAATATAAACCTATTTACATTCTAAATAAAAACTGTAATTAAAAGAAATAAAATGGAGATACGAGATCTCAAAATACAACCAAGACCGTGTTCCATCATTACGGTAACACGTTCTACTAAGGCCACACTAAGTTACAACCGTTTGCAAAATAATTAAATACGTAATAAAAGGCATTCAAAACATTCAAAATAAACGATAAATAAAATGCATCAACTAAATTAAATTTATTCGTGACATAATTCCGTAATTATGTTAAATTTTTTATCCAAACCACCAAAGATAATTAAAATTACATGACAAAACCGCTTTAGTCAAGTTAATTTTAATCCGAGATAATCCGTTACAATAAATCGTTTTAAAGTAACTTTATATTACGTGGGTGAACCGTTTCACTAATCAAGCGAGAGCATAAAAAAAACGCTTTATGCAATAAAAGGGCCGAAAAAAAAAAACAGAAAAAAATTTTTTTTTTTTTTCTTTTACTGTACTGCTGATCGTGAACAGTGACAGTGCCCAAAAAAAAAATTTTTTTTTTTTAAATGCTTTAAGATACCGAGAGCATCAAAAAAAAAAACGGCTCAAAATTGTGAGCAGCTAAAGATCAAAACAAAACGGTTTGATTAAACATAATTGCAATTTATTCTAATCCGGATTAAAACAAAATTACAATTGACATGTTCTTCACATATTGTTGTTGTAATTATCGTTTAAAACAACAATTCGCAAAGAACGAGTTGAAAAACAAAACATGAAATCGTCACAAAACAACCGTGTAAACTGGACACGATTCCCAATGCACAAAACAGGCCGTGACATATAGAAATGTCGAGACCAATATGCCACACGGTTTTATCAAAATTTTATACAAACAATTATCGATTTGATCAAAACCAATTGCGATATCACCTAATCCGTATAGAAATGAAATAGCAATTGATAGATCTTTAACACATTATTTTGAATATCGTTTACAAAATAATATGCAAAGATAAAATCGATAACAATAATGAAACATGGCACGAAAAACAGAACAGCCGTGCAAAAAAAATTGAAAAACTGAGAAGAAAAAAATTCCAGCCGAGTGGAATTTGCTTCAAAAAAAATTATCGATCCATGTATACAAGACACGGATCCCAAGGCAAAAAACCAACACAAAAAACGCAGCAAAAAAAAATTTTTGCCGAGCCAAAAACAGTTTGTGCCGAGACAAAATATTAACCAAAATTCATCGTTTCAACAATCGTTTGATGAAAAACACATATAAAAATTTACGTGGCCTCGCTCTGATACCACTTGTGGGTTAATATCCGTATACTACCCTTCGAATTAAGGATTATAACGTAAAACTTACATGTAGTTTATAGTCATAAAACGAAAAACAAGATGAAAACGATAAAGATATAGAAATAACCTTCGGTCCTAGTGCAAAAGGCAATGAGAGATCAAGCTAGATCTCCTCCTAATCGTTGCACCCAAGATATCCGAGTAATGCCCTTGTGCTAGAGATAATCCCCTAATTGCCTTGCAATATCGAGGGGATTATTTTGTGAGTTTGTGTAGGATGAGAGATCCGGAATTTGGGAGGCACAATTCCCAAAAACCCTAATTTTTGATTAGCAAATGAATTAGGTTAGACAAGAGGAGAGAACTCCCCTTTTGTCTTGTGATTCTCGGCCAAACCGAGTGAGAGGAGGGAAATGGGCTTTTCATTTCCTCTTCTCTTAAACTCGTGGTCCGGTCCATAGCTTACTAAGTGTATACGACGCGGTTTCATTATAAACTGTTATCGGTTATCGGAAATTAAGGCATCAACTAATAATACGGGTCAGTTGAATTCTTAATACATGTCCGACAAAACAGTATTGTATAATTATATTCAATACACATTTAATTAAATATAAAACGCTTATATTTAAATTTACGAATTAACTGGTTAATTCGCCTTTGGCCCATGATATTTAATCCGTATTAAATATAACATCTCAACATCACATTTTGACTAATTATTAGTCAAATAACTCAGACTAACTGGTTAGTCAAATTTGGCATCTACATGACTGTATTTTCATACCGTCACATCACTCAAGACGTATCCTATAGGTGTGACTTTTAGGGACCAGTTGATCACCGCCATCTGTATGACAATAACGTCAAACTTATCTAGCAAGCCAACCGTTATTGATAAACGTGGATCAACTGATAATAATACCAAAAGTATGCCCTTTGATCCTTTTAGAGGTTTATAAGTCCTTGCACTAACTGTTAAGGACACCAACCCCAACAATACTCGAGGTGGCAGTGAGGAGTGGAGTAGGATGGTAGAAAATGGTTTCAAGCCTGCTCTGGGGTTAATGTTTGTAAAGCTGGAGGAGGCAATAGAGTTTTACAATTTATATGTTGTGGCTTGTGGTTTCATACCAAGAAAGTACACACAAACAAGATTCTGTGATGGTCTGATAGACAAAAAATCAATGGTCTGCAACAGACATGGATTCAAAGAGGATCGCAAAAAAACTCAAACCTGCTGTTGAATTTGAAAACACAGAAGAGAAAAAGAAGGGGAAAATATCTGTAGAGCCAAAGAAAACAAAAATAACAAGATTTGGTTGCAAGGCAAAAATACGGTTTTATGCTGTATTCAATGACCTTAAGGAGCTAATAGGGTATGCCATTATACGTTTTATGAAGGTCATAATCACAGACTTTGCTCACTCAAAGAAAGGGAATTCCAGAAAAATTTAAGAACACTTAACCTTTACATTAAGCAGACAATTGTTAACAATTGTAAACTCAACATTGGGGCTACCAAGACATTTAGAATTCTTGCGGAACAATCAAATGGGTATGCAAACATTGGTGCATCTCTAACAGAATTCAAGAACTTCAAAAGAAATATTAAATGTTACATAGGTGACAAGGATGCTAACATGATTCTCGATTATTTAAAGGCGCTTTCTGAATCACAAGATGGCTTTTACTATGCTTATCAAGTTGATGAGGATAACTGTTTGGCTAGAATCTTTTGGGCAGATGCACAAGCAAGAATGAATTATTCCTTGTTTGAGGACACCATCACCTTTGATCCTACTTACGGTACTAACAAGTACCACATGGCCTTCACCCCATTCACTGGTGTTGACAACCACAAAAAATCGGTGACTTTTGCTGCTGCACTTGTCGATCATGAGAATGATGGGTCATTCATTTGGGTGTTTAAGAAGTTCCTTGATTGTATGGGCAACAAGGAACCTCAGTGCATTCTTACTGATCAAGATCCGGCAATTAAACTCGGGGTGCGTTCTGTATTCAAGAAAGCAACACATCGCTACTGTATGTGGCATATAATGAAAAAACTTACCGATAAATTTGAGCCACAGATTTGTAACGAGACTGACTTTGTTGAGCGAATATGTGCAGTTGTTTGGGATACTGACTTGGAACCCATTGAGTTTGAAGAAAAATGGTCTCAAGTGATTAATGACTTTGAGTTGAATGATAATACTTGGTTGACATACATGTATGGCAAAAGGCACAAATGGATACCTGCTTACTTTAGGGATTTGCCTTTAGGCTGCCTTTTGAAAACTACACAAAGATCAGAGAGTCAAAACAGTTATTTCAAAAGATTTGAGAGCATAGATGGCACACTTGTAGAATTTTGATTGCGTTTTCAGAGTGCAATGGAACAGCAATGCTATAATCAGAGATTTCTTGATGCTGCAAGTGACAGCACGTTGCCACAGGTTTCTTCTAAGACAATGATTGAGAAACATGCCTCTAAAATCTACACACATACTGTTTTCTATGAGTTCCAAGAGCAAGTGCAAATGGCTCCTTGTTCGTGTGCCGTTAGGGGATTTTCTGAGCAAGGAAACATGCACATTATAAGTGTTGAAGATGCCTACAGGAAGCATAGAATATTTCAGGTTATTCAATTTTATAAACATAGTTGTCTTTTTACTTTAACATACAATAATTGTGATAAAAGAATACAATAACTGTGTTTTAACATTAAAAAAACTGATGGACTTCTACCTTGGTGTTCATTGCTAGTCTGCATAAAATAATTCATGTTGAACTATATAATAACTATGTTTGCCTTTTGAAATAACTACACTGTAATGCAGGTTGCTCACAATAACGAATCAAAGGAAACAACATGTACGTGCAAGATGTTTGAGAGGAAAGGAATCCTGTTTTTTTTTTGATGAAATGTAAGAATTCCATTAAGCTCAAACAAGGCTATTACAACCTACCTTTTAACATAAAACAATTTATGAGAATAAGAGTTCTACTTACACAAATCAGTATTAGACAACCACATCCTATCCCTACCCAGAATGGAGTTGCTAAATACATTAATCCTCAACATAACAAGCTGGTAAACATGTTTACAAACAAAATCAGGGTGTCCAAGGATCTGCTCACATCTTACTCTATTCCTTTGCTTCCATATGAAGTAGTAACAGGCCATAAAAGAGCAAATGAGAATACCCCTCTTAACCTGTGACCACGCTTGCTGCCAAATCCATTGCAAAATATCTCCAGTAGGCAAAGATACCTTACAACGTTGTGCCATCCCCATAAGGATACGCTTGCTGTAGACACACTCCTCAAACAGGTGCTGATGAGACTTAGAAGCACTGCCACAGAGCAAACACAAGTCATCCTGACAGATACCCAGAGCAAACAATTTCTCTTTAACCTGCATTGCCTTCCTTACCAACAGCCAGCCCAAGAATCTGTGCTTAGGCACAGTCCAGTGATGCCATATATACTGATGCCAAGTCACAACCTAAGAACGAGGTCTTAAGAGATCATACCCACTACTGATAGTATAACCCCTAGTATCAAGAGACCAAGAACCATGAGAATAGCCAGAGATAAGTTTGTCTTTAACACGACAAACATTTTTCCAACCCCAGCTAACATCTCCCCTGGGAGTATAATCATGGCAATTCTCATGTTTTAAATACACCTGATTAATCCACTTCACCCATAGCTTATCAGGGCTGCAATACACCCACCAGACTAACTTTCCAACTGCAGCAACATTCCAAATTAAGTTATTCTTGACTCCTAACCCACCTTCTTCTCTTGGAGAGCACACATTATCCCAACTAACTACGGGAACTCTCATAAAATCCACTTTGCCATCCCACAAAAAATTCTTACAGAGAGCATTAATCCTCCTCAGAATTCCTTTAGGTATGATAAAGATGCTCATCCAGTAGTTATACAAAGTTGTGTGAACTGAATTGACCAATACAAGCCTTCCAGCATAGGATAAATGTCTTGTGCCAAACTTTGTAATTTTCTCAATCACCTTTTCAACTAAAACCTGACCTTTAGCTTTGTTCATTCTACCTGCAGTAATAGGAACACCCAAGTATTTAAAAGGGAGTTCACCTTCATGGAACCCAGAGACAAGTAGAATTTCCTCTTTCACCCAAGCTAGAACCCCTCTGAAATAAGCACTAGTTTTAGGAGGGCTCATTTGCAGACCTGAAGCTTTAGAAAAGGTGGCAAAAGCTCTTAAAAGAATCATGATTGAACCCACATCCCCTTTACTAAACATGAGCAAATCATCAGCAAACATCAAATGTGTTAATTTAAGCTTACCACACATAGGGTGAAACTTGAAAGGCATATTGGCAGACACAAAAGCTAAAACCCTACTAAGATACTCCATAGCAACAGTGAAGAGTAAAGGAGACAAGGGATCCCCTTGCCTAAGACCATTTTTCCCCTTAAAGAAGCCAAAGATACCACCATTAAGTACTAAGGAGTAACTAGCACTTTTCACACACTCCATCAGAAGATCAATAAACTGAGCAGGAAAATTTAAAGCACCCAACATTTGTTCCAAAAACTCCCAACTGACAGAGTCATATGCTTTCTTTAGGTCCACCTTCAAAAGGAATCTAGGAGAGATAGCTTTTCTATTATAAAGTCTTACTATATCCTGACAGATCAAAATGTTTTCCACAATGCTCCTCCCCTTGACAAAGCCTCCTTGATTGTCACTAATAATATCAGGCTAAACCTCAGAGAGTCTGTTACATAACAACTTAGCAATGCACTTATACAACACATTGCAGCAAGAAATGGGCCTGAATTGGGTCACATTCTGAGGTAAAGCACATTTAGGAACCGGAGTAATGAGAGTGTGGTTCAGCTGCTTTAACAACTTTCCTGAATGGAAAAAATCCTGAATTGCAGAGCACACTGAATCCCCCACCACTTCCCAGGAATCTTTAAAGAAGGCACTCGAGTAGCCATCAGGGCCTGCAGCCTTGTGACTTGGAATGGAGAACATAACCTGCTTAATCTCTTCCTTAGACACTGGAGCAAGGAGGACTGTATGATGAGAACTAGTGCATCCCTTCCCCAGTTGGACAACAGAAGAGCTTATATTCAAAACAGGTTCAACAGTACCAAGGAGCTGTTCATAAAACTCCAGGAAAGCCCCCTGGATAGACTTAGGATCATCACAGCATTTGCCCTTAAGATTCTCAATTCTAATAACCTTATTCCTGGATTGCTTGCCTTTAATGATATTGTGGAAATATTTGGTGTTATTATCCCCCATATCCACCCAGATAGCCTTAGATTTTTGAAGTAAGAATTCAGCACAAGCCTTCTCCAGGAACTTAAAACTATCAAGAGCCTCTCTTTCTTGATTCAGAAGCACATGATTTAAAGGATCATCTCTGAGCTTTTGCTGAATAAAATCCAAATTCATAGAAGCCCTAGCTTTGTTGTTAACCACATCATCAAAATTCTCTTTGTTTAATTGCTTCAAAGGCCATTTAAGAGCTTTTAATTTCTTGACAACCTGAAACATAGGAGTACCAGGGATAGTCTGGTTCCAGACCTGATGAACACAATCTTTAAACTCCACAGCCTGACTCCACATATTATAGTATTTAAAAGCCCTCTTAGGTTTCTCCAAATCATTCTGAACTTGAACAACACAAGGAGTGTGATCAAAGACCCCCTCAGAATAGAAATGAGCATAAGCAAGAGGATTGTCTTTTAGCCACTCATCATTGACCAATAATCTATCAAGTCTACTGAAAACCCTTGAGGCAGGCTCCTGTTTGTTATTCCAAGTGAAAAACGACCCAATTGCAGAACAATCAGTCACTCCACACTCATTAACACACTGCTGAAAATCATCCATTTCCTCAAAAGTAGAATTACCACCCAACCTTTCAAAAGGGACCAACACAGTATTGAAGTCTCCACAAATAACCCAAGGACCCTTAAATTTGCTATTGAAAGCTATAAGTTTTGCCCAGAGATCTTTCCTCTCAGTGACATCATTAAAAGCATATATCATGGTGACATAGAACTTATAGCTAGTACTCAGATCCCTTACCTCCATGTGAATAAACTGAGCTCCATAGTCTAGGAAATTAACATAGTACATAGAGGGGTTCCAAAGTACCCAAATACGGCCTCCCTTATGATAGGCAGTATTAGTGGAAAGACACCAGTTTGTACAGATATTAGCTCTGATACTATTTAGAGACAAAGGTTTGACCTTTGTCTCAAGGAGACCAAATAATCCAACCTGATGTTGATGGAGAAACCATTTAATCGTATTTTGCTTGGTTGGACTATTCAATCCCCTAATGTTCCAAAATCCAAAATTATGCATTACCCCCAAGAGTAGGTAACACACTACCAGTTACACCAATGCCAGCTTTAGGAGTCATATAATTAAGATATTCCAAGAGATTAGAATTACCCAATTTACCAGAACTCTGACCATGATCTAACAACTCCTGTCTACTAAGTCTTATAATCTTCTTTGCAGGGGTATTCACCATGTGGTATTTTCCATTCCTAGACCAAAACACCTGAAACTGGTTTGGTTTCTCCACTGGGGTGGTATGAACAACACCAGAGAGACTATCCTTTGGCTCCTCTTGTTCAGGTACAGCAGGCTGGGCAGCTGATACCCGTCGTTGTGAGTACCAAAAATAAGATTTATAATTTCCTATTAAGACTAACCTAGGCTAGTGGTAACAGGGTCGAACCACAAGGAGGCAGACGTAATTTTTAGCTGTCTAATAAAAGTCTAAGGTAACAATTGTGGGGGTTGAATTGGATTAGTCTATAACTAAGAGTAAATAAAGACAATAAATTAAAAAGACGGATCAAACAGATAAAGAAGGGGTACTAGGATGATCGGTTTGTTATAGCTTCAGCGGCAGCATACTAAACAGGTCTAAATCAAAACACATGAGGCGGGAAATAAAGAGGTCCTCTCGGTCCACTCTTAACAAATAGCATCTTTCGATCTCGCTATAGGTCCCTAATATCACTAATACTAACTTTCGTCCTGAAAAGTGATTTACGGTCTAAACTTTACCTATCTTTCGATCTCAGTTTAGTTTAGTCAATTTAATTGATGATCTAACAACTGTCCCTATCTCTCGATCTAATGGGTCAGTCATATCCTAAACATCCAACTAATCGTGTGCACTCGATTCGTCGAATAAAGAATTAAAACAATTAAAACGAAAATAAAAAAAACCTCACGTGGTCAGTCGATCGACCGGGTAGGGTGGTCGATCGACCAACACGCGAGTCAGGCCGTGTTCTTTATAATGCCGCCTACGCTATAATTCCCCTACATCCTAGCACAATTGATTTAGCTACTCATGTTGATGGGTATAACAACAATAAAACTAATGAAATAAACAAAAGAATTCATACTTGAAACGATAAAATAAACAATTGACATAAACGATGATAAAGGTTTCGGGAGACTAACTAACAATTCTATACTATAGGCAATAAAGTAATGAAACTGAAAATAGGGCAGGAAGAATACCGAAATTGCAGAGGAACGATTGAGAAACGAAAATTCCGATGCTAAACAATATTCCAAACCCTGATTATCAAACTAAATGTTACTGTATAAAAACTTGATTAAAAACTGAAATAAAACTGAATGATGTATCTGATGTTCTAGGTTACGTTATATAGCAAACATACGTAACACTTATTATCAAAACCTAAACATAGTGGGCTTCAAGTTCCTTGATCTTTTAATTCTCGTCTGGAATAGCAGATTGGTCGATCGACTGCAAGGACTGGTCGACCGACTGAATAGCAATGAGCAGTAGCTTCTGAAGACCGATGGTTGGTCGATCGACTGATGATAATGGTCGATCGAATGCTCGAGCTGCTACTTGACTTCTACAATTTCGTGGATTTGTCTTTCGGGCCTTGAATTGCGCACCAAGCTCGTTCCTCGGGTGAATACTTCACGTCAAATGCAATGCAGGATACTCGGGGACGGATTTAGCTCGATTTCCGCTGGATTCTTCACATTTCTGCAATAATGTATAAAAATACGGAAGTAGACGAAAACAGGGAGAAATGTAGCATAAACTACATGAATGAGCTCTGAAATGCGTGTAAAATGGGATATAGAACATCATATAAAAGACACGCATCAAACTTCCCCAAACCAAACCCTTGCTTGTCCCCAAGCAAGAACTAGACTCGATCTAATGACCTAATGGAACGAGTTCAATCTCAGAGCGAAATGCAACATGTGAAACCTAAACTAATTTAATGCACAACCAACAATCAATTAGCAAATGAATCATGCAAACGAGTTATGAAGTCGTTAGATACTGCTGAACTGTCAACTGTAGAGACTTTATCAAATCGGACTCTCACGGGTCGCTCGTATCACTCAATAAGCACAGGTGAAAAATGTAAGATAGAAAGAAGAAAATATGTAATGACTCTCACCTAACTACGACCTATAAGAACATGCCTGCAGTCTAATATGAAAGTAATCTCTACGACCGTACATACGCATTCCAACCAAACAAATGACCATGACACATGCCGAGGTATATATGGGATACGTGAGGTATGGGTAAGAAGAGGCAAATCATTTATGGAAAAGTGGAGGTACAGATGATCAAGCTAGTACCAAAACGGAACCACACGGCAACATCCTTCTTCTTGCTCAAAACAGATGAAACGGTGCTATAGCAAGCACAAATCTCACAATCTCCAGGTATAAAGGTAATCAACTAACTCCCCATAAAATATGAATAATACATGGGAGCAAAAATCGCCAAAAGATAAAGGCTTGAATTATGCGAATTTGATTCCTTTTCTTTCCCTCGAACCTCAGTCGATCGACCAAAAAGGGCAGTCGATCGACTGCACGAACAGTACAAAACTCTTTTTTTTTTCTTTCTTTTCGAATCATTTTTTCATCTTTTTTTTTTCTATTTCTTTCTTTCCTCCTTTTCGTCTTTCCAACAATATCTCAAACATGAGCATATGCTACCAAAAACTAAGTAACAATCCCAAGAACACAGACTACCAGCTTGACAAGGGCAGGCTAAATGTAGGATGTAGTAATGGGACAAAAAGGCTATTTTTGGCAGTGTAGGGTTCATGGGCAAAACGAATAAGGGGAAACCTCTACCACATGTGTCAACTAACCACAGACCGAATGCGTACATGTATTAAGCAGATTAAGTTCATATTTGTGCACATTTATGTGACATGCCTCATAAGGAGTAACTACTCACATTCCTAAATAAACTGGTCATAGATGTCACCAGTTATAAGCTCTAAACCTCAGAAAATGATGTAGCTTGCCAATTTTCTAAGTCAAGTCTCAAGTCCAGCAAATAATTAACGAAAACTCGTAGATATGCACTTATACGATTCTACTAATAACATGTCAATTAGCAAGGCTTGGGCATAAACAAATGCAAATGCAAATGCAATGTCATCATGGAAATACTACCGTTCCGACTCAACCTAAATGCTAAAATAAATGTGCATTTTATGGAAATTTTTGAAATTTTTCAATTTTTTTGAATTTCGGCATTATAAAAAATGAAATGAACAATGCAAAACAGAATATAAACGTGAATGCAAGCAAATGATATGCGACACAAAAACCCTTCCCCAAACCAACTTGCACAATGTCCCCATTGTGCAAAATCATGTAATGAAGAAAAGAGAAATGGGAATTTGCAAGAAAATGAAATAAAAAAGACATGAAGTGGAAATCAGGAACTCACAAGACTTTAAGCGCAGCAAAGGAAACCTCCCCAAACCAGCGTGAGCTAGGAGGTTTCAGAGAGTTGATGCTACTAAAAGGTACCTGAAAGACAAATAAAACCCACGCATAAAATCGAGAAGACAATTTTGAAGCGGTAAACTATGTGCACAAATGAGAAAATTAGAAGAAATAAATAATTTGACGGAAAGTAAAGTGGAGTAGAAAACTCCCTTAAGTCCGCATATCGACCAAACACAGCAGGGGAGAGGTCATTAACAGGTACAGCAGCGTCCCTGGTTGATCGACCAGATGGGGCAGTCGATCGACCAATGTGTCAGGAACAGTAGCTCCTGGAAAGTGCAACTCAGTCGATCGACCAATGTAGCCAGTCGATCGACTGAAAATACTGTTGTATTTCTTATTTCTTCGTATTTGCTCAATTACTTGAGCTAATGAGGTCTAAAAACCTGCAAGTGCACAATAATACGCGCCCAAAATTGCGCAAGACCCAGAATAAAGTCTCAAACGTATAAAATCCTAAGCAAGTAGAATAAAATGCGAAGTTTCGCGCACACCAAAGCAATAAAAAGTGTCTAACAAAAGCAAATAAAAAGAAGTTTATAAAGAGCTCGATCAACTAATAGTTGATCAAGAATGGCCACGGTATGGCCCACTTCGTCGGCTTCTGGCTACTAGAGGTAGCCTCAACGGTGCTTATTTGATCAGCTGCACCATCCTTAGCTTCCACGTCCACTGAACTCAATGGGTCAACACTCTCATCATCTCCCCATTCGATGATCTCTTCGGGCTTGTCAGAATCCAAATCAGACTCTCTGGCTTTGATCGGCTCGTCATCAACTTCCTCATCAATTCCATAGCTCAGGCAACCAAGACCTCCTCTTTGAATGATCGGCTTCTTTACAGTTGAAGCAACTTGCAGCACTTCCTTCCCCAAACCAGCTCCTGCAACATCTAAAACAACAGATTCTTCCTCCTTTTTGCTCCCAGTCTGGGGCGGAGGTGTCAACACAGAAGTAGTGATAGAGACAGGCAATTCAGGAAGCACAAAGCACGATTTCTTTTCAGAAACCGTATTACAAGTCACAGGCCACATGGGGTCCTTTTTCTTAGCAGGTTGGGCAAAAACAATGGAGTGCTTTCCCACTTTGACAGTCAAGGTTCCTAGACCGACATCTATGACTGCACCAGCAGTGTGCAGAAATGGCCTACCCAAAATAATGGGAATATGGGCATCCTCAGGCATATCAAGGACCACAAAGTCTACAGGGAAGAAAAACTTCCCTATTTGGACAGGGATGTCCTCTAAGACTCCTACGGGTTGGACTGCAGAGCGATCGGCCATCTGGACGGTCATGTCGGTCACTGCAAACCTAGTCAGTTTAAGCTTCCTAGCTAGACTCAAAGGCATGACGCTTATACTAGCTCCTAAGTCACATAATGCCTTCTCAATAGAGAAGGTACCTATATTGCAAGGAACAAAAAAGCTACCCGGGTCCTCTAGCTTATGGGGTGCAGTGTGAGACAGATAAGAGCATGACTCTTTGGTTAGTGCGACAGTATGCACATTTTCAAGTGACTTTTCTTAGACAGGAGTTGTTTCATAAATTTAGTGGATGCAGGCACTTGATTGACCAACTCAAGGAAAGGAACTTGTACATTCAAACTACGGATAACCTTTTCAAATTTATTGAAAGATACCTGCTCCTTTGTCGGCACTAATCTCTCCGGATATGGGGCTGTAAGACGTACCTTAGCCCTCTCCTCTAAATCGCGCGTGCCGGTATCCGTGGACTTAGGTTGGAAGTCCACCACCTTCTCCTTATTGAAGCTTGAACCCTCCTCAGACCGTCTCAAATGTGAGCCATTAACCGTCATCGGATCGAACCGGAGCCGGGATCGACCCATCAAGACACTCGGGTCTTTCCCAATACTTTCGGGTCGTCGAACCCGGAACAAATGGTCTCTCAAATTATCGGGCATCGGAGGACGAAAAATCTCGCTATCGTGATGATCTTGGTCGATCGACCACTATACTCGATCGATCGACCGAGGTGTACAGATTCAGAAGTCGTTGTATCCGCATATCGATCGATCGATCGGGTGTATCGATCGATCGATCGATATACCTGGTAGACGCCTTTTTCTTTGAATTATTCATTACAGCTTTATTTTGACTCGGATCTGCCTCATTCTTTTCAACAGCGTCCTCGACCATGGCAGGCCCCTCCAGGGTGGACCCGCTCCACAACGTGATAGCGTTTAGGGTCTCCTTTTGGTCGGTTTGAGTCGGTAAGTGTCCCGGAGCTCGAGTGGTACTCTTACTAGCCAATTGAGCAATTTGGCTCTCTAGTAGCTTCATCCCGGCCTCTCTTGCTTGGGACTCCTTCAGCAACAAGTTCTTGAACTCAGAGCAAAATCGAACGTGGGATTGTTGTTGCTGCTGCGGCACATAAGGAGGTTTTTGATATTGTTGTTGCTTTTGATGAGGGGGCACATAGGGTTGCTGCTGCGGAGGTGGAGTTGGATTCAGGACATTCTGGCTACTCCACCTCAGGTTGGGATGAACATTAGGCTCATAGTAGGTGTTTGTCTGCCTATAATGTTGAAAGGCAGCACAAGACTCAAAAGGACTAGGGCAATTCTTGAAACGTGTCCCTCGGCTCCGCACCTTTCATGACGAAAGGACCCTCGACACAAAGCATTTACTTGGTAAATACCCCCCTTTGAAGCTCCTCCTAATTCATATTTGTCAAATCTCGCAGTGAGAGCTTCAAGTGCAGCAACAGAGGAAGATTCAGCAGCTCTCCTCTGGTTCCCTCTGGAATTCCCATACTCAGCCTTGTGGGTGGCTAGATCGTCGATGATCTTCCACCCCTTGGTCTCTCCCAAGTTCTCAGCAAATCGGCCATTGGCATGACATCCAAAATAGCCCTCTGATCGTCATACAGCCCATTATAGAAATGATTGCACAAGCTCCATTTTTCGAAACCATGGTGCGGTATGGTTCACACCAGCTTCTTAAATAGGACCCATGCCTCGTGGAAGTTCTCATCTGGCCCTTGTTTGAAACTCGTGATTTGAGCTCTAATAGCAATCGTCTTTGAAGCAGAAAAGTACTTCTTGTAGAATGCCAATGCCAAGGAATTCCAGTCGGTGATCCCATGAGCAGCTCGATCCAGATCTCTATACCACTCCCTTGCAGCATCACGGAGCGAGAAAATGAACATGGTCTCCTTGATCTGGTCTTGGGTCACGCCGGCTGGTGGGGGTATGGAACAGCAGTAGTCAATAAATGTCTCCATATGCTTAGCTGCATCTTCATTTGCAGCTCCCCCGAACTGGTTTCTCTCAACCATACTAATGTATGAAGGCTTTGGTTCGAATTTCCTGTCATCTCCTGGTAATTCGAACCCCTTATATAAATTTGCAAATTGTCGGCTCGAATGACTAGCTATACTCGCTTCCTCGCCCATGACTGGAATTTCGGAGAAGTGACTGTCTCGGTACCAAGAGGTGGAAACGGGTGAAGAATGTGGATCTTCCTCGAACAGCTCGTTCTCGTAATAGCTTGACAGAGTACTCAGCTCTTCCTCTGTCGGTAATATCCTTTGTGATCATCTCAACTCGCGCAAATATTTCTCAATCTCAGGATTGAATGGTACTAGTTCACCACCCTGTGACCTGCGCATAAGAGGAAACTACAAAAAGAATATAAGAAGAGTTTAAGGAACAGAAGTCCCTTAAACTAATAAAGACTAAATTGAAACAGCTAAAAATTAGAACTATTGCCTCCCTGGCAACGGCGCCAAAATTTGATACCCGTCGTTGTGAGTACCAAAAATAAGATTTATAATTTCCTATTAAGACTAACCTAGGCTAGTGGTAACAGGGTCGAACCACAAGGAGGCAGACGTAATTTCTAGCTGTCTAATAAAAGTCTAAGGTAACAATTGTGGGGGTTGAATTGGATTGGTCTATAACTAAGAGTAAATAAAGACAATAAATTAAAAAGACGGATCAAACAGATAAAGAAGGGGTACTAGGATGATCGGTTTGTTATAGCTTCAGCGGCAGCATACTAAACAGGTCTAAATCAAAACACATGAGGCGGGAAATAAAGAGGTCCTCTCGGTCCACTCTTAACAAATAGCATCTTTCGATCTCGCTATAGGTCCCTAATATCACCAATACTAACTTTCGTCCTGAAAAGTGATTTACGGTCTAAACTTTACCTATCTTTCGATCTCAGTTTAGTTTAGTCATTTTAATTGATGATCTAACAACTGTCCCTATCTCTCGATCTAATGGGTCAGTCATATCCTAAACATCCAACTAATCGTGTCCACTCGATTCGTCGAATAAAGAATTAAAACAATTAAAACGAAAATAAAAAAACCTCATGTGGTCAGTCGATCGACCGGGTAGGGTGGTCGATCGACCAACACGCGAGTCAGGCCGTGTTCTTTATAATGCCGCCTACGCTATAATTCCCCTACATTCTAGCACAATTGATTTAGCTACTCATGCTGATGGGTATAACAACAATAAAACTAATGAAATAAACAAAAGAATTCATACTTGAAACGATAAAATAAACAATTGACATAAACGATGATAAAGGTTTCGGGAGACTAACTAACAATTCTATACTATAGGCAATAAAGTAATGAAACTGAAAATAGGGCAGGAAGAATACCGAAATTGCAGAGGAACGATTGAGAAACGAAAATTCCGATGCTAAACAATATTCCAAACCCTGATTATCAAACTAAATGTTACTGTATAAAAACTTGATTAAAAACTGAAATAAAACTGAATGATGTATCTGATGTTCTAGGTTACGTTATATAGCAAACATACGTAACACTTATTATCAAAACCTAAACATAGTGGGCTTCAAGTTCCTCGATCTTTTAATTCTCGTCTGGAATAGCAGATTGGTCGATCGACTGCAAGGACTGGTCGACCGACTGAATAGCAATGAGCAGTAGCTTCTGAAGACCGATGGTTGGTCGATCGACTGATGGTAATGGTCGATCGACTGCTCGAGCTGCTACTTGACTTCTACAATTTCGTGGATTTGTCTTTCGGGCATTGAATTGCGTACCAAGCTCGTTCCTCGGGTGAATACTTCACGTCAAATGCAATGCAGAATACTCGGGGACGGATTTAGCTCGATTTCCGCTGGATTCTTCACATTTATGCAATAATGTACAAAAATACGGAAGTAGACGGAAACAGGGAGAAATGTAGCATAAACTACATGAATGAGCTCTGAAATGCGTGTAAAATGGGATGTAGAACATCATATAAAAGACACGCATCAGCAGCCACAGGAACACCAGTCTTCTTTTGTTGTGCCTTTGGTCTCCATTGCTTCTGACCTTCCTTAGGTCCGGTTTCTTTTTTAGACTGTGGTGGTGGGGATTTCCTACAGTTAGCAGCCTCATGCCCAACTCCTTGACATTTTTTGCAAAGAACAGGCTTCCACTCACACTCCACCTTAATCGTAACCACAACCCCATCCTCATCTAAAAATTTAACAGACGCAGGGATGGCCTTACCAAATGGCACTTCAATCATGACACGGGCAAAACCCAAGCGAGTTTTGTCCTTAGTTGCATCATCACATTGAATAAACTTTCCCAACAAACCAGCAAGTTTAGGCAAAGACTTACCCCAAAATTTCAGAGGCAAATTCATAAACCGAACCCATACTGGTACATCCTTGACATCAGATTTCACCAACTCCACATCCGCACTCCAGAGCCTGACAATAAGCGGCTTATTGTCAAACAAGAAATGACCTTGCTGCAAGACTCTATCTTTGGCCTGACTAGAGGTAAACCGAACTAGAAAAACTCCATTAGGAAGAAAGGACATCTTATCTATAGGTAAATGTGCCCAAATCCTCCTAATAAAACCATCTACCACCTCCACAGGCGGGTTAGCACCCAAGACGAAGCAATAGACCGAATTCTTCCAGAATTCAAGCTCCTCTTTAACATCTTCCTGTGTGAATTGCAATAGTTCAGCAGGTTCTTCTTCAATCACCGCTAAAGGACTCTTGCCTTTCCTCTTTCGCTGAACTACCCATTCCTGCTCTTCAGGGGCAATGGAATCCAAATCATAAGGCGCAATTCCCACAACTTCATTGACACTCTTTGTTTTTCCCACATCAGCACTTCCAGGTCCCCCCGCCACCACAGGACCAACCGTAGAAGAGGATGCGGCATTATTAGAAGCTTTTGTTTGTTTTGAGTTTGTAGTAACAGAGATCAGAGGAGGGAATTGTTCAACGTTTGAACAATCGATTGACATTTTTAGGGTTTAGGGTTTTTGTTTATGTTTTTTTGGAATTTTTTCAGATATCGCACTCTCTCTCTATCTCTTCATTTTTCTTTGAAATTACGGAAAGGGATCCTTTGTAAACACATTATATGGATTATATCAGGAAAAGGACTGCAAAGCATACCGGAGCAGTACATCGAAACCAGATGGACGAAGAAATCATATAGAAAGCCTTTGTATCGACTGGATGGAAAGTTATTGCAAGACTACGATCCCACTGATTTGAGAAAGTTGGAATTATCAAGGGTATGGTCTGAGTTTTATGCAACAATAAGTGTTCTTAACTCGATGCCTGAAACTCAGATCAAGGAGCTAAGTTTGATGCTTTTAAAATTCCGAGAGAAAATAAATCCAACAAAAGAGAGCTTGACAAAAGAACAAGAACTGGAAGTGCTCTTAGGTTGTTCAGCAAAATCAAATATTACTATTCTTCCGCCAAAGATTGCAAAAAAACAAAGGAAGTGGCAAGAGAATGAAATCAAACAAGGATAAGGCAATTGAGAAGGCGAGCGAACCGAAGAGGCTATGTAATAACTGCAAACAAATGGGAAACCATGACAAGAGAAACTGTCCAAATCCGTTTGTTGAGCATGCTTTGGAGGAAGAAGATAAAGAGGAAAATGAAATGGAGGATGAAGATGAAGAAGAATAATGAAAAATGGATTACGTTTTAAAATAATAAAGATTACGCTTTAAAATAATCAAGATTATGCTTTACAATAACCGCATAATTGCAATAATTGTGTTAGACTTTTACAATAATCAGGGGTACACTTTACATAATTGTGTTAGACTTTTACAATAATCAAAGTTATGCTTTACATTAATTGATGTTGAATTTTTTTGCAATTGTTCGGATTTTGTTCATTTAATAATACCTTGCGCTATTACAATAATCATGTGAAAACTTTACAATAATCACAGTTATGCTTTACAATAATTAATGTTAAATTTATTTGCAATTGTTCTGATTTTGTTCATTTAATACCTTGCGCTATTACAATAATCATGTGAAAGCTTTATAATTATCAGGGTTATGCTTTACAATAACCACAATTTACAAAAACTATAATTTTCAATCATTGACGTACCAAATTTCCATAAAAATATAGTACCAAAATTACATAAAATATAGTATGTTTGTTTACATGATTCTTGTAAACAAACATACTATATTTTATGTGACAGCTTTAAAATAATCAAGATTATGCTTTACAGTAATTGATAATGCTTTACACTTGCCAATTTGCTCTTTGCTGACGATAAGAATCATGTAAACAAACATAAGAGACATACCAAATTTCCATAAATATATTAATTTGATGAGTTATAACTTGACACGATAAAAGCTTATTACGTCTCAGAATTTGTTACAATAATCAAAGATATGCTTTAAAATAATTGGGGAAGAGCTTTACAATAATCAGCTACATGAGAACTTTAAAATAATCAAAGATATGCTTTAAAATAATTGGGCAAAAGCTTTACAATAATCAGCTACATGAGAGCTTTAAAATAATTGCATTTGATCATTTGAATAACTGTCTAGAATTATTACAATAACAGCTTATAGGCATTACAAAAACGCTATCTGAAGAAATTGTTCAATCAATCAATAACAGCTATCTAAACATTAGATTATCCAACAAAAATCCATCTACAATTGTTCGCTAAATCCATCTAGAATCAATCAATTGTTCTTTTATGGTTTTCACGAAAAAGAACCTTTAACTTTTTGTTTTAACCCTTTTCGTCCCCAATCTTCTGTCTTTTAAAAGATCTTTCTCTACTTCCAATATACTCCTCCTCAAAATTTCCACGCTCTTGACTCGTTGGCATCTGACATCAACAAAATAGCCACCATCTCAAGCCATATAGGAATCCTCTCAACTCTCTTCTTAACCGAATACAATCCCTTCTCGTGCTTCCCTTCATATGTGAGCATGTGAAACATGGTGAAAAATCCCGATTCCTTATCAGACTTGACATTCGCTTTCCATTCAAAATCAACATTCACGAATGTAAATGTGTTAATGAGAACTCCTTCTTTTGTTGTTTTCCTTGTATCCAAAAAGTCAGAAAAACAATCAACCTAAGCATGTACAAACAAAAAAAAGGAATTAGAAAACATGAGTATACAATAACAGGTTTAAAACAATACAATAACTTTGTTACAGCAATACAATAATTCTGATTAAAAATAGAATTTGTATATAATCAGGATTATGAAAAACGTACTGCAATCTTTGCAAGTCTGTAAAAATCGGATTTTTCCCAATCTTTATGCGACGTATTGTCCAGTACATCAATCGTCTTGTTCATAAAGTTCACACAAACACAAAAGTAGTACATATCTAAAGACAACGGGATGAAGACAAGGTCCACATCGATCTCAGAGTTTACAACGTTTTCATCTAAAAAATAGGACCAAAACCGCACAACCTTGTATTTCTGGCTGTCTGATACAGCATCACTATCCCCTCCTTGCTCTAGCATGTCTTCAAAGATTCCCTATAAATATCATAAAAGTGTGAATAAAATTGAAGATAAATGATAAAACATTCTACAGTAACTGCACAATGAAAAACAGATCATACTATATGTTGTGTCCCAAGGAACATCATCACTGGCGCTTCTTTCTCTTTCACCTCCATGAAATTCAAGACGACTGACCATGCAGCTATTATGTGCAAATCAGTGTAATTTTCGAGCTTTGTAGAAAGAATATCAGACCTATCCAAGATAGCATTTCCCGCAGAAAACAAAAGTTCACTGCAAAGGAGTAAAAAAAAGCTTAGTAATATTTTAAAACAATATAAAAAAAATCACTACCAGCTACAATAACTGAGTTTTTCATAATACAATAACTATGTTAATGTAATACAATAATCGATTATTGTATTACATTAACATAGTTATTGTATTATGAAAAACTCGGAATTTGTAAAAAAGATAGAATAATTGAACTTGTATAATACAATAACTGCAATACAGTATTAGAATAATCACACAAACTTGTTTCTCATTAAGTTTGGAGAAAAAAGAACATACTCATTTGCAAGATTGTAATCATCAAAAAAACAATAATCAACAACTTGTTTCTTCTTGCTTGGCATAGCACGTGTATATCTACTGTTAGCCCTCATAACTTTTGAAGCAACAACAAGATTTGTATCTGCCTTGCCACAGTTTATTGAGCAGCCAAGACCATCAGAGTTCGGTCTCCTAAAACTACCTCGGCCTGATCTAATCATCCCAGCGCTCATAGGTGTATCAGGCATCCTTTTTTTCCCAGGCCCCGGAGTACTTACACCATCATCCAGTTCCTCTGCCATAACCCTAGCAGCTTCCAAAGCATCTGCTTCAGCCCTCATCGCTTCCAACTCAGCTAGCTTACGCTTCTCAACCAAAACAGGCAGCAAAGGTGCCTTTGTCTTTGTAAAAGTATCAACCAAATCCAACAACTGTTTCCTCAATTTGTTGATATCGGCTAAAACCAAGATGGCAGCTATCTCAGCTCTATATAAGATCCCTTTCAATGGGTCATGCAACTCTTATTTGAACAACTCCCCAACATAAAACATCATATGAATCATGACAAAAACACCACAATCCAAATTCAGGGACCCTTCCGATTTCCACCCAAAAGCCACATTTACAAATTTGAAATTGCGGACCTCACTGTCTCTTTCAAAACCTTTCTCGACAAGAAAACTACCAAAAATTTCAACCTGGTTACATTTTTAAATCAAAATTCATCATTCAAGAACAAAAAACATAACTAAAAGAAGTAGATGAAAAAAAACTTATAATAAGGCACGTACAATAGAGTTCGTAGCCAACACCCAGATACTATCTTCAAAATCATCATATACACGATTGTCAAGATAGTCCACAGTCTTCCCCACAAAATTAACAACAACACAGAAAAAATGATCTCCAAAATGAACAGGGATAAAAACCTGGCATGATAAAACAGGCGTTCATAAACCTTTGCTGTTCTCAATGATAAAATAATCAACAGAAGAAAGAAAGAAGAGAAACGATTGGAAAAATTACCAAATCGGCACAAATGTCAAGAGAACCTTGGCTGTTCTCAATGACAGTGTCCCAAGCATTACAAATTTCCTTTCTGTATAAATCTTTCTCATCATCAGCAGCTTTGATAAGCTTAAACAAAGAAGCCTATGAAAAATATTACCACACTATAAGAGAAAATAAAGTATCACAATTGAAAAAACTTGGTTAACTGAATACAATAACAACTATTCTGCGTTACAATAACTATCATTATACAATACAATAACCTCTATAAAATTTTAAATAATACATCACAAAAATAAAAACACAATAACAGCTTCATTATAATACAATAACCACACTAATATATTGAAATAATAAAAATAAAATAATAAAATCTGAAGAATAGGAAAACTTGTTTAGCTGAATAAAATAACAGCTAACATGCTTTACAATAATCAAGTAACTACAATAGTATAACTGTCATAACCATTGTAAATTTACTGATACAGAAATATATAACAAATTGCACATACCGAATGACTTGTACAGAAAAAACTTCTTATGGGGGATAACCCTTTCCCAGCCTTGACCAGCATGTCATTAAGTAAAAATGACCAGCAGTCAATCACGTTCGATGTGATCATAGTCTTAGCAGACAATGAAATAATGTCATCTCGAGTTAACATATTGTGAAATGAAAACACAACCAAATCCTCCCTGCCACATTGAAACAAATTATATAGTAAAAACAGAAACATAAACAACAATAGAGCTTTTAAAAAATGGATATAATAGCAAAAAAAAAGAGAGGCAACGAAAAACATATAATGCTTACCCAATCCGTAGGTCATGATCGTGCAGAAAACAGTAATCAAGTACAGTCTTCCTCCGCCTTAAAATAGGAGCAAAAAGCTCCTTGTACTCGCACAAAAAAGCAGACACTACAACTGCATCAGGATCAGGTGATTCACAATCTAAATCACACCCTATACCACAATTCCCAAAAAACGTATGCTCAAGCATAACGTCTGAATGCAGCAGGTAAGTATTTATAACAGAACTATCTTGCATTCTAGCCCCAACAAAAGCCTCGTTGACAACTTTGTTAACAACGTCATCCACATTACTCAAGTGCACAGCTTCACACTCAACATCAATATTATCAATGCCGTCATTAGTTGGAACCTCCTCATTCGGTTTCTCAACCGCTACATCAGGGATCTTATTTTTACCTTTCTCCCGAGAATAAACCACCTTATATTTTTCTGGATCAAACACTAAACCCCCATTCCTTTCATCTTTCCCCTTTTCATGCTCCTTGCAAAAACTTTTATACAACGGCAGTTTACTTCCCGCCCGTTTCATTTCCTCAGCTTTTTCACAAATAAAATTGAAATATTTAGTGAACAAAGAATCGTCGTCGCTAATGAAAGTAGGAGTCAAAGAAACTGAAGTGGCTGTCAAAGAATCTTCAACTGTTGAAGAACCACACTCCTTTCCCATCGCTTCCATCCGTTGCATGTACAAATGGAGAAATATCTCAACATCCCTCTTCATCATCAAAAAATGTGCTTGGGAAACCTAAGAAAAACAAAAAGAATGAAAGAATAATTATACTAAGTCTTTACAATAATTATACTAAGTCTTTACAATAATTGAAAAAAATAACTGCTACAAAGTTTTAAAATAACTACACTACATCTTTACAATAACTACAAAAATAATTGGAAGAATGATTGGAACTTACATCAGCAGCCTTTGCTCGAATAACATCATCAGTATCAAAACAGTCAGACAGTTCCATATACTTTTTCCCAGGTTCAGGTTTATCAACAACGACTGCACATACCTCAGCAGCTTTTGCTTCTCTTAAGCGTTTGCAGATAGGATAGACACCATTGATATATTCCCCATTCCCTAATGAACCAGAATTGAGCTCTAAAGTACCCATACTAATAAAAGACTTCTCATCCCAGTGCTTGATAAAAGGAGTCTCAGAAGACAATGTATATTCCTTAAAACGCATACGATGGAAGTATGCCACCATAACAACAAGTATGCAACCACGCAAAGTAGACGACCCAGTTCTACACCGCTCAACACCCTCGACTAATTTATCAAACACATACCCACACCAATCCAAATGGTGGATACGTGAAACATCTTGCACCGCTTTAAGAATTGAAAAGTCAATTCCATAATTTGAAGGGGGAGCAAGGACAATGGACATAGCATAAAGCACAAACAGCTTCCGAAATTCATCTCCCCTATCGTCCCCCATAGCAGTAATTGCATTATAAACAGCAGGGATAGTAACATAATTTGTCCCTTCTACATTAAACTTCTTCCGGAACTCGGCTTTCAACGTTTCTTGTGAAGACAATAAACTATGTCCAGTGTAAACAACCTCAACCTTATCACCACCGTTTGGCAATCCAAAAACATCATACACATCATCTTTTGACAGAAAAAACTTGACATCTCTTGCTTGAAAAATATGAGCAGTTGCATTAAAGTGTTTTATAAACAATGGTATAACACCCAATGGCAACCTGTTCACTTTAAAATCAAGCAAAGCACCAAATCCGATCTCAATGACAGCCTTTCGCTGTTTGGACCAAGTTGTTTTACCAGATTAACCAAACCATTAGGACGGCAGCTCACTTTAATGTTTGCAGCACTGAAATGGAAAATCAAGCAAAATATAAAAAGAGTGACACATCAAAACAAAGGAGAAATAAACAGAAACTCATAACAGGGGGCAGGACACATATACTCACATGTTGAATCTTGGAGTTCCAGGAACCTTACCGAGCTTCTTTTTTGGAAAATTTACTTTTGAGCGTTTCAAATCAGCTTTATTACCAACTTCAGGCTCCCTATTACGTTTAGGACCCATTTGCTTTTATCACTGAGCAACAGAATACAAAATTATCAGAATAAACACAAAAAATATGACAACAACTAATACAATAACTGAGTTTTAATAATACAATAATCAGGATAAAGTAATACAATAACTGGACTTGACTAAAAAGATAACTAAATACTACTACGTATAGAATAACTAAATTATTATATTACAATAACTACCCCAATACATTACAATAATAAACATCACTATATTACAATAACAACATCAATATATTACAATAACAAACTTTTCATATTAAAATAACTGGACTTGACTAAAAGCTGACTTTAAAACACTAACCAAAGATCAATAACTAAAATAATACTCATTACAATAATCGAAGTTTCTCCATTACAATAACTACAACAATACATTACAATAACAACATCAATATATTATAATAACAAAAATAATTCCAAACACACACACATTATGTTCATTAGAATGTACACGAATTCACCACAAAAAGAAAAACCTCAACAAAAGATACAAAAATGAAAAAAATGAATTACGAAACCCTAAATTATGCGAAGACAATGAAAAAATGTAATTTAACAACAAAAACACAACAAATTAAACTATATACTAAACAAAATGAAGAATAAACACAGAAAACACAAGAAAATCAAGTAGAAAACAAGGAGAGGACACATGCAAAATCAACGGAAAAAATTAGTTCAGCTCATTGATTACCTGTTGAGAAGCACGAACAAATTGAGAACAACGATTTATGAGAGAAAACGAAGATAATGAAGTAGAAGGACGAACAAATTGAGCACAATAACTGACGACAGCGAAGATGAACAACGAATTAAAATGGAGAACGGAGTGAAATTTTGAGAGGCAAAATATGAGAGAGAGAGAGAGAGAGAGAGAGAGAGAGAGAGAGAGAGAGAGAGAGAGAGAGAGAGAGAGAGAGAGAGAGAGTATGGAAACTGACGAGAAAATTGGGGAAAAAAGAAGTCAAACTGTCAAAATTTGGTTTATATATGAGATGTAAAATTAAATCTCAGCCACATATCTTATGTTAGATCAATGGTCCAGATTCAGAGGGGTAACTCACCAAAAGTGACCTAACTCATTTGATCATATATATATATATATATATATAGATTTAGGATCCGGTGAGAACGAACACTCGGTGCAAATGGTGAGAACGAACTAATTATGTGACACCCCTCGTTGAGGCAACTAAATATAACTAGTAAATCGTGGCGGAAACACGAGATTTTTAAAACTTTTAAAGCTTCTAGTGAAGTCCAACGCGAGGTATCACCAACACGATAGATAAGTTTAGATAGTTAAAGTTAAGTTTACAACACAAGTCTAATTATTGGGGAAAAGATATCCCACGAATGAAAATGTGTCTAAAAATAGGTGAGTCTATTAAAGTGATAGCTAAATAAGGTCCAAGGTAAGAACTCGCTAGCTCACACGGTCTTCCCCACTTAAGCTTCATCACCAACCTGTCATTCATAATAAATATGAAAGCCACAGTCAGTGAGGAGTAACTCAGGGTTCTCCCAGCCACAATATGTCAAAATACAAGTAATTAAGAATTTAATTAAACAAACAAGCATAAGAATAAATACTTACGGTAACAAGAGAATCATGATTAGTATACAAAATGCAATAAGAGTAGTTATGCATAAATGAGAGAAGAATAATTAGGTCAAACGGTCAAATAATGACTCAACTCAAATGTAAGACAAATTACAAAGTATAGACTCAAACAAGACAACCCTCTAGACTCCAACCTCTTGGTAGGACGACGATCATAATACAGTCCTAGTCTAAACCTGGCCAGACTCTCGGGATGGACGACACCCGATTCGACAAAGGATACAAAATCGTATCCAAGACTCGAAATATGGTACACCTAACCGTACCCGAAAGTCGAGTAACCTCAAGCGGAACCTTGTCACCTAACCGTGACCCCCGGTCCGAAGAGGCGGAAGGAAAAATAGCCCAACTCGGAAACAATGGCACCTAACCGTGACCCAATGTCCGAGGGCAAATAAATAAGGAATGTCGAGTAGTCTCACAATGTAAAACGTCACACTCGGGTCACAAATACGAGTGGAAAAGATTGAACAAACATAACGTAAACAATTCATGTGAAGCATGCATAAGTATAAAGATATGAGAAACATCAGGTACTCTCTGCCGGTGTGGGCACCGGCTGCCGGCCCACCGGCAGAGGATTCATGCTATGGTGAACAATGTCAAATTAGGTGAGGGTGTATTCTCTGCTGGGTGGCCGGCTTCCGGCCCACCGGCAGGGGATACAAGCTAAAGGAAACAAGGTCAAAAACATTCAATGTGTATCCTCTGCCGAGTGACCGGCTGCCGGCCCACCGGCAGGGAATACCTACTATAGCCAATTAACTTCAACATTTCACATTGTGTATTCTCTGCCGCGGTTGCTGCCGCCCACCGGCAGGGGATACACCCTATTATAAAAGGCACCAAAAATTTCATGTATGCTGTGACTGCCGGTTGGGTAGGGCATGCTGCCGGCCCACCGGCGAGGGGATCACAAAGGCTTAATTCTCTATTTTCACAAGTCAGAAATGCAAAGACGCGCTGCCGGTTGGGTAGGCTGGCTGCCGGCCCACCTGCGAGAGGATCTTTGTATCGAAAACTCAACAAACATTCATCTAAAGCCTTCCAAATTCAACCATCTTTCATTTAATCATTTCATACTTCTTAAACATGATGAATACTCAGAAATTACCACTTTCAAGATGTAATTAACATATGGGGTGGATTATAAGTCATTAAAGTGAGGCTTAAATCAAATAATTATGAGGGACTTACACTAACATCATCCCATATTTCACCATATTACAACAAGACATGAAATTACTCCTTAAACATGTGAGATTTGTCATACAAGTATTCTACTCAACACCAAATCACCAAAAAGCATGAAAGACACCAAATTTAACATTCATGTGAGTCTAATACTACACAATTCACACAATTTTAACATAAAAGTCGAGTAACCCATCACCGTTACCTTTTTGCACTTCAATCTTCTAAAGACTCGTCAATGAGGTAGCTATCCTCCTCCGGGTTGTCCAAGTTCTCCCCTAAACACAAAAACAAAGGTATTAAGTCAAGAATCCACATCCTTGTAAGATGAGAATTTCGAAATAGAGGAAAAGATGGCAACTTTCTTACTTAGAAAGAAGGGAAATGAGAAAAGGAAGAGAATGACGCGAAAAGGAACGAGATTGGTGAAGAATTGAGTGAGATATGGTGATTTTAGGGTTAGTAAGGGAAGGTTCAACAATGGTGATGTGGTTGTTGGGAAATTTCAGAAATTAGAAGTGAGGGAGATGAAGTTGTGAGGGTTTAGTTGAGGTTTTGTGTAGAGAAAAGAGGGGGAAAAAGGCCCATGAGTCAAGTTAAGCCCAATAACTCAAAATGAGTCGGTATCCACTAGAATTTTCGTCCCAAGTCTACTATAACTCGAGTCGGAGAATAATATTATAAAAATCTACACTATTATTACCGTTACACGGCTAAGACGATATTTTATAAAAATAAGCTTTAAATAATAATTATTTAATAAAAATTACTTAAAAGTTCATTTAAAATATAAGAAAGGCGCAGGGTGTTACAATCATCCCACCTTTTAAAAAGTTTCGCCCTCGAAACTTGAAGTGAAAGGCATTACCTTAAGAAAACAAACTAGGGTACTTGACACGCATGGAAGCCTCCGGCTCCCAAGTCTCTTCTTCTACATCACCACACTTCCACAACACCTTCACCAAGGGCACCACTTTGCTCCTTAGCTTCTTCTCCTTCTTATCCAAGATACGAATCGGTCTCTCCTCGAAAGAAAGACTAGGCTCAAGCTCGGGAATTTCATTTTGCAACACATGACTAGGGTCGCTAATGTATTTCCTAAGTTGAGACACGTGGAAAACATCATGAACTTTACCCAAACTCGGGGGCAAATCCAATCTATAAGCCACGGCACCAATCCTCTTGATCACTTCATAAGGTCCAATGTACTTCGGACTCAACTTCCCTTTAACTCCGAATCTCTTTACTCCTTTCATCGGGGACACTTTCAAGAACACTTTATCTCAAACTTCAAACTCCAAGGGTCGACGGCGAACATCGGCGTAAGATTTCTGTCGATCTTGGGCGGCTTTCATTCTTTCACGGATGAGCTTCACTTGATCAATCGTCTCGGCTAACTTGTCGGGTCCTAGATCACGAACATCACTTGCTTGGTCCCAACAAATTGGACTACGACATTTCCTTCCATAAAGGGCTTCATAAGGGGCCATCTTGATAGAAGCATGATAACTATTGTTGTAAGAAAATTCCACCAAAGGTAAGCTCTTCTCCCAACTAGAATGGAAGTCAAGGGCACAAGAACGCAACAAGTCTTCTAGAGTTTGAATCGTCCTCTCGGATTGTCCATCGGTAGCGGCATGAAAAGCGGTACTCATCAACAACTTACTACCCATAGCATCTTGCAAAGCTTTCCAAAATCTTGAACAAAAACGCGGGTCACGATCCGACACGATCTCCTTAGGAACACCATGGTAACGAACGATCTCTTCAACATAAGCACTAGCAAGACGGTCTAAACTCCAAGTTTCTTTGATAGGGATGAACCTAGCACACTTGGTCAACCTATCCACAACAACCCATACGGCATCCTTTCCACCAACGGTCTTAGGCAAAGCCATCACAAAATCCATGGAAATGGACTCCCACTTCCATAAAGGAACATCCAACGGTTGTAGCAAACCACCGGGTCTCTTATGCTCAATCTTCACTTGTTGACAAGTAAGACATCTTCCAACATATGACACAATGTCATTCTTCATGTTAGGCCACCAAAACTAGAGCTTCAAATCTTTATACATCTTGTCTCCTCCGGGGTGAATCGAATAAGGGGAAAGATGAGCTTCATCAAGAACTCTCTTCCCCAAATCAACGGCATCGGGTACGTACATGCGTCCTCGGTAACGAAGG